>NW_028120746.1:0-353937 GCF_965178545.1 Coloeus monedula | reverse complement strand
ACTTTTCTCCTTCTTTCTCTTTGCCTCTCTTCCCATTAGATAAAGAGATACCCATTTGTTTGGCACCAACATTTAATCTCGTTTGGTTTTAATCTGGTCTTTGGGAATATTTTGAACCTTCAAAGTTCTTTCCTTTTTATACTCAGAGATTTCCTTTTCTTTGCCCTTCTGGGTGTAAATCAGATAGTAACAAAGTGTCATAATGCTCTCCACGGTTCCGTGAGGCGCCACAATGTCACAATGGACTTTTGGTTCCATGAACTTTGGTACTGTCAGCAACAGTCTCCTTGGCTCCGCAGTGTCACAATGGACCCTTGGCTCCGTGAGGTTCAGTAGCGTAACACGGACGCCTTGATTGCATGAGGTTGTGCAGTGTCACAATGATCTCCTTGGTTCTGCGGCCCTGCTGTGTAACAATGGGCCCCTTCCTTTGCTGATGGCTCTGCGTCCTGCCTGCCTCTGCCTTGGCACACAAAGCCTTGGGCTGCTCCAGCCTCCTTCTGGGGGACACGTTGCACCACTGCACTGCCCTGGGAGAGAAATTCCTTTCTCCTTGTGTCCAGCCTGGACCTGCCCAGCTGCCCTTGGCATTAATTCTTTCTTTTGCCAGCTGGTCTCTACTAGCTAGAAAGGATCCACCATGTCTGAAACCACCCTTCAAGCCCACCCAGGACTCTCCTCCACTGTCCTCAGTCTCCACTCCACTGAGCACAGAGCTCCTTTGTCCCTCTGTAGTGATCATGTGCTCGAGGCCACGGGCACCTGGACAAGAAGGTCGGTTCTTTTCTACAGGAAGGAAACCACAGAACCCCAGTGTTTTGAAGGCAGATGAGAGGCAGCCACCAGAGGCCAAGGCAAGGCAGACGTGTCTGTCCTTGCAGCTTCTGTCTGAAAGCAACCCTTGGACATACGGGGAGTTTTGGAGGTGGAATTCCATTTCAGCTGTGGGTGCCTGGACGGGAATGACACTTCTTCTCCCCAGGAAGGAAAGGGCAGAGCCCCAGTGTTTCAAAGGCTGATTAGTGGTGCCTCAAGGAGGCCAAGGCCAGCCAGACCTGTTTGTCTTGGCAGCTTTTGTCTTGGAGCAATCCTTGGCTAGATGCAATTTGGGAGGCCAAATCCCAGTTTTGTCCGTGGACATCTGGCCCAGAAGGACAGTTCTTTTCCATTGGCAGCAAAGTGAGGAGGCCCAGTGTTTCAAAGGCAGATGAGAGCTGGCCCTCAGGAAGCCAAGGGAAGCTGGACATTCCTGGCAGCTTTTGTCGGGGAGCTATTCCTTGGAGATATGGAATTTCAGAGGTGGATTCCCAATTTTGGCCATGGATGGCTGGACTTGAAAGATGGTTTTTTCCATGGGAAGAGAAGCACAGCCCCCGCGTGTTTTGAAGGCAGATGCGAGGTGGCCCCTAAGAGGCCAAGGCCAGCCTGAGCTGTCTGTCCTGGCAGGTTTCACATGGGAACAATCCTCGGACAGAATCCAATTTGGAGGTAGAATCCTAATTTCAGCCATGGGTCCCTGGAGGAGAAGGACAGTGCTTTCGCACAGAAAGGAAAGCAAGGAACTCCAGCGTTTCAGGGCCAGAGGAGAAGCACCCCTCAACATGCCAAGCTCAGCTGGACCAGGCAGGTGGCCCCCAGGAGGCCAAGCCAACCACACCTGTTCCACGCTCTTTGCAGCCTTGGGGCCCTGCAGCATCACCATTTTGTTCCCCTGAGGCCCAGCAATAGCACAGTGGTCTCCTTGGCTCTACAGCGGCACAAAGGCCCCTTGCTTCCACGAGGCCTGGCTGTGTCACAATGGTTTCCTTGGTTCCATGGGGCTGCAGAATAACACAATGGCCCACTGGTTCCATGAGGTCACAGAGGGTCACAAGGGTCTCCATGATTCCGTAAGGTGCTGCAGGGTCACAATGGCTCCTTGGTTCTATTGGGCTCCCCAGGATCACAATGGCCCCTTGGTTCCACAAGGCCTGGCTGTGGCACACTGGCCCTTTGCTTCCGTGAGACCTTGCAGTGTCACAATGGCCCCTTGCTTCTGTCAGGCCTGGCTGTGTCACAATGGCCCCTGGCTCCCATGAGGCCCTGTGATGTCACAATGGTCTCACTGGTTCCACGAGGCCCTGCAGTTCCACAATGGCCCTTCAGTGTCACAAGGCCTTGAAGTGTCATAATAGTCTCAGCGGGTTGCCCAGCTGCTTCACAATGGCCTCCTTGGTTCCATGATGCCCCGTAGCGTAACAACGGTATCCTTGCTTCCACACAGTCAGAATGGCCCCGTGGCCTCCTGGAGCCCCACAGTGTCACTACGATCCCCTTGATTCCACGAGGCCCTGCCGTGCTACAATGACCCCTTGCTTATACAAGGCCCTGCTGTGTCACAATGGCCCCTTGCTTCTGAAGTGTGCAAGAGCCTAATACTAAGAGAAAGGCGCCAAAAAACGCTTCGCCATTATCACTGCTCAACACCTGAAAGGCTTCAAAAGTGCTTCGTCATGATGGCTGCTTATCATAATCACTTTTGAACGCCTGGAAACTACGTGCCGTACGGGCCGTGCATAGCCCGCCTTGAGGCCCATAAAAAGGAAGGCAAAACTGGTGCAAAATGTGGAGGCAAAAGCAAAAGGTAGAATCCCCGCCCTTTGCCTTTCCCCCCACCACCACCATCGCCTGCCGTGAGGCACCCTGAGGCCTCCGGGAGCCGATGCCGCCCGCCTGGGGAGCACCCCCCAATCCTTCACCCCTGGACTGAAATCCCGAGGGAGTTGTGCAACCCCTAGCCCTGCTCCTTCGTCCCAGGCGGAGCCAGGTTCAGCTGCAAGCATCGAGCCTGCATCTCGGAGGATGGGCCGCCGCTTTCCAGCCAAACTGCTCTAGACTTCAGAAGAGGCAGATAAGAGGCTTCAAACAGCAGGAAAAAAAAGGCAAAAACTTCTCCACTTCCCCCACCCTGTCTCAGCAGCAACAAAGGTAGCACAGTGTGGTGGTGACTTATCCAGTGCTTGTTAGAGTAACCTTGTCTTTTCTAACTTTTCTCTACTTTTCTCCTTCTTTCTCTTTGCCTCTCTTCCCATTAGATAAAGAGATACCCATTTGTTTGGCACCAACATTTAATCTCGTTTGGTTTTAATCTGGTCTTTGGGAATATTTTGAACCTTCAAAGTTCTTTCCTTTTTATACTCAGAGATTTCCTTTTCTTTGCCCTTCTGGGTGTAAATCAGATAGTAACAAAGTGTCATAATGCTCTCCACGGTTCCGTGAGGCGCCACAATGTCACAATGGACTTTTGGTTCCATGAACTTTGGTACTGTCAGCAACAGTCTCCTTGGCTCCGCAGTGTCACAATGGACCCTTGGCTCCGTGAGGTTCAGTAGCGTAACACGGACGCCTTGATTGCATGAGGTTGTGCAGTGTCACAATGATCTCCTTGGTTCTGCGGCCCTGCTGTGTAACAATGGGCCCCTTCCTTTGCTGATGGCTCTGCGTCCTGCCTGCCTCTGCCTTGGCACACAAAGCCTTGGGCTGCTCCAGCCTCCTTCTGGGGGACACGTTGCACCACTGCACTGCCCTGGGAGAGAAATTCCTTTCTCCTTGTGTCCAGCCTGGACCTGCCCAGCTGCCCTTGGCATTAATTCTTTCTTTTGCCAGCTGGTCTCTACTAGCTAGAAAGGATCCACCATGTCTGAAACCACCCTTCAAGCCCACCCAGGACTCTCCTCCACTGTCCTCAGTCTCCACTCCACTGAGCACAGAGCTCCTTTGTCCCTCTGTAGTGATCATGTGCTCGAGGCCACGGGCACCTGGACAAGAAGGTCGGTTCTTTTCTACAGGAAGGAAACCACAGAACCCCAGTGTTTTGAAGGCAGATGAGAGGCAGCCACCAGAGGCCAAGGCAAGGCAGACGTGTCTGTCCTTGCAGCTTCTGTCTGAAAGCAACCCTTGGACATACGGGGAGTTTTGGAGGTGGAATTCCATTTCAGCTGTGGGTGCCTGGACGGGAATGACACTTCTTCTCCCCAGGAAGGAAAGGGCAGAGCCCCAGTGTTTCAAAGGCTGATTAGTGGTGCCTCAAGGAGGCCAAGGCCAGCCAGACCTGTTTGTCTTGGCAGCTTTTGTCTTGGAGCAATCCTTGGCTAGATGCAATTTGGGAGGCCAAATCCCAGTTTTGTCCGTGGACATCTGGCCCAGAAGGACAGTTCTTTTCCATTGGCAGCAAAGTGAGGAGGCCCAGTGTTTCAAAGGCAGATGAGAGCTGGCCCTCAGGAAGCCAAGGGAAGCTGGACATTCCTGGCAGCTTTTGTCGGGGAGCTATTCCTTGGAGATATGGAATTTCAGAGGTGGATTCCCAATTTTGGCCATGGATGGCTGGACTTGAAAGATGGTTTTTTCCATGGGAAGAGAAGCACAGCCCCCGCGTGTTTTGAAGGCAGATGCGAGGTGGCCCCTAAGAGGCCAAGGCCAGCCTGAGCTGTCTGTCCTGGCAGGTTTCACATGGGAACAATCCTCGGACAGAATCCAATTTGGAGGTAGAATCCTAATTTCAGCCATGGGTCCCTGGAGGAGAAGGACAGTGCTTTCGCACAGAAAGGAAAGCAAGGAACTCCAGCGTTTCAGGGCCAGAGGAGAAGCACCCCTCAACATGCCAAGCTCAGCTGGACCAGGCAGGTGGCCCCCAGGAGGCCAAGCCAACCACACCTGTTCCACGCTCTTTGCAGCCTTGGGGCCCTGCAGCATCACCATTTTGTTCCCCTGAGGCCCAGCAATAGCACAGTGGTCTCCTTGGCTCTACAGCGGCACAAAGGCCCCTTGCTTCCACGAGGCCTGGCTGTGTCACAATGGTTTCCTTGGTTCCATGGGGCTGCAGAATAACACAATGGCCCACTGGTTCCATGAGGTCACAGAGGGTCACAAGGGTCTCCATGATTCCGTAAGGTGCTGCAGGGTCACAATGGCTCCTTGGTTCTATTGGGCTCCCCAGGATCACAATGGCCCCTTGGTTCCACAAGGCCTGGCTGTGGCACACTGGCCCTTTGCTTCCGTGAGACCTTGCAGTGTCACAATGGCCCCTTGCTTCTGTCAGGCCTGGCTGTGTCACAATGGCCCCTGGCTCCCATGAGGCCCTGTGATGTCACAATGGTCTCACTGGTTCCACGAGGCCCTGCAGTTCCACAATGGCCCTTCAGTGTCACAAGGCCTTGAAGTGTCATAATAGTCTCAGCGGGTTGCCCAGCTGCTTCACAATGGCCTCCTTGGTTCCATGATGCCCCGTAGCGTAACAACGGTATCCTTGCTTCCACACAGTCAGAATGGCCCCGT
Source organism: Coloeus monedula (assembly GCF_965178545.1). Lineage (NCBI taxonomy): Eukaryota > Metazoa > Chordata > Aves > Passeriformes > Corvidae > Coloeus > Coloeus monedula. The sequence goes on along the minus strand of NW_028120746.1, from coordinate 348,624 downwards.
GGCCTCCTGGAGCCCCACAGTGTCACTACGATCCCCTTGATTCCACGAGGCCCTGCTGTGCTACAATGACCCCTTGCTTATACAAGGCCCTGCTGTGTCACAATGGCCCCTTGCTTCTGAAGTGTGCAAGAGCCTAATACTAAGAGAAAGGCGCCAAAAAACGCTTCGCCATTATCACTGCTCAACACCTGAAAGGCTTCAAAAGTGCTTCGTCATGATGGCTGCTTATCATAATCACTTTTGAACGCCTGGAAACTACGTGCCGTACGGGCCGTGCATAGCCCGCCTTGAGGCCCATAAAAAGGAAGGCAAAACTGGTGCAAAATGTGGAGGCAAAAGCAAAAGGTAGAATCCCCGCCCTTTGCCTTTCCCCCCACCACCACCATCGCCTGCCGTGAGGCACCCTGAGGCCTCCGGGAGCCGACGCCGCCCGCCTGGGGAGCACCCCCCAATCCTTCACCCCTGGACTGAAATCCCGAGGGAGTTGTGCAACCCCTAGCCCTGCTCCTTCGTCCCAGGCGGAGCCAGGTTCAGCTGCAAGCATCGAGCCTGCATCTCGGAGGATGGGCCGCCGCTTTCCAGCCAAACTGCTCTAGACTTCAGAAGAGGCAGATAAGAGGCTTCAAACAGCAGGAAAAAAAAGGCAAAAACTTCTCCACTTCCCCCACCCTGTCTCAGCAGCAACAAAGGTAGCACAGTGTGGTGGTGACTTATGCAGTGCTTGTTAGAGTAACCTTGTCTTTTCTAACTTTTCTCTACTTTTCTCCTTCTTTCTCTTTGCCTCTCTTCCCATTAGATAAAGAGATACCCATTTGTTTGGCACCAACATTTAATCTCGTTTGGTTTTAATCTGGTCTTTGGGAATATTTTGAACCTTCAAAGTTCTTTCCTTTTTATACTCAGAGATTTCCTTTTCTTTGCCCTTCTGGGTGTAAATCAGATAGTAACAAAGTGTCATAATGCTCTCCACGGTTCCGTGAGGCGCCACAATGTCACAATGGACTTTTGGTTCCATGAACTTTGGTACTGTCAGCAACAGTCTCCTTGGCTCCGCAGTGTCACAATGGACCCTTGGCTCCGTGAGGTTCAGTAGCGTAACACGGACGCCTTGATTGCATGAGGTTGTGCAGTGTCACAATGATCTCCTTGGTTCTGCGGCCCTGCTGTGTAACAATGGGCCCCTTCCTTTGCTGATGGCTCTGCGTCCTGCCTGCCTCTGCCTTGGCACACAAAGCCTTGGGCTGCTCCAGCCTCCTTCTGGGGGACACGTTGCACCACTGCACTGCCCTGGGAGAGAAATTCCTTTCTCCTTGTGTCCAGCCTGGACCTGCCCAGCTGCCCTTGGCATTAATTCTTTCTTTTGCCAGCTGGTCTCTACTAGCTAGAAAGGATCCACCATGTCTGAAACCACCCTTCAAGCCCACCCAGGACTCTCCTCCACTGTCCTCAGTCTCCACTCCACTGAGCACAGAGCTCCTTTGTCCCTCTGTAGTGATCATGTGCTCGAGGCCACGGGCACCTGGACAAGAAGGTCGGTTCTTTTCTACAGGAAGGAAACCACAGAACCCCAGTGTTTTGAAGGCAGATGAGAGGCAGCCACCAGAGGCCAAGGCAAGGCAGACGTGTCTGTCCTTGCAGCTTCTGTCTGAAAGCAACCCTTGGACATACGGGGAGTTTTGGAGGTGGAATTCCATTTCAGCTGTGGGTGCCTGGACGGGAATGACACTTCTTCTCCCCAGGAAGGAAAGGGCAGAGCCCCAGTGTTTCAAAGGCTGATTAGTGGTGCCTCAAGGAGGCCAAGGCCAGCCAGACCTGTTTGTCTTGGCAGCTTTTGTCTTGGAGCAATCCTTGGCTAGATGCAATTTGGGAGGCCAAATCCCAGTTTTGTCCGTGGACATCTGGCCCAGAAGGACAGTTCTTTTCCATTGGCAGCAAAGTGAGGAGGCCCAGTGTTTCAAAGGCAGATGAGAGCTGGCCCTCAGGAAGCCAAGGGAAGCTGGACATTCCTGGCAGCTTTTGTCGGGGAGCTATTCCTTGGAGATATGGAATTTCAGAGGTGGATTCCCAATTTTGGCCATGGATGGCTGGACTTGAAAGATGGTTTTTTCCATGGGAAGAGAAGCACAGCCCCCGCGTGTTTTGAAGGCAGATGCGAGGTGGCCCCTAAGAGGCCAAGGCCAGCCTGAGCTGTCTGTCCTGGCAGGTTTCACATGGGAACAATCCTCGGACAGAATCCAATTTGGAGGTAGAATCCTAATTTCAGCCATGGGTCCCTGGAGGAGAAGGACAGTGCTTTCGCACAGAAAGGAAAGCAAGGAACTCCAGCGTTTCAGGGCCAGAGGAGAAGCACCCCTCAACATGCCAAGCTCAGCTGGACCAGGCAGGTGGCCCCCAGGAGGCCAAGCCAACCACACCTGTTCCACGCTCTTTGCAGCCTTGGGGCCCTGCAGCATCACCATTTTGTTCCCCTGAGGCCCAGCAATAGCACAGTGGTCTCCTTGGCTCTACAGCGGCACAAAGGCCCCTTGCTTCCACGAGGCCTGGCTGTGTCACAATGGTTTCCTTGGTTCCATGGGGCTGCAGAATAACACAATGGCCCACTGGTTCCATGAGGTCACAGAGGGTCACAAGGGTCTCCATGATTCCGTAAGGTGCTGCAGGGTCACAATGGCTCCTTGGTTCTATTGGGCTCCCCAGGATCACAATGGCCCCTTGGTTCCACAAGGCCTGGCTGTGGCACACTGGCCCTTTGCTTCCGTGAGACCTTGCAGTGTCACAATGGCCCCTTGCTTCTGTCAGGCCTGGCTGTGTCACAATGGCCCCTGGCTCCCATGAGGCCCTGTGATGTCACAATGGTCTCACTGGTTCCACGAGGCCCTGCAGTTCCACAATGGCCCTTCAGTGTCACAAGGCCTTGAAGTGTCATAATAGTCTCAGCGGGTTGCCCAGCTGCTTCACAATGGCCTCCTTGGTTCCATGATGCCCCGTAGCGTAACAACGGTATCCTTGCTTCCACACAGTCAGAATGGCCCCGTGGCCTCCTGGAGCCCCACAGTGTCACTACGATCCCCTTGATTCCACGAGGCCCTGCTGTGCTACAATGACCCCTTGCTTATACAAGGCCCTGCTGTGTCACAATGGCCCCTTGCTTCTGAAGTGTGCAAGAGCCTAATACTAAGAGAAAGGCGCCAAAAAACGCTTCGCCATTATCACTGCTCAACACCTGAAAGGCTTCAAAAGTGCTTCGTTATGATGGCTGCTTATCATAATCACTTTTGAACGCCTGGAAACTACGTGCCGTACGGGCCGTGCATAGCCCGCCTTGAGGCCCATAAAAAGGAAGGCAAAACTGGTGCAAAATGTGGAGGCAAAAGCAAAAGGTAGAATCCCCGCCCTTTGCCTTTCCCCCCACCACCACCATCGCCTGCCGTGAGGCACCCTGAGGCCTCCGGGAGCCGACGCCGCCCGCCTGGGGAGCACCCCCCAATCCTTCACCCCTGGACTGAAATCCCGAGGGAGTTGTGCAACCCCTAGCCCTGCTCCTTCGTCCCAGGCGGAGCCAGGTTCAGCTGCAAGCATCGAGCCTGCATCTCGGAGGATGGGCCGCCGCTTTCCAGCCAAACTGCTCTAGACTTCAGAAGAGGCAGATAAGAGGCTTCAAACAGCAGGGGAAAAAAGGCAAAAACTTCTCCACTTCCCCCACCCTGTCTCAGCAGCAACAAAGGTAGCACAGTGTGGTGGTGACTTATCCAGTGCTTGTTAGAGTAACCTTGTCTTTTCTAACTTTTCTCTACTTTTCTCCTTCTTTCTCTTTGCCTCTCTTCCCATTAGATAAAGAGATACCCATTTGTTTGGCACCAACATTTAATCTCGTTTGGTTTTAATCTGGTCTTTGGGAATATTTTGAACCTTCAAAGTTCTTTCCTTTTTATACTCAGAGATTTCCTTTTCTTTGCCCTTCTGGGTGTAAATCAGATAGTAACAAAGTGTCATAATGCTCTCCACGGTTCCGTGAGGCGCCACAATGTCACAATGGACTTTTGGTTCCATGAACTTTGGTACTGTCAGCAACAGTCTCCTTGGCTCCGCAGTGTCACAATGGACCCTTGGCTCCGTGAGGTTCAGTAGCGTAACACGGACGCCTTGATTGCATGAGGTTGTGCAGTGTCACAATGATCTCCTTGGTTCTGCGGCCCTGCTGTGTAACAATGAGCCCCTTCCTTTGCTGATGGCTCTGCGTCCTGCCTGCCTCTGCCTTGGCACACAAAGCCTTGGGCTGCTCCAGCCTCCTTCTGGGGGACACGTTGCACCACTGCACTGCCCTGGGAGAGAAATTCCTTTCTCCTTGTGTCCAGCCTGGACCTGCCCAGCTGCCCTTGGCATTAATTCTTTCTTTTGCCAGCTGGTCTCTACTAGCTAGAAAGGATCCACCATGTCTGAAACCACCCTTCAAGCCCACCCAGGACTCTCCTCCACTGTCCTCAGTCTCCACTCCACTGAGCACAGAGCTCCTTTGTCCCTCTGTAGTGATCATGTGCTCGAGGCCACGGGCACCTGGACAAGAAGGTCGGTTCTTTTCTACAGGAAGGAAACCACAGAACCCCAGTGTTTTGAAGGCAGATGAGAGGCAGCCACCAGAGGCCAAGGCAAGGCAGACGTGTCTGTCCTTGCAGCTTCTGTCTGAAAGCAACCCTTGGACATACGGGGAGTTTTGGAGGTGGAATTCCATTTCAGCTGTGGGTGCCTGGACGGGAATGACACTTCTTCTCCCCAGGAAGGAAAGGGCAGAGCCCCAGTGTTTCAAAGGCTGATTAGTGGTGCCTCAAGGAGGCCAAGGCCAGCCAGACCTGTTTGTCTTGGCAGCTTTTGTCTTGGAGCAATCCTTGGCTAGATGCAATTTGGGAGGCCAAATCCCAGTTTTGTCCGTGGACATCTGGCCCAGAAGGACAGTTCTTTTCCATTGGCAGCAAAGTGAGGAGGCCCAGTGTTTCAAAGGCAGATGAGAGCTGGCCCTCAGGAAGCCAAGGGAAGCTGGACATTCCTGGCAGCTTTTGTCGGGGAGCTATTCCTTGGAGATATGGAATTTCAGAGGTGGATTCCCAATTTTGGCCATGGATGGCTGGACTTGAAAGATGGTTTTTTCCATGGGAAGAGAAGCACAGCCCCCGCGTGTTTTGAAGGCAGATGCGAGGTGGCCCCTAAGAGGCCAAGGCCAGCCTGAGCTGTCTGTCCTGGCAGGTTTCACATGGGAACAATCCTCGGACAGAATCCAATTTGGAGGTAGAATCCTAATTTCAGCCATGGGTCCCTGGAGGAGAAGGACAGTGCTTTCGCACAGAAAGGAAAGCAAGGAACTCCAGCGTTTCAGGGCCAGAGGAGAAGCACCCCTCAACATGCCAAGCTCAGCTGGACCAGGCAGGTGGCCCCCAGGAGGCCAAGCCAACCACACCTGTTCCACGCTCTTTGCAGCCTTGGGGCCCTGCAGCATCACCATTTTGTTCCCCTGAGGCCCAGCAATAGCACAGTGGTCTCCTTGGCTCTACAGCGGCACAAAGGCCCCTTGCTTCCACGAGGCCTGGCTGTGTCACAATGGTTTCCTTGGTTCCATGGGGCTGCAGAATAACACAATGGCCCACTGGTTCCATGAGGTCACAGAGGGTCACAAGGGTCTCCATGATTCCGTAAGGTGCTGCAGGGTCACAATGGCTCCTTGGTTCTATTGGGCTCCCCAGGATCACAATGGCCCCTTGGTTCCACAAGGCCTGGCTGTGGCACACTGGCCCTTTGCTTCCGTGAGACCTTGCAGTGTCACAATGGCCCCTTGCTTCTGTCAGGCCTGGCTGTGTCACAATGGCCCCTGGCTCCCATGAGGCCCTGTGATGTCACAATGGTCTCACTGGTTCCACGAGGCCCTGCAGTTCCACAATGGCCCTTCAGTGTCACAAGGCCTTGAAGTGTCATAATAGTCTCAGCGGGTTGCCCAGCTGCTTCACAATGGCCTCCTCGGTTCCATGATGCCCCGTAGCGTAACAACGGTATCCTTGCTTCCACACAGTCAGAATGGCCCCGTGGCCTCCTGGAGCCCCACAGTGTCACTACGATCCCCTTGATTCCACGAGGCCCTGCTGTGCTACAATGACCCCTTGCTTATACAAGGCCCTGCTGTGTCACAATGGCCCCTTGCTTCTGAAGTGTGCAAGAGCCTAATACTAAGAGAAAGGCGCCAAAAAACGCTTCGCCATTATCACTGCTCAACACCTGAAAGGCTTCAAAAGTGCTTCGTTATGATGGCTGCTTATCATAATCACTTTTGAACGCCTGGAAACTACGTGCCGTACGGGCCGTGCATAGCCCGCCTTGAGGCCCATAAAAAGGAAGGCAAAACTGGTGCAAAATGTGGAGGCAAAAGCAAAAGGTAGAATCCCCGCCCTTTGCCTTTCCCCCCACCACCACCATCGCCTGCCGTGAGGCACCCTGAGGCCTCCGGGAGCCGACGCCGCCCGCCTGGGGAGCACCCCCCAATCCTTCACCCCTGGACTGAAATCCCGAGGGAGTTGTGCAACCCCTAGCCCTGCTCCTTCGTCCCAGGCGGAGCCAGGTTCAGCTGCAAGCATCGAGCCTGCATCTCGGAGGATGGGCCGCCGCTTTCCAGCCAAACTGCTCTAGACTTCAGAAGAGGCAGATAAGAGGCTTCAAACAGCAGGGGAAAAAAGGCAAAAACTTCTCCACTTCCCCCACCCTGTCTCAGCAGCAACAAAGGTAGCACAGTGTGGTGGTGACTTATCCAGTGCTTGTTAGAGTAACCTTGTCTTTTCTAACTTTTCTCTACTTTTCTCCTTCTTTCTCTTTGCCTCTCTTCCCATTAGATAAAGAGATACCCATTTGTTTGGCACCAACATTTAATCTCGTTTGGTTTTAATCTGGTCTTTGGGAATATTTTGAACCTTCAAAGTTCTTTCCTTTTTATACTCAGAGATTTCCTTTTCTTTGCCCTTCTGGGTGTAAATCAGATAGTAACAAAGTGTCATAATGCTCTCCACGGTTCCGTGAGGCGCCACAATGTCACAATGGACTTTTGGTTCCATGAACTTTGGTACTGTCAGCAACAGTCTCCTTGGCTCCGCAGTGTCACAATGGACCCTTGGCTCCGTGAGGTTCAGTAGCGTAACACGGACGCCTTGATTGCATGAGGTTGTGCAGTGTCACAATGATCTCCTTGGTTCTGCGGCCCTGCTGTGTAACAATGGGCCCCTTCCTTTGCTGATGGCTCTGCGTCCTGCCTGCCTCTGCCTTGGCACACAAAGCCTTGGGCTGCTCCAGCCTCCTTCTGGGGGACACGTTGCACCACTGCACTGCCCTGGGAGAGAAATTCCTTTCTCCTTGTGTCCAGCCTGGACCTGCCCAGCTGCCCTTGGCATTAATTCTTTCTTTTGCCAGCTGGTCTCTACTAGCTAGAAAGGATCCACCATGTCTGAAACCACCCTTCAAGCCCACCCAGGACTCTCCTCCACTGTCCTCAGTCTCCACTCCACTGAGCACAGAGCTCCTTTGTCCCTCTGTAGTGATCATGTGCTCGAGGCCACGGGCACCTGGACAAGAAGGTCGGTTCTTTTCTACAGGAAGGAAACCACAGAACCCCAGTGTTTTGAAGGCAGATGAGAGGCAGCCACCAGAGGCCAAGGCAAGGCAGACGTGTCTGTCCTTGCAGCTTCTGTCTGAAAGCAACCCTTGGACATACGGGGAGTTTTGGAGGTGGAATTCCATTTCAGCTGTGGGTGCCTGGACGGGAATGACACTTCTTCTCCCCAGGAAGGAAAGGGCAGAGCCCCAGTGTTTCAAAGGCTGATTAGTGGTGCCTCAAGGAGGCCAAGGCCAGCCAGACCTGTTTGTCTTGGCAGCTTTTGTCTTGGAGCAATCCTTGGCTAGATGCAATTTGGGAGGCCAAATCCCAGTTTTGTCCGTGGACATCTGGCCCAGAAGGACAGTTCTTTTCCATTGGCAGCAAAGTGAGGAGGCCCAGTGTTTCAAAGGCAGATGAGAGCTGGCCCTCAGGAAGCCAAGGGAAGCTGGACATTCCTGGCAGCTTTTGTCGGGGAGCTATTCCTTGGAGATATGGAATTTCAGAGGTGGATTCCCAATTTTGGCCATGGATGGCTGGACTTGAAAGATGGTTTTTTCCATGGGAAGAGAAGCACAGCCCCCGCGTGTTTTGAAGGCAGATGCGAGGTGGCCCCTAAGAGGCCAAGGCCAGCCTGAGCTGTCTGTCCTGGCAGGTTTCACATGGGAACAATCCTCGGACAGAATCCAATTTGGAGGTAGAATCCTAATTTCAGCCATGGGTCCCTGGAGGAGAAGGACAGTGCTTTCGCACAGAAAGGAAAGCAAGGAACTCCAGCGTTTCAGGGCCAGAGGAGAAGCACCCCTCAACATGCCAAGCTCAGCTGGACCAGGCAGGTGGCCCCCAGGAGGCCAAGCCAACCACACCTGTTCCACGCTCTTTGCAGCCTTGGGGCCCTGCAGCATCACCATTTTGTTCCCCTGAGGCCCAGCAATAGCACAGTGGTCTCCTTGGCTCTACAGCGGCACAAAGGCCCCTTGCTTCCACGAGGCCTGGCTGTGTCACAATGGTTTCCTTGGTTCCATGGGGCTGCAGAATAACACAATGGCCCACTGGTTCCATGAGGTCACAGAGGGTCACAAGGGTCTCCATGATTCCGTAAGGTGCTGCAGGGTCACAATGGCTCCTTGGTTCTATTGGGCTCCCCAGGATCACAATGGCCCCTTGGTTCCACAAGGCCTGGCTGTGGCACACTGGCCCTTTGCTTCCGTGAGACCTTGCAGTGTCACAATGGCCCCTTGCTTCTGTCAGGCCTGGCTGTGTCACAATGGCCCCTGGCTCCCATGAGGCCCTGTGATGTCACAATGGTCTCACTGGTTCCACGAGGCCCTGCAGTTCCACAATGGCCCTTCAGTGTCACAAGGCCTTGAAGTGTCATAATAGTCTCAGCGGGTTGCCCAGCTGCTTCACAATGGCCTCCTTGGTTCCATGATGCCCCGTAGCGTAACAACGGTATCCTTGCTTCCACACAGTCAGAATAGCCCCGTGGCCTCCTGGAGCCCCACAGTGTCACTACGATCCCCTTGATTCCACGAGGCCCTGCTGTGCTACAATGACCCCTTGCTTATACAAGGCCCTGCTGTGTCACAATGGCCCCTTGCTTCTGAAGTGTGCAAGAGCCTAATACTAAGAGAAAGGCGCCAAAAAACGCTTCGCCATTATCACTGCTCAACACCTGAAAGGCTTCAAAAGCGCTTCGTCATGATGGCTGCTTATCATAATCACTTTTGAACGCCTGGAAACTATGTGCCGTACGGGCCGTGCATAGCCCGCCTTGAGGCCCATAAAAAGGAAGGCAAAACTGGTGCAAAATGTGGAGGCAAAAGCAAAAGGTAGAATCCCCGCCCTTTGCCTTTCCCCCCACCACCACCATCGCCTGCCGTGAGGCACCCTGAGGCCTCCGGGAGCCGATGCCGCCCGCCTGGGGAGCACCCCCCAATCCTTCACCCCTGGACTGAAATCCCGAGGGAGTTGTGCAACCCCTAGCCCTGCTCCTTCGTCCCAGGCGGAGCCAGGTTCAGCTGCAAGCATCGAGCCTGCATCTCGGAGGATGGGCCGCCGCTTTCCAGCCAAACTGCTCTAGACTTCAGAAGAGGCAGATAAGAGGCTTCAAACAGCAGGAAAAAAAAGGCAAAAACTTCTCCACTTCCCCCACCCTGTCTCAGCAGCAACAAAGGTAGCACAGTGTGGTGGTGACTTATCCAGTGCTTGTTAGAGTAACCTTGTCTTTTCTAACTTTTCTCTACTTTTCTCCTTCTTTCTCTTTGCCTCTCTTCCCATTAGATAAAGAGATACCCATTTGTTTGGCACCAACATTTAATCTCGTTTGGTTTTAATCTGGTCTTTGGGAATATTTTGAACCTTCAAAGTTCTTTCCTTTTTATACTCAGAGATTTCCTTTTCTTTGCCCTTCTGGGTGTAAATCAGATAGTAACAAAGTGTCATAATGCTCTCCACGGTTCCGTGAGGCGCCACAATGTCACAATGGACTTTTGGTTCCATGAACTTTGGTACTGTCAGCAACAGTCTCCTTGGCTCCGCAGTGTCACAATGGACCCTTGGCTCCGTGAGGTTCAGTAGCGTAACACGGACGCCTTGATTGCATGAGGTTGTGCAGTGTCACAATGATCTCCTTGGTTCTGCGGCCCTGCTGTGTAACAATGGGCCCCTTCCTTTGCTGATGGCTCTGCGTCCTGCCTGCCTCTGCCTTGGCACACAAAGCCTTGGGCTGCTCCAGACTCCTTCTGGGGGACACGTTGCACCACTGCACTGCCCTGGGAGAGAAATTCCTTTCTCCTTGTGTCCAGCCTGGACCTGCCCAGCTGCCCTTGGCATTAATTCTTTCTTTTGCCAGCTGGTCTCTACTAGCTAGAAAGGATCCACCATGTCTGAAACCACCCTTCAAGCCCACCCAGGACTCTCCTCCACTGTCCTCAGTCTCCACTCCACTGAGCACAGAGCTCCTTTGTCCCTCTGTAGTGATCATGTGCTCGAGGCCACGGGCACCTGGACAAGAAGGTCGGTTCTTTTCTACAGGAAGGAAACCACAGAACCCCAGTGTTTTGAAGGCAGATGAGAGGCAGCCACCAGAGGCCAAGGCAAGGCAGACGTGTCTGTCCTTGCAGCTTCTGTCTGAAAGCAACCCTTGGACATACGGGGAGTTTTGGAGGTGGAATTCCATTTCAGCTGTGGGTGCCTGGACGGGAATGACACTTCTTCTCCCCAGGAAGGAAAGGGCAGAGCCCCAGTGTTTCAAAGGCTGATTAGTGGTGCCTCAAGGAGGCCAAGGCCAGCCAGACCTGTTTGTCTTGGCAGCTTTTGTCTTGGAGCAATCCTTGGCTAGATGCAATTTGGGAGGCCAAATCCCAGTTTTGTCCGTGGACATCTGGCCCAGAAGGACAGTTCTTTTCCATTGGCAGCAAAGTGAGGAGGCCCAGTGTTTCAAAGGCAGATGAGAGCTGGCCCTCAGGAAGCCAAGGGAAGCTGGACATTCCTGGCAGCTTTTGTCGGGGAGCTATTCCTTGGAGATATGGAATTTCAGAGGTGGATTCCCAATTTTGGCCATGGATGGCTGGACTTGAAAGATGGTTTTTTCCATGGGAAGAGAAGCACAGCCCCCGCCTGTTTTGAAGGCAGATGCGAGGTGGCCCCTAAGAGGCCAAGGCCAGCCTGAGCTGTCTGTCCTGGCAGGTTTCACATGGGAACAATCCTCGGACAGAATCCAATTTGGAGGTAGAATCCTAATTTCAGCCATGGGTCCCTGGAGGAGAAGGACAGTGCTTTCGCACAGAAAGGAAAGCAAGGAACTCCAGCGTTTCAGGGCCAGAGGAGAAGCACCCCTCAACATGCCAAGCTCAGCTGGACCAGGCAGGTGGCCCCCAGGAGGCCAAGCCAACCACACCTGTTCCACGCTCTTTGCAGCCTTGGGGCCCTGCAGCATCACCATTTTGTTCCCCTGAGGCCCAGCAATAGCACAGTGGTCTCCTTGGCTCTACAGCGGCACAAAGGCCCCTTGCTTCCACGAGGCCTGGCTGTGTCACAATGGTTTCCTTGGTTCCATGGGGCTGCAGAATAACACAATGGCCCACTGGTTCCATGAGGTCACAGAGGGTCACAAGGGTCTCCATGATTCCGTAAGGTGCTGCAGGGTCACAATGGCTCCTTGGTTCTATTGGGCTCCCCAGGATCACAATGGCCCCTTGGTTCCACAAGGCCTGGCTGTGGCACACTGGCCCTTTGCTTCCGTGAGACCTTGCAGTGTCACAATGGCCCCTTGCTTCTGTCAGGCCTGGCTGTGTCACAATGGCCCCTGGCTCCCATGAGGCCCTGTGATGTCACAATGGTCTCACTGGTTCCACGAGGCCCTGCAGTTCCACAATGGCCCTTCAGTGTCACAAGGCCTTGAAGTGTCATAATAGTCTCAGCGGGTTGCCCAGCTGCTTCACAATGGCCTCCTTGGTTCCATGATGCCCCGTAGCGTAACAACGGTATCCTTGCTTCCACACAGTCAGAATGGCCCCGTGGCCTCCTGGAGCCCCACAGTGTCACTACGATCCCCTTGATTCCACGAGGCCCTGCTGTGCTACAATGACCCCTTGCTTATACAAGGCCCTGCTGTGTCACAATGGCCCCTTGCTTCTGAAGTGTGCAAGAGCCTAATACTAAGAGAAAGGCGCCAAAAAACGCTTCGCCATTATCACTGCTCAACACCTGAAAGGCTTCAAAAGTGCTTCGTTATGATGGCTGCTTATCATAATCACTTTTGAACGCCTGGAAACTACGTGCCGTACGGGCCGTGCATAGCCCGCCTTGAGGCCCATAAAAAGGAAGGCAAAACTGGTGCAAAATGTGGAGGCAAAAGCAAAAGGTAGAATCCCCGCCCTTTGCCTTTCCCCCCACCACCACCATCGCCTGCCGTGAGGCACCCTGAGGCCTCCGGGAGCCGACGCCGCCCGCCTGGGGAGCACCCCCCAATCCTTCACCCCTGGACTGAAATCCCGAGGGAGTTGTGCAACCCCTAGCCCTGCTCCTTCGTCCCAGGCGGAGCCAGGTTCAGCTGCAAGCATCGAGCCTGCATCTCGGAGGATGGGCCGCCGCTTTCCAGCCAAACTGCTCTAGACTTCAGAAGAGGCAGATAAGAGGCTTCAAACAGCAGGGGAAAAAAGGCAAAAACTTCTCCACTTCCCCCACCCTGTCTCAGCAGCAACAAAGGTAGCACAGTGTGGTGGTGACTTATCCAGTGCTTGTTAGAGTAACCTTGTCTTTTCTAACTTTTCTCTACTTTTCTCCTTCTTTCTCTTTGCCTCTCTTCCCATTAGATAAAGAGATACCCATTTGTTTGGCACCAACATTTAATCTCGTTTGGTTTTAATCTGGTCTTTGGGAATATTTTGAACCTTCAAAGTTCTTTCCTTTTTATACTCAGAGATTTCCTTTTCTTTGCCCTTCTGGGTGTAAATCAGATAGTAACAAAGTGTCATAATGCTCTCCACGGTTCCGTGAGGCGCCACAATGTCACAATGGACTTTTGGTTCCATGAACTTTGGTACTGTCAGCAACAGTCTCCTTGGCTCCGCAGTGTCACAATGGACCCTTGGCTCCGTGAGGTTCAGTAGCGTAACACGGACGCCTTGATTGCATGAGGTTGTGCAGTGTCACAATGATCTCCTTGGTTCTGCGGCCCTGCTGTGTAACAATGAGCCCCTTCCTTTGCTGATGGCTCTGCGTCCTGCCTGCCTCTGCCTTGGCACACAAAGCCTTGGGCTGCTCCAGCCTCCTTCTGGGGGACACGTTGCACCACTGCACTGCCCTGGGAGAGAAATTCCTTTCTCCTTGTGTCCAGCCTGGACCTGCCCAGCTGCCCTTGGCATTAATTCTTTCTTTTGCCAGCTGGTCTCTACTAGCTAGAAAGGATCCACCATGTCTGAAACCACCCTTCAAGCCCACCCAGGACTCTCCTCCACTGTCCTCAGTCTCCACTCCACTGAGCACAGAGCTCCTTTGTCCCTCTGTAGTGATCATGTGCTCGAGGCCACGGGCACCTGGACAAGAAGGTCGGTTCTTTTCTACAGGAAGGAAACCACAGAACCCCAGTGTTTTGAAGGCAGATGAGAGGCAGCCACCAGAGGCCAAGGCAAGGCAGACGTGTCTGTCCTTGCAGCTTCTGTCTGAAAGCAACCCTTGGACATACGGGGAGTTTTGGAGGTGGAATTCCATTTCAGCTGTGGGTGCCTGGACGGGAATGACACTTCTTCTCCCCAGGAAGGAAAGGGCAGAGCCCCAGTGTTTCAAAGGCTGATTAGTGGTGCCTCAAGGAGGCCAAGGCCAGCCAGACCTGTTTGTCTTGGCAGCTTTTGTCTTGGAGCAATCCTTGGCTAGATGCAATTTGGGAGGCCAAATCCCAGTTTTGTCCGTGGACATCTGGCCCAGAAGGACAGTTCTTTTCCATTGGCAGCAAAGTGAGGAGGCCCAGTGTTTCAAAGGCAGATGAGAGCTGGCCCTCAGGAAGCCAAGGGAAGCTGGACATTCCTGGCAGCTTTTGTCGGGGAGCTATTCCTTGGAGATATGGAATTTCAGAGGTGGATTCCCAATTTTGGCCATGGATGGCTGGACTTGAAAGATGGTTTTTTCCATGGGAAGAGAAGCACAGCCCCCGCGTGTTTTGAAGGCAGATGCGAGGTGGCCCCTAAGAGGCCAAGGCCAGCCTGAGCTGTCTGTCCTGGCAGGTTTCACATGGGAACAATCCTCGGACAGAATCCAATTTGGAGGTAGAATCCTAATTTCAGCCATGGGTCCCTGGAGGAGAAGGACAGTGCTTTCGCACAGAAAGGAAAGCAAGGAACTCCAGCGTTTCAGGGCCAGAGGAGAAGCACCCCTCAACATGCCAAGCTCAGCTGGACCAGGCAGGTGGCCCCCAGGAGGCCAAGCCAACCACACCTGTTCCACGCTCTTTGCAGCCTTGGGGCCCTGCAGCATCACCATTTTGTTCCCCTGAGGCCCAGCAATAGCACAGTGGTCTCCTTGGCTCTACAGCGGCACAAAGGCCCCTTGCTTCCACGAGGCCTGGCTGTGTCACAATGGTTTCCTTGGTTCCATGGGGCTGCAGAATAACACAATGGCCCACTGGTTCCATGAGGTCACAGAGGGTCACAAGGGTCTCCATGATTCCGTAAGGTGCTGCAGGGTCACAATGGCTCCTTGGTTCTATTGGGCTCCCCAGGATCACAATGGCCCCTTGGTTCCACAAGGCCTGGCTGTGGCACACTGGCCCTTTGCTTCCGTGAGACCTTGCAGTGTCACAATGGCCCCTTGCTTCTGTCAGGCCTGGCTGTGTCACAATGGCCCCTGGCTCCCATGAGGCCCTGTGATGTCACAATGGTCTCACTGGTTCCACGAGGCCCTGCAGTTCCACAATGGCCCTTCAGTGTCACAAGGCCTTGAAGTGTCATAATAGTCTCAGCGGGTTGCCCAGCTGCTTCACAATGGCCTCCTCGGTTCCATGATGCCCCGTAGCGTAACAACGGTATCCTTGCTTCCACACAGTCAGAATGGCCCCGTGGCCTCCTGGAGCCCCACAGTGTCACTACGATCCCCTTGATTCCACGAGGCCCTGCTGTGCTACAATGACCCCTTGCTTATACAAGGCCCTGCTGTGTCACAATGGCCCCTTGCTTCTGAAGTGTGCAAGAGCCTAATACTAAGAGAAAGGCGCCAAAAAACGCTTCGCCATTATCACTGCTCAACACCTGAAAGGCTTCAAAAGTGCTTCGTTATGATGGCTGCTTATCATAATCACTTTTGAACGCCTGGAAACTACGTGCCGTACGGGCCGTGCATAGCCCGCCTTGAGGCCCATAAAAAGGAAGGCAAAACTGGTGCAAAATGTGGAGGCAAAAGCAAAAGGTAGAATCCCCGCCCTTTGCCTTTCCCCCCACCACCACCATCGCCTGCCGTGAGGCACCCTGAGGCCTCCGGGAGCCGACGCCGCCCGCCTGGGGAGCACCCCCCAATCCTTCACCCCTGGACTGAAATCCCGAGGGAGTTGTGCAACCCCTAGCCCTGCTCCTTCGTCCCAGGCGGAGCCAGGTTCAGCTGCAAGCATCGAGCCTGCATCTCGGAGGATGGGCCGCCGCTTTCCAGCCAAACTGCTCTAGACTTCAGAAGAGGCAGATAAGAGGCTTCAAACAGCAGGGGAAAAAAGGCAAAAACTTCTCCACTTCCCCCACCCTGTCTCAGCAGCAACAAAGGTAGCACAGTGTGGTGGTGACTTATCCAGTGCTTGTTAGAGTAACCTTGTCTTTTCTAACTTTTCTCTACTTTTCTCCTTCTTTCTCTTTGCCTCTCTTCCCATTAGATAAAGAGATACCCATTTGTTTGGCACCAACATTTAATCTCGTTTGGTTTTAATCTGGTCTTTGGGAATATTTTGAACCTTCAAAGTTCTTTCCTTTTTATACTCAGAGATTTCCTTTTCTTTGCCCTTCTGGGTGTAAATCAGATAGTAACAAAGTGTCATAATGCTCTCCACGGTTCCGTGAGGCGCCACAATGTCACAATGGACTTTTGGTTCCATGAACTTTGGTACTGTCAGCAACAGTCTCCTTGGCTCCGCAGTGTCACAATGGACCCTTGGCTCCGTGAGGTTCAGTAGCGTAACACGGACGCCTTGATTGCATGAGGTTGTGCAGTGTCACAATGATCTCCTTGGTTCTGCGGCCCTGCTGTGTAACAATGGGCCCCTTCCTTTGCTGATGGCTCTGCGTCCTGCCTGCCTCTGCCTTGGCACACAAAGCCTTGGGCTGCTCCAGCCTCCTTCTGGGGGACACGTTGCACCACTGCACTGCCCTGGGAGAGAAATTCCTTTCTCCTTGTGTCCAGCCTGGACCTGCCCAGCTGCCCTTGGCATTAATTCTTTCTTTTGCCAGCTGGTCTCTACTAGGTAGAAAGGATCCACCATGTCTGAAACCACCCTTCAAGCCCACCCAGGACTCTCCTCCACTGTCCTCAGTCTCCACTCCACTGAGCACAGAGCTCCTTTGTCCCTCTGTAGTGATCATGTGCTCGAGGCCACGGGCACCTGGACAAGAAGGTCGGTTCTTTTCTACAGGAAGGAAACCACAGAACCCCAGTGTTTTGAAGGCAGATGAGAGGCAGCCACCAGAGGCCAAGGCAAGGCAGACGTGTCTGTCCTTGCAGCTTCTGTCTGAAAGCAACCCTTGGACATACGGGGAGTTTTGGAGGTGGAATTCCATTTCAGCTGTGGGTGCCTGGACGGGAATGACACTTCTTCTCCCCAGGAAGGAAAGGGCAGAGCCCCAGTGTTTCAAAGGCTGATTAGTGGTGCCTCAAGGAGGCCAAGGCCAGCCAGACCTGTTTGTCTTGGCAGCTTTTGTCTTGGAGCAATCCTTGGCTAGATGCAATTTGGGAGGCCAAATCCCAGTTTTGTCCGTGGACATCTGGCCCAGAAGGACAGTTCTTTTCCATTGGCAGCAAAGTGAGGAGGCCCAGTGTTTCAAAGGCAGATGAGAGCTGGCCCTCAGGAAGCCAAGGGAAGCTGGACATTCCTGGCAGCTTTTGTCGGGGAGCTATTCCTTGGAGATATGGAATTTCAGAGGTGGATTCCCAATTTTGGCCATGGATGGCTGGACTTGAAAGATGGTTTTTTCCATGGGAAGAGAAGCACAGCCCCCGCGTGTTTTGAAGGCAGATGCGAGGTGGCCCCTAAGAGGCCAAGGCCAGCCTGAGCTGTCTGTCCTGGCAGGTTTCACATGGGAACAATCCTCGGACAGAATCCAATTTGGAGGTAGAATCCTAATTTCAGCCATGGGTCCCTGGAGGAGAAGGACAGTGCTTTCGCACAGAAAGGAAAGCAAGGAACTCCAGCGTTTCAGGGCCAGAGGAGAAGCACCCCTCAACATGCCAAGCTCAGCTGGACCAGGCAGGTGGCCCCCAGGAGGCCAAGCCAACCACACCTGTTCCACGCTCTTTGCAGCCTTGGGGCCCTGCAGCATCACCATTTTGTTCCCCTGAGGCCCAGCAATAGCACAGTGGTCTCCTTGGCTCTACAGCGGCACAAAGGCCCCTTGCTTCCACGAGGCCTGGCTGTGTCACAATGGTTTCCTTGGTTCCATGGGGCTGCAGAATAACACAATGGCCCACTGGTTCCATGAGGTCACAGAGGGTCACAAGGGTCTCCATGATTCCGTAAGGTGCTGCAGGGTCACAATGGCTCCTTGGTTCTATTGGGCTCCCCAGGATCACAATGGCCCCTTGGTTCCACAAGGCCTGGCTGTGGCACACTGGCCCTTTGCTTCCGTGAGACCTTGCAGTGTCACAATGGCCCCTTGCTTCTGTCAGGCCTGGCTGTGTCACAATGGCCCCTGGCTCCCATGAGGCCCTGTGATGTCACAATGGTCTCACTGGTTCCACGAGGCCCTGCAGTTCCACAATGGCCCTTCAGTGTCACAAGGCCTTGAAGTGTCATAATAGTCTCAGCGGGTTGCCCAGCTGCTTCACAATGGCCTCCTTGGTTCCATGATGCCCCGTAGCGTAACAACGGTATCCTTGCTTCCACACAGTCAGAATAGCCCCGTGGCCTCCTGGAGCCCCACAGTGTCACTACGATCCCCTTGATTCCACGAGGCCCTGCTGTGCTACAATGACCCCTTGCTTATACAAGGCCCTGCTGTGTCACAATGGCCCCTTGCTTCTGAAGTGTGCAAGAGCCTAATACTAAGAGAAAGGCGCCAAAAAACGCTTCGCCATTATCACTGCTCAACACCTGAAAGGCTTCAAAAGCGCTTCGTCATGATGGCTGCTTATCATAATCACTTTTGAACGCCTGGAAACTATGTGCCGTACGGGCCGTGCATAGCCCGCCTTGAGGCCCATAAAAAGGAAGGCAAAACTGGTGCAAAATGTGGAGGCAAAAGCAAAAGGTAGAATCCCCGCCCTTTGCCTTTCCCCCCACCACCACCATCGCCTGCCGTGAGGCACCCTGAGGCCTCCGGGAGCCGATGCCGCCCGCCTGGGGAGCACCCCCCAATCCTTCACCCCTGGACTGAAATCCCGAGGGAGTTGTGCAACCCCTAGCCCTGCTCCTTCGTCCCAGGCGGAGCCAGGTTCAGCTGCAAGCATCGAGCCTGCATCTCGGAGGATGGGCCGCCGCTTTCCAGCCAAACTGCTCTAGACTTCAGAAGAGGCAGATAAGAGGCTTCAAACAGCAGGAAAAAAAAGGCAAAAACTTCTCCACTTCCCCCACCCTGTCTCAGCAGCAACAAAGGTAGCACAGTGTGGTGGTGACTTATCCAGTGCTTGTTAGAGTAACCTTGTCTTTTCTAACTTTTCTCTACTTTTCTCCTTCTTTCTCTTTGCCTCTCTTCCCATTAGATAAAGAGATACCCATTTGTTTGGCACCAACATTTAATCTCGTTTGGTTTTAATCTGGTCTTTGGGAATATTTTGAACCTTCAAAGTTCTTTCCTTTTTATACTCAGAGATTTCCTTTTCTTTGCCCTTCTGGGTGTAAATCAGATAGTAACAAAGTGTCATAATGCTCTCCACGGTTCCGTGAGGCGCCACAATGTCACAATGGACTTTTGGTTCCATGAACTTTGGTACTGTCAGCAACAGTCTCCTTGGCTCCGCAGTGTCACAATGGACCCTTGGCTCCGTGAGGTTCAGTAGCGTAACACGGACGCCTTGATTGCATGAGGTTGTGCAGTGTCACAATGATCTCCTTGGTTCTGCGGCCCTGCTGTGTAACAATGGGCCCCTTCCTTTGCTGATGGCTCTGCGTCCTGCCTGCCTCTGCCTTGGCACACAAAGCCTTGGGCTGCTCCAGCCTCCTTCTGGGGGACACGTTGCACCACTGCACTGCCCTGGGAGAGAAATTCCTTTCTCCTTGTGTCCAGCCTGGACCTGCCCAGCTGCCCTTGGCATTAATTCTTTCTTTTGCCAGCTGGTCTCTACTAGCTAGAAAGGATCCACCATGTCTGAAACCACCCTTCAAGCCCACCCAGGACTCTCCTCCACTGTCCTCAGTCTCCACTCCACTGAGCACAGAGCTCCTTTGTCCCTCTGTAGTGATCATGTGCTCGAGGCCACGGGCACCTGGACAAGAAGGTCGGTTCTTTTCTACAGGAAGGAAACCACAGAACCCCAGTGTTTTGAAGGCAGATGAGAGGCAGCCACCAGAGGCCAAGGCAAGGCAGACGTGTCTGTCCTTGCAGCTTCTGTCTGAAAGCAACCCTTGGACATACGGGGAGTTTTGGAGGTGGAATTCCATTTCAGCTGTGGGTGCCTGGACGGGAATGACACTTCTTCTCCCCAGGAAGGAAAGGGCAGAGCCCCAGTGTTTCAAAGGCTGATTAGTGGTGCCTCAAGGAGGCCAAGGCCAGCCAGACCTGTTTGTCTTGGCAGCTTTTGTCTTGGAGCAATCCTTGGCTAGATGCAATTTGGGAGGCCAAATCCCAGTTTTGTCCGTGGACATCTGGCCCAGAAGGACAGTTCTTTTCCATTGGCAGCAAAGTGAGGAGGCCCAGTGTTTCAAAGGCAGATGAGAGCTGGCCCTCAGGAAGCCAAGGGAAGCTGGACATTCCTGGCAGCTTTTGTCGGGGAGCTATTCCTTGGAGATATGGAATTTCAGAGGTGGATTCCCAATTTTGGCCATGGATGGCTGGACTTGAAAGATGGTTTTTTCCATGGGAAGAGAAGCACAGCCCCCGCGTGTTTTGAAGGCAGATGCGAGGTGGCCCCTAAGAGGCCAAGGCCAGCCTGAGCTGTCTGTCCTGGCAGGTTTCACATGGGAACAATCCTCGGACAGAATCCAATTTGGAGGTAGAATCCTAATTTCAGCCATGGGTCCCTGGAGGAGAAGGACAGTGCTTTCGCACAGAAAGGAAAGCAAGGAACTCCAGCGTTTCAGGGCCAGAGGAGAAGCACCCCTCAACATGCCAAGCTCAGCTGGACCAGGCAGGTGGCCCCCAGGAGGCCAAGCCAACCACACCTGTTCCACGCTCTTTGCAGCCTTGGGGCCCTGCAGCATCACCATTTTGTTCCCCTGAGGCCCAGCAATAGCACAGTGGTCTCCTTGGCTCTACAGCGGCACAAAGGCCCCTTGCTTCCACGAGGCCTGGCTGTGTCACAATGGTTTCCTTGGTTCCATGGGGCTGCAGAATAACACAATGGCCCACTGGTTCCATGAGGTCACAGAGGGTCACAAGGGTCTCCATGATTCCGTAAGGTGCTGCAGGGTCACAATGGCTCCTTGGTTCTATTGGGCTCCCCAGGATCACAATGGCCCCTTGGTTCCACAAGGCCTGGCTGTGGCACACTGGCCCTTTGCTTCCGTGAGACCTTGCAGTGTCACAATGGCCCCTTGCTTCTGTCAGGCCTGGCTGTGTCACAATGGCCCCTGGCTCCCATGAGGCCCTGTGATGTCACAATGGTCTCACTGGTTCCACGAGGCCCTGCAGTTCCACAATGGCCCTTCAGTGTCACAAGGCCTTGAAGTGTCATAATAGTCTCAGCGGGTTGCCCAGCTGCTTCACAATGGCCTCCTTGGTTCCATGATGCCCCGTAGCGTAACAACGGTATCCTTGCTTCCACACAGTCAGAATGGCCCCGTGGCCTCCTGGAGCCCCACAGTGTCACTACGATCCCCTTGATTCCACGAGGCCCTGCTGTGCTACAATGACCCCTTGCTTATACAAGGCCCTGCTGTGTCACAATGGCCCCTTGCTTCTGAAGTGTGCAAGAGCCTAATACTAAGAGAAAGGCGCCAAAAAACGCTTCGCCATTATCACTGCTCAACACCTGAAAGGCTTCAAAAGTGCTTCGTTATGATGGCTGCTTATCATAATCACTTTTGAACGCCTGGAAACTACGTGCCGTACGGGCCGTGCATAGCCCGCCTTGAGGCCCATAAAAAGGAAGGCAAAACTGGTGCAAAATGTGGAGGCAAAAGCAAAAGGTAGAATCCCCGCCCTTTGCCTTTCCCCCCACCACCACCATCGCCTGCCGTGAGGCACCCTGAGGCCTCCGGGAGCCGACGCCGCCCGCCTGGGGAGCACCCCCCAATCCTTCACCCCTGGACTGAAATCCCGAGGGAGTTGTGCAACCCCTAGCCCTGCTCCTTCGTCCCAGGCGGAGCCAGGTTCAGCTGCAAGCATCGAGCCTGCATCTCGGAGGATGGGCCGCCGCTTTCCAGCCAAACTGCTCTAGACTTCAGAAGAGGCAGATAAGAGGCTTCAAACAGCAGGAAAAAAAAGGCAAAAACTTCTCCACTTCCCCCACCCTGTCTCAGCAGCAACAAAGGTAGCACAGTGTGGTGGTGACTTATCCAGTGCTTGTTAGAGTAACCTTGTCTTTTCTAACTTTTCTCTACTTTTCTCCTTCTTTCTCTTTGCCTCTCTTCCCATTAGATAAAGAGATACCCATTTGTTTGGCACCAACATTTAATCTCGTTTGGTTTTAATCTGGTCTTTGGGAATATTTTGAACCTTCAAAGTTCTTTCCTTTTTATACTCAGAGATTTCCTTTTCTTTGCCCTTCTGGGTGTAAATCAGATAGTAACAAAGTGTCATAATGCTCTCCACGGTTCCGTGAGGCGCCACAATGTCACAATGGACTTTTGGTTCCATGAACTTTGGTACTGTCAGCAACAGTCTCCTTGGCTCCGCAGTGTCACAATGGACCCTTGGCTCCGTGAGGTTCAGTAGCGTAACACGGACGCCTTGATTGCATGAGGTTGTGCAGTGTCACAATGATCTCCTTGGTTCTGCGGCCCTGCTGTGTAACAATGGGCCCCTTCCTTTGCTGATGGCTCTGCGTCCTGCCTGCCTCTGCCTTGGCACACAAAGCCTTGGGCTGCTCCAGCCTCCTTCTGGGGGACACGTTGCACCACTGCACTGCCCTGGGAGAGAAATTCCTTTCTCCTTGTGTCCAGCCTGGACCTGCCCAGCTGCCCTTGGCATTAATTCTTTCTTTTGCCAGCTGGTCTCTACTAGCTAGAAAGGATCCACCATGTCTGAAACCACCCTTCAAGCCCACCCAGGACTCTCCTCCACTGTCCTCAGTCTCCACTCCACTGAGCACAGAGCTCCTTTGTCCCTCTGTAGTGATCATGTGCTCGAGGCCACGGGCACCTGGACAAGAAGGTCGGTTCTTTTCTACAGGAAGGAAACCACAGAACCCCAGTGTTTTGAAGGCAGATGAGAGGCAGCCACCAGAGGCCAAGGCAAGGCAGACGTGTCTGTCCTTGCAGCTTCTGTCTGAAAGCAACCCTTGGACATACGGGGAGTTTTGGAGGTGGAATTCCATTTCAGCTGTGGGTGCCTGGACGGGAATGACACTTCTTCTCCCCAGGAAGGAAAGGGCAGAGCCCCAGTGTTTCAAAGGCTGATTAGTGGTGCCTCAAGGAGGCCAAGGCCAGCCAGACCTGTTTGTCTTGGCAGCTTTTGTCTTGGAGCAATCCTTGGCTAGATGCAATTTGGGAGGCCAAATCCCAGTTTTGTCCGTGGACATCTGGCCCAGAAGGACAGTTCTTTTCCATTGGCAGCAAAGTGAGGAGGCCCAGTGTTTCAAAGGCAGATGAGAGCTGGCCCTCAGGAAGCCAAGGGAAGCTGGACATTCCTGGCAGCTTTTGTCGGGGAGCTATTCCTTGGAGATATGGAATTTCAGAGGTGGATTCCCAATTTTGGCCATGGATGGCTGGACTTGAAAGATGGTTTTTTCCATGGGAAGAGAAGCACAGCCCCCGCGTGTTTTGAAGGCAGATGCGAGGTGGCCCCTAAGAGGCCAAGGCCAGCCTGAGCTGTCTGTCCTGGCAGGTTTCACATGGGAACAATCCTCGGACAGAATCCAATTTGGAGGTAGAATCCTAATTTCAGCCATGGGTCCCTGGAGGAGAAGGACAGTGCTTTCGCACAGAAAGGAAAGCAAGGAACTCCAGCGTTTCAGGGCCAGAGGAGAAGCACCCCTCAACATGCCAAGCTCAGCTGGACCAGGCAGGTGGCCCCCAGGAGGCCAAGCCAACCACACCTGTTCCACGCTCTTTGCAGCCTTGGGGCCCTGCAGCATCACCATTTTGTTCCCCTGAGGCCCAGCAATAGCACAGTGGTCTCCTTGGCTCTACAGCGGCACAAAGGCCCCTTGCTTCCACGAGGCCTGGCTGTGTCACAATGGTTTCCTTGGTTCCATGGGGCTGCAGAATAACACAATGGCCCACTGGTTCCATGAGGTCACAGAGGGTCACAAGGGTCTCCATGATTCCGTAAGGTGCTGCAGGGTCACAATGGCTCCTTGGTTCTATTGGGCTCCCCAAAATCACAATGGCCCCTTGGTTCCACAAGGCCTGGCTGTGGCACACTGGCCCTTTGCTTCCGTGAGACCTTGCAGTGTCACAATGGCCCCTTGCTTCTGTCAGGCCTGGCTGTGTCACAATGGCCCCTGGCTCCCATGAGGCCCTGTGATGTCACAATGGTCTCACTGGTTCCACGAGGCCCTGCAGTTCCACCATGGCCCTTCAGTGTCACAAGGCCTTGAAGTGTCATAATAGTCTCAGCGGGTTGCCCAGCTGCTTCACAATGGCCTCCTTGGTTCCATGATGCCCCGTAGCGTAACAACGGTATCCTTGCTTGCACACAGTCAGAATGGCCCCGTGGCCTCCTGGAGCCCCACAGTGTCACTACGATCCCCTTGATTCCACGAGGCCCTGCCGTGCTACAATGACCCCTTGCTTATACAAGGCCCTGCTGTGTCACAATGGCCCCTTGCTTCTGAAGTGTGCAAGAGCCTAATACTAAGAGAAAGGCGCCAAAAAACGCTTCGCCATTATCACTGCTCAACACCTGAAAGGCTTCAAAAGTGCTTCGTCACGATGGCTGCTTATCATAATCACTTTTGAACGCCTGGAAACTACGTGCCGTACGGGCCGTGCATAGCCCGCCTTGAGGCCCATAAAAAGGAAGGCAAAACTGGTGCAAAATGTGGAGGCAAAAGCAAAAGGTAGAATCCCCGCCCTTTGCCTTTCCCCCCACCACCACCATCGCCTGCCGTGAGGCACCCTGAGGCCTCCGGGAGCCGATGCCGCCCGCCTGGGGAGCACCCCCCAATCCTTCACCCCTGGACTGAAATCCCGAGGGAGTTGTGCAACCCCTAGCCCTGCTCCTTCGTCCCAGGCGGAGCCAGGTTCAGCTGCAAGCATCGAGCCTGCATCTCGGAGGATGGGCCGCCGCTTTCCAGCCAAACTGCTCTAGACTTCAGAAGAGGCAGATAAGAGGCTTCAAACAGCAGGAAAAAAAAGGCAAAAACTTCTCCACTTCCCCCACCCTGTCTCAGCAGCAACAAAGGTAGCACAGTGTGGTGGTGACTTATCCAGTGCTTGTTAGAGTAACCTTGTCTTTTCTAACTTTTCTCTACTTTTCTCCTTCTTTCTCTTTGCCTCTCTTCCCATTAGATAAAGAGATACCCATTTGTTTGGCACCAACATTTAATCTCGTTTGGTTTTAATCTGGTCTTTGGGAATATTTTGAACCTTCAAAGTTCTTTCCTTTTTATACTCAGAGATTTCCTTTTCTTTGCCCTTCTGGGTGTAAATCAGATAGTAACAAAGTGTCATAATGCTCTCCACGGTTCCGTGAGGCGCCACAATGTCACAATGGACTTTTGGTTCCATGAACTTTGGTACTGTCAGCAACAGTCTCCTTGGCTCCGCAGTGTCACAATGGACCCTTGGCTCCGTGAGGTTCAGTAGCGTAACACGGACGCCTTGATTGCATGAGGTTGTGCAGTGTCACAATGATCTCCTTGGTTCTGCGGCCCTGCTGTGTAACAATGGGCCCCTTCCTTTGCTGATGGCTCTGCGTCCTGCCTGCCTCTGCCTTGGCACACAAAGCCTTGGGCTGCTCCAGACTCCTTCTGGGGGACACGTTGCACCACTGCACTGCCCTGGGAGAGAAATTCCTTTCTCCTTGTGTCCAGCCTGGACCTGCCCAGCTGCCCTTGGCATTAATTCTTTCTTTTGCCAGCTGGTCTCTACTAGCTAGAAAGGATCCACCATGTCTGAAACCACCCTTCAAGCCCACCCAGGACTCTCCTCCACTGTCCTCAGTCTCCACTCCACTGAGCACAGAGCTCCTTTGTCCCTCTGTAGTGATCATGTGCTCGAGGCCACGGGCACCTGGACAAGAAGGTCGGTTCTTTTCTACAGGAAGGAAACCACAGAACCCCAGTGTTTTGAAGGCAGATGAGAGGCAGCCACCAGAGGCCAAGGCAAGGCAGACGTGTCTGTCCTTGCAGCTTCTGTCTGAAAGCAACCCTTGGACATACGGGGAGTTTTGGAGGTGGAATTCCATTTCAGCTGTGGGTGCCTGGACGGGAATGACACTTCTTCTCCCCAGGAAGGAAAGGGCAGAGCCCCAGTGTTTCAAAGGCTGATTAGTGGTGCCTCAAGGAGGCCAAGGCCAGCCAGACCTGTTTGTCTTGGCAGCTTTTGTCTTGGAGCAATCCTTGGCTAGATGCAATTTGGGAGGCCAAATCCCAGTTTTGTCCGTGGACATCTGGCCCAGAAGGACAGTTCTTTTCCATTGGCAGCAAAGTGAGGAGGCCCAGTGTTTCAAAGGCAGATGAGAGCTGGCCCTCAGGAAGCCAAGGGAAGCTGGACATTCCTGGCAGCTTTTGTCGGGGAGCTATTCCTTGGAGATATGGAATTTCAGAGGTGGATTCCCAATTTTGGCCATGGATGGCTGGACTTGAAAGATGGTTTTTTCCATGGGAAGAGAAGCACAGCCCCCGCGTGTTTTGAAGGCAGATGCGAGGTGGCCCCTAAGAGGCCAAGGCCAGCCTGAGCTGTCTGTCCTGGCAGGTTTCACATGGGAACAATCCTCGGACAGAATCCAATTTGGAGGTAGAATCCTAATTTCAGCCATGGGTCCCTGGAGGAGAAGGACAGTGCTTTCGCACAGAAAGGAAAGCAAGGAACTCCAGCGTTTCAGGGCCAGAGGAGAAGCACCCCTCAACATGCCAAGCTCAGCTGGACCAGGCAGGTGGCCCCCAGGAGGCCAAGCCAACCACACCTGTTCCACGCTCTTTGCAGCCTTGGGGCCCTGCAGCATCACCATTTTGTTCCCCTGAGGCCCAGCAATAGCACAGTGGTCTCCTTGGCTCTACAGCGGCACAAAGGCCCCTTGCTTCCACGAGGCCTGGCTGTGTCACAATGGTTTCCTTGGTTCCATGGGGCTGCAGAATAACACAATGGCCCACTGGTTCCATGAGGTCACAGAGGGTCACAAGGGTCTCCATGATTCCGTAAGGTGCTGCAGGGTCACAATGGCTCCTTGGTTCTATTGGGCTCCCCAGGATCACAATGGCCCCTTGGTTCCACAAGGCCTGGCTGTGGCACACTGGCCCTTTGCTTCCGTGAGACCTTGCAGTGTCACAATGGCCCCTTGCTTCTGTCAGGCCTGGCTGTGTCACAATGGCCCCTGGCTCCCATGAGGCCCTGTGATGTCACAATGGTCTCACTGGTTCCACGAGGCCCTGCAGTTCCACAATGGCCCTTCAGTGTCACAAGGCCTTGAAGTGTCATAATAGTCTCAGCGGGTTGCCCAGCTGCTTCACAATGGCCTCCTTGGTTCCATGATGCCCCGTAGCGTAACAACGGTATCCTTGCTTCCACACAGTCAGAATGGCCCCGTGGCCTCCTGGAGCCCCACAGTGTCACTACGATCCCCTTGATTCCACGAGGCCCTGCTGTGCTACAATGACCCCTTGCTTATACAAGGCCCTGCTGTGTCACAATGGCCCCTTGCTTCTGAAGTGTGCAAGAGCCTAATACTAAGAGAAAGGCGCCAAAAAACGCTTCGCCATTATCACTGCTCAACACCTGAAAGGCTTCAAAAGCGCTTCGTCATGATGGCTGCTTATCATAATCACTTTTGAACGCCTGGAAACTACGTGCCGTACGGGCCGTGCATAGCCCGCCTTGAGGCCCATAAAAAGGAAGGCAAAACTGGTGCAAAATGTGGAGGCAAAAGCAAAAGGTAGAATCCCCGCCCTTTGCCTTTCCCCCCACCACCACCATCGCCTGCCGTGAGGCACCCTGAGGCCTCCGGGAGCCGATGCCGCCCGCCTGGGGAGCACCCCCCAATCCTTCACCCCTGGACTGAAATCCCGAGGGAGTTGTGCAACCCCTAGCCCTGCTCCTTCGTCCCAGGCGGACCCAGGTTCAGCTGCAAGCATCGAGCCTGCATCTCGGAGGATGGGCCGCCGCTTTCCAGCCAAACTGCTCTAGACTTCAGAAGAGGCAGATAAGAGGCTTCAAACAGCAGGAAAAAAAAGGCAAAAACTTCTCCACTTCCCCCACCCTGTCTCAGCAGCAACAAAGGTAGCACAGTGTGGTGGTGACTTATCCAGTGCTTGTTAGAGTAACCTTGTCTTTTCTAACTTTTCTCTACTTTTCTCCTTCTTTCTCTTTGCCTCTCTTACCATTAGATAAAGAGATACCCATTTGTTTGGCACCAACATTTAATCTCGTTTGGTTTTAATCTGGTCTTTGGGAATATTTTGAACCTTCAAAGTTCTTTCCTTTTTATACTCAGAGATTTCCTTTTCTTTGCCCTTCTGGGTGTAAATCAGATAGTAACAAAGTGTCATAATGCTCTCCACGGTTCCGTGAGGCGCCACAATGTCACAATGGACTTTTGGTTCCATGAACTTTGGTACTGTCAGCAACAGTCTCCTTGGCTCCGCAGTGTCACAATGGACC
This sequence comes from Coloeus monedula, assembly GCF_965178545.1. Classification (NCBI taxonomy): domain Eukaryota; kingdom Metazoa; phylum Chordata; class Aves; order Passeriformes; family Corvidae; genus Coloeus; species Coloeus monedula. The sequence continues at coordinate 320,239 of NW_028120746.1, read as the reverse complement.
CTTGGCTCCGTGAGGTTCAGTAGCGTAACACGGACGCCTTGATTGCATGAGGTTGTGCAGTGTCACAATGATCTCCTTGGTTCTGCGGCCCTGCTGTGTAACAATGGGCCCCTTCCTTTGCTGATGGCTCTGCGTCCTGCCTGCCTCTGCCTTGGCACACAAAGCCTTGGGCTGCTCCAGCCTCCTTCTGGGGGACACGTTGCACCACTGCACTGCCCTGGGAGAGAAATTCCTTTCTCCTTGTGTCCAGCCTGGACCTGCCCAGCTGCCCTTGGCATTAATTCTTTCTTTTGCCAGCTGGTCTCTACTAGGTAGAAAGGATCCACCATGTCTGAAACCACCCTTCAAGCCCACCCAGGACTCTCCTCCACTGTCCTCAGTCTCCACTCCACTGAGCACAGAGCTCCTTTGTCCCTCTGTAGTGATCATGTGCTCGAGGCCACGGGCACCTGGACAAGAAGGTCGGTTCTTTTCTACAGGAAGGAAACCACAGAACCCCAGTGTTTTGAAGGCAGATGAGAGGCAGCCACCAGAGGCCAAGGCAAGGCAGACGTGTCTGTCCTTGCAGCTTCTGTCTGAAAGCAACCCTTGGACATACGGGGAGTTTTGGAGGTGGAATTCCATTTCAGCTGTGGGTGCCTGGACGGGAATGACACTTCTTCTCCCCAGGAAGGAAAGGGCAGAGCCCCAGTGTTTCAAAGGCTGATTAGTGGTGCCTCAAGGAGGCCAAGGCCAGCCAGACCTGTTTGTCTTGGCAGCTTTTGTCTTGGAGCAATCCTTGGCTAGATGCAATTTGGGAGGCCAAATCCCAGTTTTGTCCGTGGACATCTGGCCCAGAAGGACAGTTCTTTTCCATTGGCAGCAAAGTGAGGAGGCCCAGTGTTTCAAAGGCAGATGAGAGCTGGCCCTCAGGAAGCCAAGGGAAGCTGGACATTCCTGGCAGCTTTTGTCGGGGAGCTATTCCTTGGAGATATGGAATTTCAGAGGTGGATTCCCAATTTTGGCCATGGATGGCTGGACTTGAAAGATGGTTTTTTCCATGGGAAGAGAAGCACAGCCCCCGCCTGTTTTGAAGGCAGATGCGAGGTGGCCCCTAAGAGGCCAAGGCCAGCCTGAGCTGTCTGTCCTGGCAGGTTTCACATGGGAACAATCCTCGGACAGAATCCAATTTGGAGGTAGAATCCTAATTTCAGCCATGGGTCCCTGGAGGAGAAGGACAGTGCTTTCGCACAGAAAGGAAAGCAAGGAACTCCAGCGTTTCAGGGCCAGAGGAGAAGCACCCCTCAACATGCCAAGCTCAGCTGGACCAGGCAGGTGGCCCCCAGGAGGCCAAGCCAACCACACCTGTTCCACGCTCTTTGCAGCCTTGGGGCCCTGCAGCATCACCATTTTGTTCCCCTGAGGCCCAGCAATAGCACAGTGGTCTCCTTGGCTCTACAGCGGCACAAAGGCCCCTTGCTTCCACGAGGCCTGGCTGTGTCACTATGGTTTCCTTGGTTCCATGGGGCTGCAGAATAACACAATGGCCCACTGGTTCCATGAGGTCACAGAGGGTCACAAGGGTCTCCATGATTCCGTAAGGTGCTGCAGGGTCACAATGGCTCCTTGGTTCTATTGGGCTCCCCAGGATCACAATGGCCCCTTGGTTCCACAAGGCCTGGCTGTGGCACACTGGCCCTTTGCTTCCGTGAGACCTTGCAGTGTCACAATGGCCCCTTGCTTCTGTCAGGCCTGGCTGTGTCACAATGGCCCCTGGCTCCCATGAGGCCCTGTGATGTCACAATGGTCTCACTGGTTCCACGAGGCCCTGCAGTTCCACAATGGCCCTTCAGTGTCACAAGGCCTTGAAGTGTCATAATAGTCTCAGCGGGTTGCCCAGCTGCTTCACAATGACCTCCTTGGTTCCATGATGCCCCGTAGCGTAACAACGGTATCCTTGCTTGCACACAGTCAGAATGGCCCCGTGGCCTCCTGGAGCCCCACAGTGTCACTACGATCCCCTTGATTCCACGAGGCCCTGCTGTGCTACAATGACCCCTTGCTTATACAAGGCCCTGCTGTGTCACAATGGCCCCTTGCTTCTGAAGTGTGCAAGAGCCTAATACTAAGAGAAAGGCGCCAAAAAACGCTTCGCCATTATCACTGCTCAACACCTGAAAGGCTTCAAAAGTGCTTCGTCATGATGGCTGCTTATCATAATCACTTTTGAACGCCTGGAAACTATGTGCCGTACGGGCCGTGCATAGCCCGCCTTGAGGCCCATAAAAAGGAAGGCAAAACTGGTGCAAAATGTGGAGGCAAAAGCAAAAGGTAGAATCCCCGCCCTTTGCCTTTCCCCCCACCACCACCATCGCCTGCCGTGAGGCACCCTGAGGCCTCCGGGAGCCGACGCCGCCCGCCTGGGGAGCACCCCCCAATCCTTCACCCCTGGACTGAAATCCCGAGGGAGTTGTGCAACCCCTAGCCCTGCTCCTTCGTCCCAGGCGGAGCCAGGTTCAGCTGCAAGCATCGAGCCTGCATCTCGGAGGATGGGCCGCCGCTTTCCAGCCAAACTGCTCTAGACTTCAGAAGAGGCAGATAAGAGGCTTCAAACAGCAGGAAAAAAAAGGCAAAAACTTCTCCACTTCCCCCACCCTGTCTCAGCAGCAACAAAGGTAGCACAGTGTGGTGGTGACTTATCCAGTGCTTGTTAGAGTAACCTTGTCTTTTCTAACTTTTCTCTACTTTTCTCCTTCTTTCTCTTTGCCTCTCTTCCCATTAGATAAAGAGATACCCATTTGTTTGGCACCAACATTTAATCTCGTTTGGTTTTAATCTGGTCTTTGGGAATATTTTGAACCTTCAAAGTTCTTTCCTTTTTATACTCAGAGATTTCCTTTTCTTTGCCCTTCTGGGTGTAAATCAGATAGTAACAAAGTGTCATAATGCTCTCCACGGTTCCGTGAGGCGCCACAATGTCACAATGGACTTTTGGTTCCATGAACTTTGGTACTGTCAGCAACAGTCTCCTTGGCTCCGCAGTGTCACAATGGACCCTTGGCTCCGTGAGGTTCAGTAGCGTAACACGGACGCCTTGATTGCATGAGGTTGTGCAGTGTCACAATGATCTCCTTGGTTCTGCGGCCCTGCTGTGTAACAATGGGCCCCTTCCTTTGCTGATGGCTCTGCGTCCTGCCTGCCTCTGCCTTGGCACACAAAGCCTTGGGCTGCTCCAGCCTCCTTCTGGGGGACACGTTGCACCACTGCACTGCCCTGGGAGAGAAATTCCTTTCTCCTTGTGTCCAGCCTGGACCTGCCCAGCTGCCCTTGGCATTAATTCTTTCTTTTGCCAGCTGGTCTCTACTAGCTAGAAAGGATCCACCATGTCTGAAACCACCCTTCAAGCCCACCCAGGACTCTCCTCCACTGTCCTCAGTCTCCACTCCACTGAGCACAGAGCTCCTTTGTCCCTCTGTAGTGATCATGTGCTCGAGGCCACGGGCACCTGGACAAGAAGGTCGGTTCTTTTCTACAGGAAGGAAACCACAGAACCCCAGTGTTTTGAAGGCAGATGAGAGGCAGCCACCAGAGGCCAAGGCAAGGCAGACGTGTCTGTCCTTGCAGCTTCTGTCTGAAAGCAACCCTTGGACATACGGGGAGTTTTGGAGGTGGAATTCCATTTCAGCTGTGGGTGCCTGGACGGGAATGACACTTCTTCTCCCCAGGAAGGAAAGGGCAGAGCCCCAGTGTTTCAAAGGCTGATTAGTGGTGCCTCAAGGAGGCCAAGGCCAGCCAGACCTGTTTGTCTTGGCAGCTTTTGTCTTGGAGCAATCCTTGGCTAGATGCAATTTGGGAGGCCAAATCCCAGTTTTGTCCGTGGACATCTGGCCCAGAAGGACAGTTCTTTTCCATTGGCAGCAAAGTGAGGAGGCCCAGTGTTTCAAAGGCAGATGAGAGCTGGCCCTCAGGAAGCCAAGGGAAGCTGGACATTCCTGGCAGCTTTTGTCGGGGAGCTATTCCTTGGAGATATGGAATTTCAGAGGTGGATTCCCAATTTTGGCCATGGATGGCTGGACTTGAAAGATGGTTTTTTCCATGGGAAGAGAAGCACAGCCCCCGCGTGTTTTGAAGGCAGATGCGAGGTGGCCCCTAAGAGGCCAAGGCCAGCCTGAGCTGTCTGTCCTGGCAGGTTTCACATGGGAACAATCCTCGGACAGAATCCAATTTGGAGGTAGAATCCTAATTTCAGCCATGGGTCCCTGGAGGAGAAGGACAGTGCTTTCGCACAGAAAGGAAAGCAAGGAACTCCAGCGTTTCAGGGCCAGAGGAGAAGCACCCCTCAACATGCCAAGCTCAGCTGGAGCAGGCAGGTGGCCCCCAGGAGGCCAAGCCAACCACACCTGTTCCACGCTCTTTGCAGCCTTGGGGCCCTGCAGCATCACCATTTTGTTCCCCTGAGGCCCAGCAATAGCACAGTGGTCTCCTTGGCTCTACAGCGGCACAAAGGCCCCTTGCTTCCACGAGGCCTGGCTGTGTCACAATGGTTTCCTTGGTTCCATGGGGCTGCAGAATAACACAATGGCCCACTGGTTCCATGAGGTCACAGAGGGTCACAAGGGTCTCCATGATTCCGTAAGGTGCTGCAGGGTCACAATGGCTCCTTGGTTCTATTGGGCTCCCCAGGATCACAATGGCCCCTTGGTTCCACAAGGCCTGGCTGTGGCACACTGGCCCTTTGCTTCCGTGAGACCTTGCAGTGTCACAATGGCCCCTTGCTTCTGTCAGGCCTGGCTGTGTCACAATGGCCCCTGGCTCCCATGAGGCCCTGTGATGTCACAATGGTCTCACTGGTTCCACGAGGCCCTGCAGTTCCACAATGGCCCTTCAGTGTCACAAGGCCTTGAAGTGTCATAATAGTCTCAGCGGGTTGCCCAGCTGCTTCACAATGGCCTCCTTGGTTCCATGATGCCCCGTAGCGTAACAACGGTATCCTTGCTTGCACACAGTCAGAATGGCCCCGTGGCCTCCTGGAGCCCCACAGTGTCACTACGATCCCCTTGATTCCACGAGGCCCTGCCGTGCTACAATGACCCCTTGCTTATACAAGGCCCTGCTGTGTCACAATGGCCCCTTGCTTCTGAAGTGTGCAAGAGCCTAATACTAAGAGAAAGGCGCCAAAAAACGCTTCGCCATTATCACTGCTCAACACCTGAAAGGCTTCAAAAGTGCTTCGTCATGATGGCTGCTTATCATAATCACTTTTGAACGCCTGGAAACTACGTGCCGTACGGGCCGTGCATAGCCCGCCTTGAGGCCCATAAAAAGGAAGGCAAAACTGGTGCAAAATGTGGAGGCAAAAGCAAAAGGTAGAATCCCCGCCCTTTGCCTTTCCCCCCACCACCACCATCGCCTGCCGTGAGGCACCCTGAGGCCTCCGGGAGCCGATGCCGCCCGCCTGGGGAGCACCCCCCAATCCTTCACCCCTGGACTGAAATCCCGAGGGAGTTGTGCAACCCCTAGCCCTGCTCCTTCGTCCCAGGCGGAGCCAGGTTCAGCTGCAAGCATCGAGCCTGCATCTTGGAGGATGGGCCGCCGCTTTCCAGCCAAACTGCTCTAGACTTCAGAAGAGGCAGATAAGAGGCTTCAAACAGCAGGAAAAAAAAGGCAAAAACTTCTCCACTTCCCCCACCCTGTCTCAGCAGCAACAAAGGTAGCACAGTGTGGTGGTGACTTATCCAGTGCTTGTTAGAGTAACCTTGTCTTTTCTAACTTTTCTCTACTTTTCTCCTTCTTTCTCTTTGCCTCTCTTACCATTAGATAAAGAGATACCCATTTGTTTGGCACCAACATTTAATCTCGTTTGGTTTTAATCTGGTCTTTGGGAATATTTTGAACCTTCAAAGTTCTTTCCTTTTTATACTCAGAGATTTCCTTTTCTTTGCCCTTCTGGGTGTAAATCAGATAGTAACAAAGTGTCATAATGCTCTCCACGGTTCCGTGAGGCGCCACAATGTCACAATGGACTTTTGGTTCCATGAACTTTGGTACTGTCAGCAACAGTCTCCTTGGCTCCGCAGTGTCACAATGGACCCTTGGCTCCGTGAGGTTCAGTAGCGTAACACGGACGCCTTGATTGCATGAGGTTGTGCAGTGTCACAATGATCTCCTTGGTTCTGCGGCCCTGCTGTGTAACAATGGGCCCCTTCCTTTGCTGATGGCTCTGCGTCCTGCCTGCCTCTGCCTTGGCACACAAAGCCTTGGGCTGCTCCAGCCTCCTTCTGGGGGACACGTTGCACCACTGCACTGCCCTGGGAGAGAAATTCCTTTCTCCTTGTGTCCAGCCTGGACCTGCCCAGCTGCCCTTGGCATTAATTCTTTCTTTTGCCAGCTGGTCTCTACTAGGTAGAAAGGATCCACCATGTCTGAAACCACCCTTCAAGCCCACCCAGGACTCTCCTCCACTGTCCTCAGTCTCCACTCCACTGAGCACAGAGCTCCTTTGTCCCTCTGTAGTGATCATGTGCTCGAGGCCACGGGCACCTGGACAAGAAGGTCGGTTCTTTTCTACAGGAAGGAAACCACAGAACCCCAGTGTTTTGAAGGCAGATGAGAGGCAGCCACCAGAGGCCAAGGCAAGGCAGACGTGTCTGTCCTTGCAGCTTCTGTCTGAAAGCAACCCTTGGACATACGGGGAGTTTTGGAGGTGGAATTCCATTTCAGCTGTGGGTGCCTGGACGGGAATGACACTTCTTCTCCCCAGGAAGGAAAGGGCAGAGCCCCAGTGTTTCAAAGGCTGATTAGTGGTGCCTCAAGGAGGCCAAGGCCAGCCAGACCTGTTTGTCTTGGCAGCTTTTGTCTTGGAGCAATCCTTGGCTAGATGCAATTTGGGAGGCCAAATCCCACTTTTGTCCGTGGACATCTGGCCCAGAAGGACAGTTCTTTTCCATTGGCAGCAAAGTGAGGAGGCCCAGTGTTTCAAAGGCAGATGAGAGCTGGCCCTCAGGAAGCCAAGGGAAGCTGGACATTCCTGGCAGCTTTTGTCGGGGAGCTATTCCTTGGAGATATGGAATTTCAGAGGTGGATTCCCAATTTTGGCCATGGATGGCTGGACTTGAAAGATGGTTTTTTCCATGGGAAGAGAAGCACAGCCCCCGCATGTTTTGAAGGCAGATGCGAGGTGGCCCCTAAGAGGCCAAGGCCAGCCTGAGCTGTCTGTCCTGGCAGGTTTCACATGGGAACAATCCTCGGACAGAATCCAATTTGGAGGTAGAACCCTAATTTCAGCCATGGGTCCCTGGAGGAGAAGGACAGTGCTTTCGCACAGAAAGGAAAGCAAGGAACTCCAGCGTTTCAGGGCCAGAGGAGAAGCACCCCTCAACATGCCAAGCTCAGCTGGACCAGGCAGGTGGCCCCCAGGAGGCCAAGCCAACCACACCTGTTCCACGCTCTTTGCAGCCTTGGGGCCCTGCAGCATCACCATTTTGTTCCCCTGAGGCCCAGCAATAGCACAGTGGTCTCCTTGGCTCTACAGCGGCACAAAGGCCCCTTGCTTCCACGAGGCCTGGCTGTGTCACTATGGTTTCCTTGGTTCCATGGGGCTGCAGAATAACACAATGGCCCACTGGTTCCATGAGGTCACAGAGGGTCACAAGGGTCTCCATGATTCCGTAAGGTGCTGCAGGGTCACAATGGCTCCTTGGTTCTATTGGGCTCCCCAGGATCACAATGGCCCCTTGGTTCCACAAGGCCTGGCTGTGGCACACTGGCCCTTTGCTTCCGTGAGACCTTGCAGTGTCACAATGGCCCCTTGCTTCTGTCAGGCCTGGCTGTGTCACAATGGCCCCTGGCTCCCATGAGGCCCTGTGATGTCACAATGGTCTCACTGGTTCCACGAGGCCCTGCAGTTCCACAATGGCCCTTCAGTGTCACAAGGCCTTGAAGTGTCATAATAGTCTCAGCGGGTTGCCCAGCTGCTTCACAATGACCTCCTTGGTTCCATGATGCCCCGTAGCGTAACAACGGTATCCTTGCTTGCACACAGTCAGAATGGCCCCGTGGCCTCCTGGAGCCCCACAGTGTCACTACGATCCCCTTGATTCCACGAGGCCCTGCTGTGCTACAATGACCCCTTGCTTATACAAGGCCCTGCTGTGTCACAATGGCCCCTTGCTTCTGAAGTGTGCAAGAGCCTAATACTAAGAGAAAGGCGCCAAAAAACGCTTCGCCATTATCACTGCTCAACACCTGAAAGGCTTCAAAAGTGCTTCGTCATGATGGCTGCTTATCATAATCACTTTTGAACGCCTGGAAACTATGTGCCGTACGGGCCGTGCATAGCCCGCCTTGAGGCCCATAAAAAGGAAGGCAAAACTGGTGCAAAATGTGGAGGCAAAAGCAAAAGGTAGAATCCCCGCCCTTTGCCTTTCCCCCCACCACCACCATCGCCTGCCGTGAGGCACCCTGAGGCCTCCGGGAGCCGACGCCGCCCGCCTGGGGAGCACCCCCCAATCCTTCACCCCTGGACTGAAATCCCGAGGGAGTTGTGCAACCCCTAGCCCTGCTCCTTCGTCCCAGGCGGAGCCAGGTTCAGCTGCAAGCATCGAGCCTGCATCTCGGAGGATGGGCCGCCGCTTTCCAGCCAAACTGCTCTAGACTTCAGAAGAGGCAGATAAGAGGCTTCAAACAGCAGGAAAAAAAAGGCAAAAACTTCTCCACTTCCCCCACCCTGTCTCAGCAGCAACAAAGGTAGCACAGTGTGGTGGTGACTTATCCAGTGCTTGTTAGAGTAACCTTGTCTTTTCTAACTTTTCTCTACTTTTCTCCTTCTTTCTCTTTGCCTCTCTTACCATTAGATAAAGAGATACCCATTTGTTTGGCACCAACATTTAATCTCGTTTGGTTTTAATCTGGTCTTTGGGAATATTTTGAACCTTCAAAGTTCTTTCCTTTTTATACTCAGAGATTTCCTTTTCTTTGCCCTTCTGGGTGTAAATCAGATAGTAACAAAGTGTCATAATGCTCTCCACGGTTCCGTGAGGCGCCACAATGTCACAATGGACTTTTGGTTCCATGAACTTTGGTACTGTCAGCAACAGTCTCCTTGGCTCCGCAGTGTCACAATGGACCCTTGGCTCCGTGAGGTTCAGTAGCGTAACACGGACGCCTTGATTGCATGAGGTTGTGCAGTGTCACAATGATCTCCTTGGTTCTGCGGCCCTGCTGTGTAACAATGGGCCCCTTCCTTTGCTGATGGCTCTGCGTCCTGCCTGCCTCTGCCTTGGCACACAAAGCCTTGGGCTGCTCCAGCCTCCTTCTGGGGGACACGTTGCACCACTGCACTGCCCTGGGAGAGAAATTCCTTTCTCCTTGTGTCCAGCCTGGACCTGCCCAGCTGCCCTTGGCATTAATTCTTTCTTTTGCCAGCTGGTCTCTACTAGGTAGAAAGGATCCACCATGTCTGAAACCACCCTTCAAGCCCACCCAGGACTCTCCTCCACTGTCCTCAGTCTCCACTCCACTGAGCACAGAGCTCCTTTGTCCCTCTGTAGTGATCATGTGCTCGAGGCCACGGGCACCTGGACAAGAAGGTCGGTTCTTTTCTACAGGAAGGAAACCACAGAACCCCAGTGTTTTGAAGGCAGATGAGAGGCAGCCACCAGAGGCCAAGGCAAGGCAGACGTGTCTGTCCTTGCAGCTTCTGTCTGAAAGCAACCCTTGGACATACGGGGAGTTTTGGAGGTGGAATTCCATTTCAGCTGTGGGTGCCTGGACGGGAATGACACTTCTTCTCCCCAGGAAGGAAAGGGCAGAGCCCCAGTGTTTCAAAGGCTGATTAGTGGTGCCTCAAGGAGGCCAAGGCCAGCCAGACCTGTTTGTCTTGGCAGCTTTTGTCTTGGAGCAATCCTTGGCTAGATGCAATTTGGGAGGCCAAATCCCAGTTTTGTCCGTGGACATCTGGCCCAGAAGGACAGTTCTTTTCCATTGGCAGCAAAGTGAGGAGGCCCAGTGTTTCAAAGGCAGATGAGAGCTGGCCCTCAGGAAGCCAAGGGAAGCTGGACATTCCTGGCAGCTTTTGTCGGGGAGCTATTCCTTGGAGATATGGAATTTCAGAGGTGGATTCCCAATTTTGGCCATGGATGGCTGGACTTGAAAGATGGTTTTTTCCATGGGAAGAGAAGCACAGCCCCCGCCTGTTTTGAAGGCAGATGCGAGGTGGCCCCTAAGAGGCCAAGGCCAGCCTGAGCTGTCTGTCCTGGCAGGTTTCACATGGGAACAATCCTCGGACAGAATCCAATTTGGAGGTAGAATCCTAATTTCAGCCATGGGTCCCTGGAGGAGAAGGACAGTGCTTTCGCACAGAAAGGAAAGCAAGGAACTCCAGCATTTCAGGGCCAGAGGAGAAGCACCCCTCAACATGCCAAGCTCAGCTGGACCAGGCAGGTGGCCCCCAGGAGGCCAAGCCAACCACACCTGTTCCACGCTCTTTGCAGCCTTGGGGCCCTGCAGCATCACCATTTTGTTCCCCTGAGGCCCAGCAATAGCACAGTGGTCTCCTTGGCTCTACAGCGGCACAAAGGCCCCTTGCTTCCACGAGGCCTGGCTGTGTCACAATGGTTTCCTTGGTTCCATGGGGCTGCAGAATAACACAATGGCCCACTGGTTCCATGAGGTCACAGAGGGTCACAAGGGTCTCCATGATTCCGTAAGGTGCTGCAGGGTCACAATGGCTCCTTGGTTCTATTGGGCTCCCCAGGATCACAATGGCCCCTTGGTTCCACAAGGCCTGGCTGTGGCACACTGGCCCTTTGCTTCCGTGAGACCTTGCAGTGTCACAATGGCCCCTTGCTTCTGTCAGGCCTGGCTGTGTCACAATGGCCCCTGGCTCCCATGAGGCCCTGTGATGTCACAATGGTCTCACTGGTTCCACGAGGCCCTGCAGTTCCACAATGGCCCTTCAGTGTCACAAGGCCTTGAAGTGTCATAATAGTCTCAGCGGGTTGCCCAGCTGCTTCACAATGACCTCCTTGGTTCCATGATGCCCCGTAGCGTAACAACGGTATCCTTGCTTGCACACAGTCAGAATGGCCCCGTGGCCTCCTGGAGCCCCACAGTGTCACTACGATCCCCTTGATTCCACGAGGCCCTGCTGTGCTACAATGACCCCTTGCTTATACAAGGCCCTGCTGTGTCACAATGGCCCCTTGCTTCTGAAGTGTGCAAGAGCCTAATACTAAGAGAAAGGCGCCAAAAAACGCTTCGCCATTATCACTGCTCAACACCTGAAAGGCTTCAAAAGCGCTTCGTCATGATGGCTGCTTATCATAATCACTTTTGAACGCCTGGAAACTATGTGCCGTACGGGCCGTGCATAGCCCGCCTTGAGGCCCATAAAAAGGAAGGCAAAACTGGTGCAAAATGTGGAGGCAAAAGCAAAAGGTAGAATCCCCGCCCTTTGCCTTTCCCCCCACCACCACCATCGCCTGCCGTGAGGCACCCTGAGGCCTCTGGGAGCCGACGCCGCCCGCCTGGGGAGCACCCCCCAATCCTTCACCCCTGGACTGAAATCCCGAGGGAGTTGTGCAACCCCTAGCCCTGCTCCTTCGTCCCAGGCGGAGCCAGGTTCAGCTGCAAGCATCGAGCCTGCATCTCGGAGGATGGGCCGCCGCTTTCCAGCCAAACTGCTCTAGACTTCAGAAGAGGCAGATAAGAGGCTTCAAACAGCAGGAAAAAAAAGGCAAAAACTTCTCCACTTCCCCCACCCTGTCTCAGCAGCAACAAAGGTAGCACAGTGTGGTGGTGACTTATCCAGTGCTTGTTAGAGTAACCTTGTCTTTTCTAACTTTTCTCTACTTTTCTCCTTCTTTCTCTTTGCCTCTCTTACCATTAGATAAAGAGATACCCATTTGTTTGGCACCAACATTTAATCTCGTTTGGTTTTAATCTGGTCTTTGGGAATATTTTGAACCTTCAAAGTTCTTTCCTTTTTATACTCAGAGATTTCCTTTTCTTTGCCCTTCTGGGTGTAAATCAGATAGTAACAAAGTGTCATAATGCTCTCCACGGTTCCGTGAGGCGCCACAATGTCACAATGGACTTTTGGTTCCATGAACTTTGGTACTGTCAGCAACAGTCTCCTTGGCTCCGCAGTGTCACAATGGACCCTTGGCTCCGTGAGGTTCAGTAGCGTAACACGGACGCCTTGATTGCATGAGGTTGTGCAGTGTCACAATGATCTCCTTGGTTCTGCGGCCCTGCTGTGTAACAATGGGCCCCTTCCTTTGCTGATGGCTCTGCGTCCTGCCTGCCTCTGCCTTGGCACACAAAGCCTTGGGCTGCTCCAGACTCCTTCTGGGGGACACGTTGCACCACTGCACTGCCCTGGGAGAGAAATTCCTTTCTCCTTGTGTCCAGCCTGGACCTGCCCAGCTGCCCTTGGCATTAATTCTTTCTTTTGCCAGCTGGTCTCTACTAGGTAGAAAGGATCCACCATGTCTGAAACCACCCTTCAAGCCCACCCAGGACTCTCCTCCACTGTCCTCAGTCTCCACTCCACTGAGCACAGAGCTCCTTTGTCCCTCTGTAGTGATCATGTGCTCGAGGCCACGGGCACCTGGACAAGAAGGTCGGTTCTTTTCTACAGGAAGGAAACCACAGAACCCCAGTGTTTTGAAGGCAGATGAGAGGCAGCCACCAGAGGCCAAGGCAAGGCAGACGTGTCTGTCCTTGCAGCTTCTGTCTGAAAGCAACCCTTGGACATACGGGGAGTTTTGGAGGTGGAATTCCATTTCAGCTGTGGGTGCCTGGACGGGAATGACACTTCTTCTCCCCAGGAAGGAAAGGGCAGAGCCCCAGTGTTTCAAAGGCTGATTAGTGGTGCCTCAAGGAGGCCAAGGCCAGCCAGACCTGTTTGTCTTGGCAGCTTTTGTCTTGGAGCAATCCTTGGCTAGATGCAATTTGGGAGGCCAAATCCCAGTTTTGTCCGTGGACATCTGGCCCAGAAGGACAGTTCTTTTCCATTGGCAGCAAAGTGAGGAGGCCCAGTGTTTCAAAGGCAGATGAGAGCTGGCCCTCAGGAAGCCAAGGGAAGCTGGACATTCCTGGCAGCTTTTGTCGGGGAGCTATTCCTTGGAGATATGGAATTTCAGAGGTGGATTCCCAATTTTGGCCATGGATGGCTGGACTTGAAAGATGGTTTTTTCCATGGGAAGAGAAGCACAGCCCCCGCATGTTTTGAAGGCAGATGCGAGGTGGCCCCTAAGAGGCCAAGGCCAGCCTGAGCTGTCTGTCCTGGCAGGTTTCACATGGGAACAATCCTCGGACAGAATCCAATTTGGAGGTAGAATCCTAATTTCAGCCATGGGTCCCTGGAGGAGAAGGACAGTGCTTTCGCACAGAAAGGAAAGCAAGGAACTCCAGCGTTTCAGGGCCAGAGGAGAAGCACCCCTCAACATGCCAAGCTCAGCTGGACCAGGCAGGTGGCCCCCAGGAGGCCAAGCCAACCACACCTGTTCCACGCTCTTTGCAGCCTTGGGGCCCTGCAGCATCACCATTTTGTTCCCCTGAGGCCCAGCAATAGCACAGTGGTCTCCTTGGCTCTACAGCGGCACAAAGGCCCCTTGCTTCCACGAGGCCTGGCTGTGTCACAATGGTTTCCTTGGTTCCATGGGGCTGCAGAATAACACAATGGCCCACTGGTTCCATGAGGTCACAGAGGGTCACAAGGGTCTCCATGATTCCGTAAGGTGCTGCAGGGTCACAATGGCTCCTTGGTTCTATTGGGCTCCCCAGGATCACAATGGCCCCTTGGTTCCACAAGGCCTGGCTGTGGCACACTGGCCCTTTGCTTCCGTGAGACCTTGCAGTGTCACAATGGCCCCTTGCTTCTGTCAGGCCTGGCTGTGTCACAATGGCCCCTGGCTCCCATGAGGCCCTGTGATGTCACAATGGTCTCACTGGTTCCACGAGGCCCTGCAGTTCCACAATGGCCCTTCAGTGTCACAAGGCCTTGAAGTGTCATAATAGTCTCAGCGGGTTGCCCAGCTGCTTCACAATGACCTCCTTGGTTCCATGATGCCCCGTAGCGTAACAACGGTATCCTTGCTTGCACACAGTCAGAATGGCCCCGTGGCCTCCTGGAGCCCCACAGTGTCACTACGATCCCCTTGATTCCACGAGGCCCTGCCGTGCTACAATGACCCCTTGCTTATACAAGGCCCTGCTGTGTCACAATGGCCCCTTGCTTCTGAAGTGTGCAAGAGCCTAATACTAAGAGAAAGGCGCCAAAAAACGCTTCGCCATTATCACTGCTCAACACCTGAAAGGCTTCAAAAGCGCTTCGTCATGATGGCTGCTTATCATAATCACTTTTGAACGCCTGGAAACTATGTGCCGTACGGGCCGTGCATAGCCCGCCTTGAGGCCCATAAAAAGGAAGGCAAAACTGGTGCAAAATGTGGAGGCAAAAGCAAAAGGTAGAATCCCCGCCCTTTGCCTTTCCCCCCACCACCACCATCGCCTGCCGTGAGGCACCCTGAGGCCGCCGGGAGCCGACGCCGCCCGCCTGGGGAGCACCCCCCAATCCTTCACCCCTGGACTGAAATCCCGAGGGAGTTGTGCAACCCCTAGCCCTGCTCCTTCGTCCCAGGCGGAGCCAGGTTCAGCTGCAAGCATCGAGCCTGCATCTCGGAGGATGGGCCGCCGCTTTCCAGCCAAACTGCTCTAGACTTCAGAAGAGGCAGATAAGAGGCTTCAAACAGCAGGAAAAAAAAGGCAAAAACTTCTCCACTTCCCCCACCCTGTCTCAGCAGCAACAAAGGTAGCACAGTGTGGTGGTGACTTATCCAGTGCTTGTTAGAGTAACCTTGTCTTTTCTAACTTTTCTCTACTTTTCTCCTTCTTTCTCTTTGCCTCTCTTCCCATTAGATAAAGAGATACCCATTTGTTTGGCACCAACATTTAATCTCGTTTGGTTTTAATCTGGTCTTTGGGAATATTTTGAACCTTCAAAGTTCTTTCCTTTTTATACTCAGAGATTTCCTTTTCTTTGCCCTTCTGGGTGTAAATCAGATAGTAACAAAGTGTCATAATGCTCTCCACGGTTCCGTGAGGCGCCACAATGTCACAATGGACTTTTGGTTCCATGAACTTTGGTACTGTCAGCAACAGTCTCCTTGGCTCCGCAGTGTCACAATGGACCCTTGGCTCCGTGAGGTTCAGTAGCGTAACACGGACGCCTTGATTGCATGAGGTTGTGCAGTGTCACAATGATCTCCTTGGTTCTGCGGCCCTGCTGTGTAACAATGGGCCCCTTCCTTTGCTGATGGCTCTGCGTCCTGCCTGCCTCTGCCTTGGCACACAAAGCCTTGGGCTGCTCCAGCCTCCTTCTGGGGGACACGTTGCACCACTGCACTGCCCTGGGAGAGAAATTCCTTTCTCCTTGTGTCCAGCCTGGACCTGCCCAGCTGCCCTTGGCATTAATTCTTTCTTTTGCCAGCTGGTCTCTACTAGGTAGAAAGGATCCACCATGTCTGAAACCACCCTTCAAGCCCACCCAGGACTCTCCTCCACTGTCCTCAGTCTCCACTCCACTGAGCACAGAGCTCCTTTGTCCCTCTGTAGTGATCATGTGCTCGAGGCCACGGGCACCTGGACAAGAAGGTCGGTTCTTTTCTACAGGAAGGAAACCACAGAACCCCAGTGTTTTGAAGGCAGATGAGAGGCAGCCACCAGAGGCCAAGGCAAGGCAGACGTGTCTGTCCTTGCAGCTTCTGTCTGAAAGCAACCCTTGGACATACGGGGAGTTTTGGAGGTGGAATTCCATTTCAGCTGTGGGTGCCTGGACGGGAATGACACTTCTTCTCCCCAGGAAGGAAAGGGCAGAGCCCCAGTGTTTCAAAGGCTGATTAGTGGTGCCTCAAGGAGGCCAAGGCCAGCCAGACCTGTTTGTCTTGGCAGCTTTTGTCTTGGAGCAATCCTTGGCTAGATGCAATTTGGGAGGCCAAATCCCAGTTTTGTCCGTGGACATCTGGCCCAGAAGGACAGTTCTTTTCCATTGGCAGCAAAGTGAGGAGGCCCAGTGTTTCAAAGGCAGATGAGAGCTGGCCCTCAGGAAGCCAAGGGAAGCTGGACATTCCTGGCAGCTTTTGTCGGGGAGCTATTCCTTGGAGATATGGAATTTCAGAGGTGGATTCCCAATTTTGGCCATGGATGGCTGGACTTGAAAGATGGTTTTTTCCATGGGAAGAGAAGCACAGCCCCCGCCTGTTTTGAAGGCAGATGCGAGGTGGCCCCTAAGAGGCCAAGGCCAGCCTGAGCTGTCTGTCCTGGCAGGTTTCACATGGGAACAATCCTCGGACAGAATCCAATTTGGAGGTAGAATCCTAATTTCAGCCATGGGTCCCTGGAGGAGAAGGACAGTGCTTTCGCACAGAAAGGAAAGCAAGGAACTCCAGCATTTCAGGGCCAGAGGAGAAGCACCCCTCAACATGCCAAGCTCAGCTGGACCAGGCAGGTGGCCCCCAGGAGGCCAAGCCAACCACACCTGTTCCACGCTCTTTGCAGCCTTGGGGCCCTGCAGCATCACCATTTTGTTCCCCTGAGGCCCAGCAATAGCACAGTGGTCTCCTTGGCTCTACAGCGGCACAAAGGCCCCTTGCTTCCACGAGGCCTGGCTGTGTCACAATGGTTTCCTTGGTTCCATGGGGCTGCAGAATAACACAATGGCCCACTGGTTCCATGAGGTCACAGAGGGTCACAAGGGTCTCCATGATTCCATAAGGTGCTGCAGGGTCACAATGGCTCCTTGGTTCTATTGGGCTCCCCAGGATCACAATGGCCCCTTGGTTCCACAAGGCCTGGCTTTGGCACACTGGCCCTTTGCTTCCGTGAGACCTTGCAGTGTCACAATGGCCCCTTGCTTCTGTCAGGCCTGGCTGTGTCACAATGGCCCCTGGCTCCCATGAGGCCCTGTGATGTCACAATGGTCTCACTGGTTCCACGAGGCCCTGCAGTTCCACAATGGCCCTTCAGTGTCACAAGGCCTTGAAGTGTCATAATAGTCTCAGCGGGTTGCCCAGCTGCTTCACAATGACCTCCTTGGTTCCATGATGCCCCGTAGCGTAACAACGGTATCCTTGCTTGCACACAGTCAGAATGGCCCCGTGGCCTCCTGGAGCCCCACAGTGTCACTACGATCCCCTTGATTCCACGAGGCCCTGCCGTGCTACAATGACCCCTTGCTTATACAAGGCCCTGCTGTGTCACAATGGCCCCTTGCTTCTGAAGTGTGCAAGAGCCTAATACTAAGAGAAAGGCGCCAAAAAACGCTTCGCCATTATCACTGCTCAACACCTGAAAGGCTTCAAAAGCGCTTCGTCATGATGGCTGCTTATCATAATCACTTTTGAACGCCTGGAAACTATGTGCCGTACGGGCCGTGCATAGCCCGCCTTGAGGCCCATAAAAAGGAAGGCAAAACTGGTGCAAAATGTGGAGGCAAAAGCAAAAGGTAGAATCCCCGCCCTTTGCCTTTCCCCCCACCACCACCATCGCCTGCCGTGAGGCACCCTGAGGCCTCCGGGAGCCGACGCCGCCCGCCTGGGGAGCACCCCCCAATCCTTCACCCCTGGACTGAAATCCCGAGGGAGTTGTGCAACCCCTAGCCCTGCTCCTTCGTCCCAGGCGGACCCAGGTTCAGCTGCAAGCATCGAGCCTGCATCTCGGAGGATGGGCCGCCGCTTTCCAGCCAAACTGCTCTAGACTTCAGAAGAGGCAGATAAGAGGCTTCAAACAGCAGGAAAAAAAAGGCAAAAACTTCTCCACTTCCCCCACCCTGTCTCAGCAGCAACAAAGGTAGCACAGTGTGGTGGTGACTTATCCAGTGCTTGTTAGAGTAACCTTGTCTTTTCTAACTTTTCTCTACTTTTCTCCTTCTTTCTCTTTGCCTCTCTTACCATTAGATAAAGAGATACCCATTTGTTTGGCACCAACATTTAATCTCGTTTGGTTTTAATCTGGTCTTTGGGAATATTTTGAACCTTCAAAGTTCTTTCCTTTTTATACTCAGAGATTTCCTTTTCTTTGCCCTTCTGGGTGTAAATCAGATAGTAACAAAGTGTCATAATGCTCTCCACGGTTCCGTGAGGCGCCACAATGTCACAATGGACTTTTGGTTCCATGAACTTTGGTACTGTCAGCAACAGTCTCCTTGGCTCCGCAGTGTCACAATGGACCCTTGGCTCCGTGAGGTTCAGTAGCGTAACACGGACGCCTTGATTGCATGAGGTTGTGCAGTGTCACAATGATCTCCTTGGTTCTGCGGCCCTGCTGTGTAACAATGGGCCCCTTCCTTTGCTGATGGCTCTGCGTCCTGCCTGCCTCTGCCTTGGCACACAAAGCCTTGGGCTGCTCCAGACTCCTTCTGGGGGACACGTTGCACCACTGCACTGCCCTGGGAGAGAAATTCCTTTCTCCTTGTGTCCAGCCTGGACCTGCCCAGCTGCCCTTGGCATTAATTCTTTCTTTTGCCAGCTGGTCTCTACTAGCTAGAAAGGATCCACCATGTCTGAAACCACCCTTCAAGCCCACCCAGGACTCTCCTCCACTGTCCTCAGTCTCCACTCCACTGAGCACAGAGCTCCTTTGTCCCTCTGTAGTGATCATGTGCTCGAGGCCACGGGCACCTGGACAAGAAGGTCGGTTCTTTTCTACAGGAAGGAAACCACAGAACCCCAGTGTTTTGAAGGCAGATGAGAGGCAGCCACCAGAGGCCAAGGCAAGGCAGACGTGTCTGTCCTTGCAGCTTCTGTCTGAAAGCAACCCTTGGACATACGGGGAGTTTTGGAGGTGGAATTCCATTTCAGCTGTGGGTGCCTGGACGGGAATGACACTTCTTCTCCCCAGGAAGGAAAGGGCAGAGCCCCAGTGTTTCAAAGGCTGATTAGTGGTGCCTCAAGGAGGCCAAGGCCAGCCAGACCTGTTTGTCTTGGCAGCTTTTGTCTTGGAGCAATCCTTGGCTAGATGCAATTTGGGAGGCCAAATCCCAGTTTTGTCCGTGGACATCTGGCCCAGAAGGACAGTTCTTTTCCATTGGCAGCAAAGTGAGGAGGCCCAGTGTTTCAAAGGCAGATGAGAGCTGGCCCTCAGGAAGCCAAGGGAAGCTGGACATTCCTGGCAGCTTTTGTCGGGGAGCTATTCCTTGGAGATATGGAATTTCAGAGGTGGATTCCCAATTTTGGCCATGGATGGCTGGACTTGAAAGATGGTTTTTTCCATGGGAAGAGAAGCACAGCCCCCGCGTGTTTTGAAGGCAGATGCGAGGTGGCCCCTAAGAGGCCAAGGCCAGCCTGAGCTGTCTGTCCTGGCAGGTTTCACATGGGAACAATCCTCGGACAGAATCCAATTTGGAGGTAGAATCCTAATTTCAGCCATGGGTCCCTGGAGGAGAAGGACAGTGCTTTCGCACAGAAAGGAAAGCAAGGAACTCCAGCGTTTCAGGGCCAGAGGAGAAGCACCCCTCAACATGCCAAGCTCAGCTGGACCAGGCAGGTGGCCCCCAGGAGGCCAAGCCAACCACACCTGTTCCACGCTCTTTGCAGCCTTGGGGCCCTGCAGCATCACCATTTTGTTCCCCTGAGGCCCAGCAATAGCACAGTGGTCTCCTTGGCTCTACAGCGGCACAAAGGCCCCTTGCTTCCACGAGGCCTGGCTGTGTCACAATGGTTTCCTTGGTTCCATGGGGCTGCAGAATAACACAATGGCCCACTGGTTCCATGAGGTCACAGAGGGTCACAAGGGTCTCCATGATTCCGTAAGGTGCTGCAGGGTCACAATGGCTCCTTGGTTCTATTGGGCTCCCCAGGATCACAATGGCCCCTTGGTTCCACAAGGCCTGGCTGTGGCACACTGGCCCTTTGCTTCCGTGAGACCTTGCAGTGTCACAATGGCCCCTTGCTTCTGTCAGGCCTGGCTGTGTCACAATGGCCCCTGGCTCCCATGAGGCCCTGTGATGTCACAATGGTCTCACTGGTTCCACGAGGCCCTGCAGTTCCACAATGGCCCTTCAGTGTCACAAGGCCTTGAAGTGTCATAATAGTCTCAGCGGGTTGCCCAGCTGCTTCACAATGACCTCCTTGGTTCCATGATGCCCCGTAGCGTAACAACGGTATCCTTGCTTGCACACAGTCAGAATGGCCCCGTGGCCTCCTGGAGCCCCACAGTGTCACTACGATCCCCTTGATTCCACGAGGCCCTGCTGTGCTACAATGACCCCTTGCTTATACAAGGCCCTGCTGTGTCACAATGGCCCCTTGCTTCTGAAGTGTGCAAGAGCCTAATACTAAGAGAAAGGCGCCAAAAAACGCTTCGCCATTATCACTGCTCAACACCTGAAAGGCTTCAAAAGCGCTTCGTCATGATGGCTGCTTATCATAATCACTTTTGAACGCCTGGAAACTACGTGCCGTACGGGCCGTGCATAGCCCGCCTTGAGGCCCATAAAAAGGAAGGCAAAACTGGTGCAAAATGTGGAGGCAAAAGCAAAAGGTAGAATCCCCGCCCTTTGCCTTTCCCCCCACCACCACCATCGCCTGCCGTGAGGCACCCTGAGGCCTCCGGGAGCCGATGCCGCCCGCCTGGGGAGCACCCCCCAATCCTTCACCCCTGGACTGAAATCCCGAGGGAGTTGTGCAACCCCTAGCCCTGCTCCTTCGTCCCAGGCGGACCCAGGTTCAGCTGCAAGCATCGAGCCTGCATCTCGGAGGATGGGCCGCCGCTTTCCAGCCAAACTGCTCTAGACTTCAGAAGAGGCAGATAAGAGGCTTCAAACAGCAGGAAAAAAAAGGCAAAAACTTCTCCACTTCCCCCACCCTGTCTCAGCAGCAACAAAGGTAGCACAGTGTGGTGGTGACTTATCCAGTGCTTGTTAGAGTAACCTTGTCTTTTCTAACTTTTCTCTACTTTTCTCCTTCTTTCTCTTTGCCTCTCTTACCATTAGATAAAGAGATACCCATTTGTTTGGCACCAACATTTAATCTCGTTTGGTTTTAATCTGGTCTTTGGGAATATTTTGAACCTTCAAAGTTCTTTCCTTTTTATACTCAGAGATTTCCTTTTCTTTGCCCTTCTGGGTGTAAATCAGATAGTAACAAAGTGTCATAATGCTCTCCACGGTTCCGTGAGGCGCCACAATGTCACAATGGACTTTTGGTTCCATGAACTTTGGTACTGTCAGCAACAGTCTCCTTGGCTCCGCAGTGTCACAATGGACCCTTGGCTCCGTGAGGTTCAGTAGCGTAACACGGACGCCTTGATTGCATGAGGTTGTGCAGTGTCACAATGATCTCCTTGGTTCTGCGGCCCTGCTGTGTAACAATGGGCCCCTTCCTTTGCTGATGGCTCTGCGTCCTGCCTGCCTCTGCCTTGGCACACAAAGCCTTGGGCTGCTCCAGCCTCCTTCTGGGGGACACGTTGCACCACTGCACTGCCCTGGGAGAGAAATTCCTTTCTCCTTGTGTCCAGCCTGGACCTGCCCAGCTGCCCTTGGCATTAATTCTTTCTTTTGCCAGCTGGTCTCTACTAGGTAGAAAGGATCCACCATGTCTGAAACCACCCTTCAAGCCCACCCAGGACTCTCCTCCACTGTCCTCAGTCTCCACTCCACTGAGCACAGAGCTCCTTTGTCCCTCTGTAGTGATCATGTGCTCGAGGCCACGGGCACCTGGACAAGAAGGTCGGTTCTTTTCTACAGGAAGGAAACCACAGAACCCCAGTGTTTTGAAGGCAGATGAGAGGCAGCCACCAGAGGCCAAGGCAAGGCAGACGTGTCTGTCCTTGCAGCTTCTGTCTGAAAGCAACCCTTGGACATACGGGGAGTTTTGGAGGTGGAATTCCATTTCAGCTGTGGGTGCCTGGACGGGAATGACACTTCTTCTCCCCAGGAAGGAAAGGGCAGAGCCCCAGTGTTTCAAAGGCTGATTAGTGGTGCCTCAAGGAGGCCAAGGCCAGCCAGACCTGTTTGTCTTGGCAGCTTTTGTCTTGGAGCAATCCTTGGCTAGATGCAATTTGGGAGGCCAAATCCCAGTTTTGTCCGTGGACATCTGGCCCAGAAGGACAGTTCTTTTCCATTGGCAGCAAAGTGAGGAGGCCCAGTGTTTCAAAGGCAGATGAGAGCTGGCCCTCAGGAAGCCAAGGGAAGCTGGACATTCCTGGCAGCTTTTGTCGGGGAGCTATTCCTTGGAGATATGGAATTTCAGAGGTGGATTCCCAATTTTGGCCATGGATGGCTGGACTTGAAAGATGGTTTTTTCCATGGGAAGAGAAGCACAGCCCCCGCCTGTTTTGAAGGCAGATGCGAGGTGGCCCCTAAGAGGCCAAGGCCAGCCTGAGCTGTCTGTCCTGGCAGGTTTCACATGGGAACAATCCTCGGACAGAATCCAATTTGGAGGTAGAATCCTAATTTCAGCCATGGGTCCCTGGAGGAGAAGGACAGTGCTTTCGCACAGAAAGGAAAGCAAGGAACTCCAGCGTTTCAGGGCCAGAGGAGAAGCACCCCTCAACATGCCAAGCTCAGCTGGACCAGGCAGGTGGCCCCCAGGAGGCCAAGCCAACCACACCTGTTCCACGCTCTTTGCAGCCTTGGGGCCCTGCAGCATCACCATTTTGTTCCCCTGAGGCCCAGCAATAGCACAGTGGTCTCCTTGGCTCTACAGCGGCACAAAGGCCCCTTGCTTCCACGAGGCCTGGCTGTGTCACTATGGTTTCCTTGGTTCCATGGGGCTGCAGAATAACACAATGGCCCACTGGTTCCATGAGGTCACAGAGGGTCACAAGGGTCTCCATGATTCCGTAAGGTGCTGCAGGGTCACAATGGCTCCTTGGTTCTATTGGGCTCCCCAGGATCACAATGGCCCCTTGGTTCCACAAGGCCTGGCTGTGGCACACTGGCCCTTTGCTTCCGTGAGACCTTGCAGTGTCACAATGGCCCCTTGCTTCTGTCAGGCCTGGCTGTGTCACAATGGCCCCTGGCTCCCATGAGGCCCTGTGATGTCACAATGGTCTCACTGGTTCCACGAGGCCCTGCAGTTCCACAATGGCCCTTCAGTGTCACAAGGCCTTGAAGTGTCATAATAGTCTCAGCGGGTTGCCCAGCTGCTTCACAATGACCTCCTTGGTTCCATGATGCCCCGTAGCGTAACAACGGTATCCTTGCTTGCACACAGTCAGAATGGCCCCGTGGCCTCCTGGAGCCCCACAGTGTCACTACGATCCCCTTGATTCCACGAGGCCCTGCCGTGCTACAATGACCCCTTGCTTATACAAGGCCCTGCTGTGTCACAATGGCCCCTTGCTTCTGAAGTGTGCAAGAGCCTAATACTAAGAGAAAGGCGCCAAAAAACGCTTCGCCATTATCACTGCTCAACACCTGAAAGGCTTCAAAAGTGCTTCGTCATGATGGCTGCTTATCATAATCACTTTTGAACGCCTGGAAACTATGTGCCGTACGGGCCGTGCATAGCCCGCCTTGAGGCCCATAAAAAGGAAGGCAAAACTGGTGCAAAATGTGGAGGCAAAAGCAAAAGGTAGAATCCCCGCCCTTTGCCTTTCCCCCCACCACCACCATCGCCTGCCGTGAGGCACCCTGAGGCCTCCGGGAGCCGACGCCGCCCGCCTGGGGAGCACCCCCCAATCCTTCACCCCTGGACTGAAATCCCGAGGGAGTTGTGCAACCCCTAGCCCTGCTCCTTCGTCCCAGGCGGAGCCAGGTTCAGCTGCAAGCATCGAGCCTGTATCTCGGAGGATGGGCCGCCGCTTTCCAGCCAAACTGCTCTAGACTTCAGAAGAGGCAGATAAGAGGCTTCAAACAGCAGGAAAAAAAAGGCAAAAACTTCTCCACTTCCCCCACCCTGTCTCAGCAGCAACAAAGGTAGCACAGTGTGGTGGTGACTTATCCAGTGCTTGTTAGAGTAACCTTGTCTTTTCTAACTTTTCTCTACTTTTCTCCTTCTTTCTCTTTGCCTCTCTTACCATTAGATAAAGAGATACCCATTTGTTTGGCACCAACATTTAATCTCGTTTGGTTTTAATCTGGTCTTTGGGAATATTTTGAACCTTCAAAGTTCTTTCCTTTTTATACTCAGAGATTTCCTTTTCTTTGCCCTTCTGGGTGTAAATCAGATAGTAACAAAGTGTCATAATGCTCTCCACGGTTCCGTGAGGCGCCACAATGTCACAATGGACTTTTGGTTCCATGAACTTTGGTACTGTCAGCAACAGTCTCCTTGGCTCCGCAGTGTCACAATGGACCCTTGGCTCCGTGAGGTTCAGTAGCGTAACACGGACGCCTTGATTGCATGAGGTTGTGCAGTGTCACAATGATCTCCTTGGTTCTGCGGCCCTGCTGTGTAACAATGGGCCCCTTCCTTTGCTGATGGCTCTGCGTCCTGCCTGCCTCTGCCTTGGCACACAAAGCCTTGGGCTGCTCCAGCCTCCTTCTGGGGGACACGTTGCACCACTGCACTGCCCTGGGAGAGAAATTCCTTTCTCCTTGTGTCCAGCCTGGACCTGCCCAGCTGCCCTTGGCATTAATTCTTTCTTTTGCCAGCTGGTCTCTACTAGCTAGAAAGGATCCACCATGTCTGAAACCACCCTTCAAGCCCACCCAGGACTCTCCTCCACTGTCCTCAGTCTCCACTCCACTGAGCACAGAGCTCCTTTGTCCCTCTGTAGTGATCATGTGCTCGAGGCCACGGGCACCTGGACAAGAAGGTCGGTTCTTTTCTACAGGAAGGAAACCACAGAACCCCAGTGTTTTGAAGGCAGATGAGAGGCAGCCACCAGAGGCCAAGGCAAGGCAGACGTGTCTGTCCTTGCAGCTTCTGTCTGAAAGCAACCCTTGGACATACGGGGAGTTTTGGAGGTGGAATTCCATTTCAGCTGTGGGTGCCTGGACGGGAATGACACTTCTTCTCCCCAGGAAGGAAAGGGCAGAGCCCCAGTGTTTCAAAGGCTGATTAGTGGTGCCTCAAGGAGGCCAAGGCCAGCCAGACCTGTTTGTCTTGGCAGCTTTTGTCTTGGAGCAATCCTTGGCTAGATGCAATTTGGGAGGCCAAATCCCAGTTTTGTCCGTGGACATCTGGCCCAGAAGGACAGTTCTTTTCCATTGGCAGCAAAGTGAGGAGGCCCAGTGTTTCAAAGGCAGATGAGAGCTGGCCCTCAGGAAGCCAAGGGAAGCTGGACATTCCTGGCAGCTTTTGTCGGGGAGCTATTCCTTGGAGATATGGAATTTCAGAGGTGGATTCCCAATTTTGGCCATGGATGGCTGGACTTGAAAGATGGTTTTTTCCATGGGAAGAGAAGCACAGCCCCCGCCTGTTTTGAAGGCAGATGCGAGGTGGCCCCTAAGAGGCCAAGGCCAGCCTGAGCTGTCTGTCCTGGCAGGTTTCACATGGGAACAATCCTCGGACAGAATCCAATTTGGAGGTAGAATCCTAATTTCAGCCATGGGTCCCTGGAGGAGAAGGACAGTGCTTTCGCACAGAAAGGAAAGCAAGGAACTCCAGCGTTTCAGGGCCAGAGGAGAAGCACCCCTCAACATGCCAAGCTCAGCTGGAGCAGGCAGGTGGCCCCCAGGAGGCCAAGCCAACCACACCTGTTCCACGCTCTTTGCAGCCTTGGGGCCCTGCAGCATCACCATTTTGTTCCCCTGAGGCCCAGCAATAGCACAGTGGTCTCCTTGGCTCTACAGCGGCACAAAGGCCCCTTGCTTCCACGAGGCCTGGCTGTGTCACAATGGTTTCCTTGGTTCCATGGGGCTGCAGAATAACACAATGGCCCACTGGTTCCATGAGGTCACAGAGGGTCACAAGGGTCTCCATGATTCCGTAAGGTGCTGCAGGGTCACAATGGCTCCTTGGTTCTATTGGGCTCCCCAGGATCACAATGGCCCCTTGGTTCCACAAGGCCTGGCTGTGGCACACTGGCCCTTTGCTTCCGTGAGACCTTGCAGTGTCACAATGGCCCCTTGCTTCTGTCAGGCCTGGCTGTGTCACAATGGCCCCTGGCTCCCATGAGGCCCTGTGATGTCACAATGGTCTCACTGGTTCCACGAGGCCCTGCAGTTCCACAATGGCCCTTCAGTGTCACAAGGCCTTGAAGTGTCATAATAGTCTCAGCGGGTTGCCCAGCTGCTTCACAATGGCCTCCTTGGTTCCATGATGCCCCGTAGCGTAACAACGGTATCCTTGCTTGCACACAGTCAGAATGGCCCCGTGGCCTCCTGGAGCCCCACAGTGTCACTACGATCCCCTTGATTCCACGAGGCCCTGCCGTGCTACAATGACCCCTTGCTTATACAAGGCCCTGCTGTGTCACAATGGCCCCTTGCTTCTGAAGTGTGCAAGAGCCTAATACTAAGAGAAAGGCGCCAAAAAACGCTTCGCCATTATCACTGCTCAACACCTGAAAGGCTTCAAAAGTGCTTCGTCATGATGGCTGCTTATCATAATCACTTTTGAACGCCTGGAAACTACGTGCCGTACGGGCCGTGCATAGCCCGCCTTGAGGCCCATAAAAAGGAAGGCAAAACTGGTGCAAAATGTGGAGGCAAAAGCAAAAGGTAGAATCCCCGCCCTTTGCCTTTCCCCCCACCACCACCATCGCCTGCCGTGAGGCACCCTGAGGCCTCCGGGAGCCGACGCCGCCCGCCTGGGGAGCACCCCCCAATCCTTCACCCCTGGACTGAAATCCCGAGGGAGTTGTGCAACCCCTAGCCCTGCTCCTTCGTCCCAGGCGGAGCCAGGTTCAGCTGCAAGCATCGAGCCTGCATCTTGGAGGATGGGCCGCCGCTTTCCAGCCAAACTGCTCTAGACTTCAGAAGAGGCAGATAAGAGGCTTCAAACAGCAGGAAAAAAAAGGCAAAAACTTCTCCACTTCCCCCACCCTGTCTCAGCAGCAACAAAGGTAGCACAGTGTGGTGGTGACTTATCCAGTGCTTGTTAGAGTAACCTTGTCTTTTCTAACTTTTCTCTACTTTTCTCCTTCTTTCTCTTTGCCTCTCTTACCATTAGATAAAGAGATACCCATTTGTTTGGCACCAACATTTAATCTCGTTTGGTTTTAATCTGGTCTTTGGGAATATTTTGAACCTTCAAAGTTCTTTCCTTTTTATACTCAGAGATTTCCTTTTCTTTGCCCTTCTGGGTGTAAATCAGATAGTAACAAAGTGTCATAATGCTCTCCACGGTTCCGTGAGGCGCCACAATGTCACAATGGACTTTTGGTTCCATGAACTTTGGTACTGTCAGCAACAGTCTCCTTGGCTCCGCAGTGTCACAATGGACCCTTGGCTCCGTGAGGTTCAGTAGCGTAACACGGACGCCTTGATTGCATGAGGTTGTGCAGTGTCACAATGATCTCCTTGGTTCTGCGGCCCTGCTGTGTAACAATGGGCCCCTTCCTTTGCTGATGGCTCTGCGTCCTGCCTGCCTCTGCCTTGGCACACAAAGCCTTGGGCTGCTCCAGCCTCCTTCTGGGGGACACGTTGCACCACTGCACTGCCCTGGGAGAGAAATTCCTTTCTCCTTGTGTCCAGCCTGGACCTGCCCAGCTGCCCTTGGCATTAATTCTTTCTTTTGCCAGCTGGTCTCTACTAGCTAGAAAGGATCCACCATGTCTGAAACCACCCTTCAAGCCCACCCAGGACTCTCCTCCACTGTCCTCAGTCTCCACTCCACTGAGCACAGAGCTCCTTTGTCCCTCTGTAGTGATCATGTGCTCGAGGCCACGGGCACCTGGACAAGAAGGTCGGTTCTTTTCTACAGGAAGGAAACCACAGAACCCCAGTGTTTTGAAGGCAGATGAGAGGCAGCCACCAGAGGCCAAGGCAAGGCAGACGTGTCTGTCCTTGCAGCTTCTGTCTGAAAGCAACCCTTGGACATACGGGGAGTTTTGGAGGTGGAATTCCATTTCAGCTGTGGGTGCCTGGACGGGAATGACACTTCTTCTCCCCAGGAAGGAAAGGGCAGAGCCCCAGTGTTTCAAAGGCTGATTAGTGGTGCCTCAAGGAGGCCAAGGCCAGCCAGACCTGTTTGTCTTGGCAGCTTTTGTCTTGGAGCAATCCTTGGCTAGATGCAATTTGGGAGGCCAAATCCCAGTTTTGTCCGTGGACATCTGGCCCAGAAGGACAGTTCTTTTCCATTGGCAGCAAAGTGAGGAGGCCCAGTGTTTCAAAGGCAGATGAGAGCTGGCCCTCAGGAAGCCAAGGGAAGCTGGACATTCCTGGCAGCTTTTGTCGGGGAGCTATTCCTTGGAGATATGGAATTTCAGAGGTGGATTCCCAATTTTGGCCATGGATGGCTGGACTTGAAAGATGGTTTTTTCCATGGGAAGAGAAGCACAGCCCCCGCCTGTTTTGAAGGCAGATGCGAGGTGGCCCCTAAGAGGCCAAGGCCAGCCTGAGCTGTCTGTCCTGGCAGGTTTCACATGGGAACAATCCTCGGACAGAATCCAATTTGGAGGTAGAATCCTAATTTCAGCCATGGGTCCCTGGAGGAGAAGGACAGTGCTTTCGCACAGAAAGGAAAGCAAGGAACTCCAGCGTTTCAGGGCCAGAGGAGAAGCACCCCTCAACATGCCAAGCTCAGCTGGACCAGGCAGGTGGCCCCCAGGAGGCCAAGCCAACCACACCTGTTCCACGCTCTTTGCAGCCTTGGGGCCCTGCAGCATCACCATTTTGTTCCCCTGAGGCCCAGCAATAGCACAGTGGTCTCCTTGGCTCTACAGCGGCACAAAGGCCCCTTGCTTCCACGAGGCCTGGCTGTGTCACAATGGTTTCCTTGGTTCCATGGGGCTGCAGAATAACACAATGGCCCACTGGTTCCATGAGGTCACAGAGGGTCACAAGGGTCTCCATGATTCCGTAAGGTGCTGCAGGGTCACAATGGCTCCTTGGTTCTATTGGGCTCCCCAGGATCACAATGGCCCCTTGGTTCCACAAGGCCTGGCTGTGGCACACTGGCCCTTTGCTTCCGTGAGACCTTGCAGTGTCACAATGGCCCCTTGCTTCTGTCAGGCCTGGCTGTGTCACAATGGCCCCTGGCTCCCATGAGGCCCTGTGATGTCACAATGGTCTCACTGGTTCCACGAGGCCCTGCAGTTCCACAATGGCCCTTCAGTGTCACAAGGCCTTGAAGTGTCATAATAGTCTCAGCGGGTTGCCCAGCTGCTTCACAATGGCCTCCTTGGTTCCATGATGCCCCGTAGCGTAACAACGGTATCCTTGCTTGCACACAGTCAGAATGGCCCCGTGGCCTCCTGGAGCCCCACAGTGTCACTACGATCCCCTTGATTCCACGAGGCCCTGCCGTGCTACAATGACCCCTTGCTTATACAAGGCCCTGCTGTGTCACAATGGCCCCTTGCTTCTGAAGTGTGCAAGAGCCTAATACTAAGAGAAAGGCGCCAAAAAACGCTTCGCCATTATCACTGCTCAACACCTGAAAGGCTTCAAAAGTGCTTCGTCATGATGGCTGCTTATCATAATCACTTTTGAACGCCTGGAAACTACGTGCCGTACGGGCCGTGCATAGCCCGCCTTGAGGCCCATAAAAAGGAAGGCAAAACTGGTGCAAAATGTGGAGGCAAAAGCAAAAGGTAGAATCCCCGCCCTTTGCCTTTCCCCCCACCACCACCATCGCCTGCCGTGAGGCACCCTGAGGCCTCCGGGAGCCGATGCCGCCCGCCTGGGGAGCACCCCCCAATCCTTCACCCCTGGACTGAAATCCCGAGGGAGTTGTGCAACCCCTAGCCCTGCTCCTTCGTCCCAGGCGGAGCCAGGTTCAGCTGCAAGCATCGAGCCTGCATCTTGGAGGATGGGCCGCCGCTTTCCAGCCAAACTGCTCTAGACTTCAGAAGAGGCAGATAAGAGGCTTCAAACAGCAGGAAAAAAAAGGCAAAAACTTCTCCACTTCCCCCACCCTGTCTCAGCAGCAACAAAGGTAGCACAGTGTGGTGGTGACTTATCCAGTGCTTGTTAGAGTAACCTTGTCTTTTCTAACTTTTCTCTACTTTTCTCCTTCTTTCTCTTTGCCTCTCTTACCATTAGATAAAGAGATACCCATTTGTTTGGCACCAACATTTAATCTCGTTTGGTTTTAATCTGGTCTTTGGGAATATTTTGAACCTTCAAAGTTCTTTCCTTTTTATACTCAGAGATTTCCTTTTCTTTGCCCTTCTGGGTGTAAATCAGATAGTAACAAAGTGTCATAATGCTCTCCACGGTTCCGTGAGGCGCCACAATGTCACAATGGACTTTTGGTTCCATGAACTTTGGTACTGTCAGCAACAGTCTCCTTGGCTCCGCAGTGTCACAATGGACCCTTGGCTCCGTGAGGTTCAGTAGCGTAACACGGACGCCTTGATTGCATGAGGTTGTGCAGTGTCACAATGATCTCCTTGGTTCTGCGGCCCTGCTGTGTAACAATGGGCCCCTTCCTTTGCTGATGGCTCTGCGTCCTGCCTGCCTCTGCCTTGGCACACAAAGCCTTGGGCTGCTCCAGCCTCCTTCTGGGGGACACGTTGCACCACTGCACTGCCCTGGGAGAGAAATTCCTTTCTCCTTGTGTCCAGCCTGGACCTGCCCAGCTGCCCTTGGCATTAATTCTTTCTTTTGCCAGCTGGTCTCTACTAGCTAGAAAGGATCCACCATGTCTGAAACCACCCTTCAAGCCCACCCAGGACTCTCCTCCACTGTCCTCAGTCTCCACTCCACTGAGCACAGAGCTCCTTTGTCCCTCTGTAGTGATCATGTGCTCGAGGCCACGGGCACCTGGACAAGAAGGTCGGTTCTTTTCTACAGGAAGGAAACCACAGAACCCCAGTGTTTTGAAGGCAGATGAGAGGCAGCCACCAGAGGCCAAGGCAAGGCAGACCTGTCTGTCCTTGCAGCTTCTGTCTGAAAGCAACCCTTGGACATACGGGGAGTTTTGGAGGTGGAATTCCATTTCAGCTGTGGGTGCCTGGACGGGAATGACACTTCTTCTCCCCAGGAAGGAAAGGGCAGAGCCCCAGTGTTTCAAAGGCTGATTAGTGGTGCCTCAAGGAGGCCAAGGCCAGCCAGACCTGTTTGTCTTGGCAGCTTTTGTCTTGGAGCAATCCTTGGCTAGATGCAATTTGGGAGGCCAAATCCCAGTTTTGTCCGTGGACATCTGGCCCAGAAGGACAGTTCTTTTCCATTGGCAGCAAAGTGAGGAGGCCCAGTGTTTCAAAGGCAGATGAGAGCTGGCCCTCAGGAAGCCAAGGGAAGCTGGACATTCCTGGCAGCTTTTGTCGGGGAGCTATTCCTTGGAGATATGGAATTTCAGAGGTGGATTCCCAATTTTGGCCATGGATGGCTGGACTTGAAAGATGGTTTTTTCCATGGGAAGAGAAGCACAGCCCCCGCATGTTTTGAAGGCAGATGCGAGGTGGCCCCTAAGAGGCCAAGGCCAGCCTGAGCTGTCTGTCCTGGCAGGTTTCACATGGGAACAATCCTCGGACAGAATCCAATTTGGAGGTAGAACCCTAATTTCAGCCATGGGTCCCTGGAGGAGAAGGACAGTGCTTTCGCACAGAAAGGAAAGCAAGGAACTCCAGCGTTTCAGGGCCAGAGGAGAAGCACCCCTCAACATGCCAAGCTCAGCTGGACCAGGCAGGTGGCCCCCAGGAGGCCAAGCCAACCACACCTGTTCCACGCTCTTTGCAGCCTTGGGGCCCTGCAGCATCACCATTTTGTTCCCCTGAGGCCCAGCAATAGCACAGTGGTCTCCTTGGCTCTACAGCGGCACAAAGGCCCCTTGCTTCCACGAGGCCTGGCTGTGTCACAATGGTTTCCTTGGTTCCATGGGGCTGCAGAATAACACAATGGCCCACTGGTTCCATGAGGTCACAGAGGGTCACAAGGGTCTCCATGATTCCGTAAGGTGCTGCAGGGTCACAATGGCTCCTTGGTTCTATTGGGCTCCCCAGGATCACAATGGCCCCTTGGTTCCACAAGGCCTGGCTGTGGCACACTGGCCCTTTGCTTCCGTGAGACCTTGCAGTGTCACAATGGCCCCTTGCTTCTGTCAGGCCTGGCTGTGTCACAATGGCCCCTGGCTCCCATGAGGCCCTGTGATGTCACAATGGTCTCACTGGTTCCACGAGGCCCTGCAGTTCCACAATGGCCCTTCAGTGTCACAAGGCCTTGAAGTGTCATAATAGTCTCAGCGGGT
Organism: Coloeus monedula; assembly: GCF_965178545.1. NCBI lineage: Eukaryota > Metazoa > Chordata > Aves > Passeriformes > Corvidae > Coloeus > Coloeus monedula. The sequence continues at coordinate 288,017 of NW_028120746.1, read as the reverse complement.
TGCCCAGCTGCTTCACAATGACCTCCTTGGTTCCATGATGCCCCGTAGCGTAACAACGGTATCCTTGCTTGCACACAGTCAGAATGGCCCCGTGGCCTCCTGGAGCCCCACAGTGTCACTACGATCCCCTTGATTCCACGAGGCCCTGCTGTGCTACAATGACCCCTTGCTTATACAAGGCCCTGCTGTGTCACAATGGCCCCTTGCTTCTGAAGTGTGCAAGAGCCTAATACTAAGAGAAAGGCGCCAAAAAACGCTTCGCCATTATCACTGCTCAACACCTGAAAGGCTTCAAAAGTGCTTCGTCATGATGGCTGCTTATCATAATCACTTTTGAACGCCTGGAAACTATGTGCCGTACGGGCCGTGCATAGCCCGCCTTGAGGCCCATAAAAAGGAAGGCAAAACTGGTGCAAAATGTGGAGGCAAAAGCAAAAGGTAGAATCCCCGCCCTTTGCCTTTCCCCCCACCACCACCATCGCCTGCCGTGAGGCACCCTGAGGCCTCCGGGAGCCGACGCCGCCCGCCTGGGGAGCACCCCCCAATCCTTCACCCCTGGACTGAAATCCCGAGGGAGTTGTGCAACCCCTAGCCCTGCTCCTTCGTCCCAGGCGGAGCCAGGTTCAGCTGCAAGCATCGAGCCTGCATCTCGGAGGATGGGCCGCCGCTTTCCAGCCAAACTGCTCTAGACTTCAGAAGAGGCAGATAAGAGGCTTCAAACAGCAGGAAAAAAAAGGCAAAAACTTCTCCACTTCCCCCACCCTGTCTCAGCAGCAACAAAGGTAGCACAGTGTGGTGGTGACTTATCCAGTGCTTGTTAGAGTAACCTTGTCTTTTCTAACTTTTCTCTACTTTTCTCCTTCTTTCTCTTTGCCTCTCTTACCATTAGATAAAGAGATACCCATTTGTTTGGCACCAACATTTAATCTCGTTTGGTTTTAATCTGGTCTTTGGGAATATTTTGAACCTTCAAAGTTCTTTCCTTTTTATACTCAGAGATTTCCTTTTCTTTGCCCTTCTGGGTGTAAATCAGATAGTAACAAAGTGTCATAATGCTCTCCACGGTTCCGTGAGGCGCCACAATGTCACAATGGACTTTTGGTTCCATGAACTTTGGTACTGTCAGCAACAGTCTCCTTGGCTCCGCAGTGTCACAATGGACCCTTGGCTCCGTGAGGTTCAGTAGCGTAACACGGACGCCTTGATTGCATGAGGTTGTGCAGTGTCACAATGATCTCCTTGGTTCTGCGGCCCTGCTGTGTAACAATGGGCCCCTTCCTTTGCTGATGGCTCTGCGTCCTGCCTGCCTCTGCCTTGGCACACAAAGCCTTGGGCTGCTCCAGCCTCCTTCTGGGGGACACGTTGCACCACTGCACTGCCCTGGGAGAGAAATTCCTTTCTCCTTGTGTCCAGCCTGGACCTGCCCAGCTGCCCTTGGCATTAATTCTTTCTTTTGCCAGCTGGTCTCTACTAGCTAGAAAGGATCCACCATGTCTGAAACCACCCTTCAAGCCCACCCAGGACTCTCCTCCACTGTCCTCAGTCTCCACTCCACTGAGCACAGAGCTCCTTTGTCCCTCTGTAGTGATCATGTGCTCGAGGCCACGGGCACCTGGACAAGAAGGTCGGTTCTTTTCTACAGGAAGGAAACCACAGAACCCCAGTGTTTTGAAGGCAGATGAGAGGCAGCCACCAGAGGCCAAGGCAAGGCAGACGTGTCTGTCCTTGCAGCTTCTGTCTGAAAGCAACCCTTGGACATACGGGGAGTTTTGGAGGTGGAATTCCATTTCAGCTGTGGGTGCCTGGACGGGAATGACACTTCTTCTCCCCAGGAAGGAAAGGGCAGAGCCCCAGTGTTTCAAAGGCTGATTAGTGGTGCCTCAAGGAGGCCAAGGCCAGCCAGACCTGTTTGTCTTGGCAGCTTTTGTCTTGGAGCAATCCTTGGCTAGATGCAATTTGGGAGGCCAAATCCCAGTTTTGTCCGTGGACATCTGGCCCAGAAGGACAGTTCTTTTCCATTGGCAGCAAAGTGAGGAGGCCCAGTGTTTCAAAGGCAGATGAGAGCTGGCCCTCAGGAAGCCAAGGGAAGCTGGACATTCCTGGCAGCTTTTGTCGGGGAGCTATTCCTTGGAGATATGGAATTTCAGAGGTGGATTCCCAATTTTGGCCATGGATGGCTGGACTTGAAAGATGGTTTTTTCCATGGGAAGAGAAGCACAGCCCCCGCGTGTTTTGAAGGCAGATGCGAGGTGGCCCCTAAGAGGCCAAGGCCAGCCTGAGCTGTCTGTCCTGGCAGGTTTCACATGGGAACAATCCTCGGACAGAATCCAATTTGGAGGTAGAATCCTAATTTCAGCCATGGGTCCCTGGAGGAGAAGGACAGTGCTTTCGCACAGAAAGGAAAGCAAGGAACTCCAGCATTTCAGGGCCAGAGGAGAAGCACCCCTCAACATGCCAAGCTCAGCTGGACCAGGCAGGTGGCCCCCAGGAGGCCAAGCCAACCACACCTGTTCCACGCTCTTTGCAGCCTTGGGGCCCTGCAGCATCACCATTTTGTTCCCCTGAGGCCCAGCAATAGCACAGTGGTCTCCTTGGCTCTACAGCGGCACAAAGGCCCCTTGCTTCCACGAGGCCTGGCTGTGTCACAATGGTTTCCTTGGTTCCATGGGGCTGCAGAATAACACAATGGCCCACTGGTTCCATGAGGTCACAGAGGGTCACAAGGGTCTCCATGATTCCGTAAGGTGCTGCAGGGTCACAATGGCTCCTTGGTTCTATTGGGCTCCCCAGGATCACAATGGCCCCTTGGTTCCACAAGGCCTGGCTGTGGCACACTGGCCCTTTGCTTCCGTGAGACCTTGCAGTGTCACAATGGCCCCTTGCTTCTGTCAGGCCTGGCTGTGTCACAATGGCCCCTGGCTCCCATGAGGCCCTGTGATGTCACAATGGTCTCACTGGTTCCACGAGGCCCTGCAGTTCCACAATGGCCCTTCAGTGTCACAAGGCCTTGAAGTGTCATAATAGTCTCAGCGGGTTGCCCAGCTGCTTCACAATGACCTCCTTGGTTCCATGATGCCCCGTAGCGTAACAACGGTATCCTTGCTTGCACACAGTCAGAATGGCCCCGTGGCCTCCTGGAGCCCCACAGTGTCACTACGATCCCCTTGATTCCACGAGGCCCTGCTGTGCTACAATGACCCCTTGCTTATACAAGGCCCTGCTGTGTCACAATGGCCCCTTGCTTCTGAAGTGTGCAAGAGCCTAATACTAAGAGAAAGGCGCCAAAAAACGCTTCGCCATTATCACTGCTCAACACCTGAAAGGCTTCAAAAGCGCTTCGTCATGATGGCTGCTTATCATAATCACTTTTGAACGCCTGGAAACTATGTGCCGTACGGGCCGTGCATAGCCCGCCTTGAGGCCCATAAAAAGGAAGGCAAAACTGGTGCAAAATGTGGAGGCAAAAGCAAAAGGTAGAATCCCCGCCCTTTGCCTTTCCCCCCACCACCACCATCGCCTGCCGTGAGGCACCCTGAGGCCTCTGGGAGCCGACGCCGCCCGCCTGGGGAGCACCCCCCAATCCTTCACCCCTGGACTGAAATCCCGAGGGAGTTGTGCAACCCCTAGCCCTGCTCCTTCGTCCCAGGCGGAGCCAGGTTCAGCTGCAAGCATCGAGCCTGCATCTCGGAGGATGGGCCGCCGCTTTCCAGCCAAACTGCTCTAGACTTCAGAAGAGGCAGATAAGAGGCTTCAAACAGCAGGAAAAAAAAGGCAAAAACTTCTCCACTTCCCCCACCCTGTCTCAGCAGCAACAAAGGTAGCACAGTGTGGTGGTGACTTATCCAGTGCTTGTTAGAGTAACCTTGTCTTTTCTAACTTTTCTCTACTTTTCTCCTTCTTTCTCTTTGCCTCTCTTACCATTAGATAAAGAGATACCCATTTGTTTGGCACCAACATTTAATCTCGTTTGGTTTTAATCTGGTCTTTGGGAATATTTTGAACCTTCAAAGTTCTTTCCTTTTTATACTCAGAGATTTCCTTTTCTTTGCCCTTCTGGGTGTAAATCAGATAGTAACAAAGTGTCATAATGCTCTCCACGGTTCCGTGAGGCGCCACAATGTCACAATGGACTTTTGGTTCCATGAACTTTGGTACTGTCAGCAACAGTCTCCTTGGCTCCGCAGTGTCACAATGGACCCTTGGCTCCGTGAGGTTCAGTAGCGTAACACGGACGCCTTGATTGCATGAGGTTGTGCAGTGTCACAATGATCTCCTTGGTTCTGCGGCCCTGCTGTGTAACAATGGGCCCCTTCCTTTGCTGATGGCTCTGCGTCCTGCCTGCCTCTGCCTTGGCACACAAAGCCTTGGGCTGCTCCAGACTCCTTCTGGGGGACACGTTGCACCACTGCACTGCCCTGGGAGAGAAATTCCTTTCTCCTTGTGTCCAGCCTGGACCTGCCCAGCTGCCCTTGGCATTAATTCTTTCTTTTGCCAGCTGGTCTCTACTAGGTAGAAAGGATCCACCATGTCTGAAACCACCCTTCAAGCCCACCCAGGACTCTCCTCCACTGTCCTCAGTCTCCACTCCACTGAGCACAGAGCTCCTTTGTCCCTCTGTAGTGATCATGTGCTCGAGGCCACGGGCACCTGGACAAGAAGGTCGGTTCTTTTCTACAGGAAGGAAACCACAGAACCCCAGTGTTTTGAAGGCAGATGAGAGGCAGCCACCAGAGGCCAAGGCAAGGCAGACGTGTCTGTCCTTGCAGCTTCTGTCTGAAAGCAACCCTTGGACATACGGGGAGTTTTGGAGGTGGAATTCCATTTCAGCTGTGGGTGCCTGGACGGGAATGACACTTCTTCTCCCCAGGAAGGAAAGGGCAGAGCCCCAGTGTTTCAAAGGCTGATTAGTGGTGCCTCAAGGAGGCCAAGGCCAGCCAGACCTGTTTGTCTTGGCAGCTTTTGTCTTGGAGCAATCCTTGGCTAGATGGAATTTGGGAGGCCAAATCCCAGTTTTGTCCGTGGACATCTGGCCCAGAAGGACAGTTCTTTTCCATTGGCAGCAAAGTGAGGAGGCCCAGTGTTTCAAAGGCAGATGAGAGCTGGCCCTCAGGAAGCCAAGGGAAGCTGGACATTCCTGGCAGCTTTTGTCGGGGAGCTATTCCTTGGAGATATGGAATTTCAGAGGTGGATTCCCAATTTTGGCCATGGATGGCTGGACTTGAAAGATGGTTTTTTCCATGGGAAGAGAAGCACAGCCCCCGCATGTTTTGAAGGCAGATGCGAGGTGGCCCCTAAGAGGCCAAGGCCAGCCTGAGCTGTCTGTCCTGGCAGGTTTCACATGGGAACAATCCTCGGACAGAATCCAATTTGGAGGTAGAATCCTAATTTCAGCCATGGGTCCCTGGAGGAGAAGGACAGTGCTTTCGCACAGAAAGGAAAGCAAGGAACTCCAGCGTTTCAGGGCCAGAGGAGAAGCACCCCTCAACATGCCAAGCTCAGCTGGACCAGGCAGGTGGCCCCCAGGAGGCCAAGCCAACCACACCTGTTCCACGCTCTTTGCAGCCTTGGGGCCCTGCAGCATCACCATTTTGTTCCCCTGAGGCCCAGCAATAGCACAGTGGTCTCCTTGGCTCTACAGCGGCACAAAGGCCCCTTGCTTCCACGAGGCCTGGCTGTGTCACAATGGTTTCCTTGGTTCCATGGGGCTGCAGAATAACACAATGGCCCACTGGTTCCATGAGGTCACAGAGGGTCACAAGGGTCTCCATGATTCCGTAAGGTGCTGCAGGGTCACAATGGCTCCTTGGTTCTATTGGGCTCCCCAGGATCACAATGGCCCCTTGGTTCCACAAGGCCTGGCTGTGGCACACTGGCCCTTTGCTTCCGTGAGACCTTGCAGTGTCACAATGGCCCCTTGCTTCTGTCAGGCCTGGCTGTGTCACAATGGCCCCTGGCTCCCATGAGGCCCTGTGATGTCACAATGGTCTCACTGGTTCCACGAGGCCCTGCAGTTCCACAATGGCCCTTCAGTGTCACAAGGCCTTGAAGTGTCATAATAGTCTCAGCGGGTTGCCCAGCTGCTTCACAATGACCTCCTTGGTTCCATGATGCCCCGTAGCGTAACAACGGTATCCTTGCTTGCACACAGTCAGAATGGCCCCGTGGCCTCCTGGAGCCCCACAGTGTCACTACGATCCCCTTGATTCCACGAGGCCCTGCTGTGCTACAATGACCCCTTGCTTATACAAGGCCCTGCTGTGTCACAATGGCCCCTTGCTTCTGAAGTGTGCAAGAGCCTAATACTAAGAGAAAGGCGCCAAAAAACGCTTCGCCATTATCACTGCTCAACACCTGAAAGGCTTCAAAAGCGCTTCGTCATGATGGCTGCTTATCATAATCACTTTTGAACGCCTGGAAACTATGTGCCGTACGGGCCGTGCATAGCCCGCCTTGAGGCCCATAAAAAGGAAGGCAAAACTGGTGCAAAATGTGGAGGCAAAAGCAAAAGGTAGAATCCCCGCCCTTTGCCTTTCCCCCCACCACCACCATCGCCTGCCGTGAGGCACCCTGAGGCCTCCGGGAGCCGACGCCGCCCGCCTGGGGAGCACCCCCCAATCCTTCACCCCTGGACTGAAATCCCGAGGGAGTTGTGCAACCCCTAGCCCTGCTCCTTCGTCCCAGGCGGAGCCAGGTTCAGCTGCAAGCATCGAGCCTGCATCTCGGAGGATGGGCCGCCGCTTTCCAGCCAAACTGCTCTAGACTTCAGAAGAGGCAGATAAGAGGCTTCAAACAGCAGGAAAAAAAAGGCAAAAACTTCTCCACTTCCCCCACCCTGTCTCAGCAGCAACAAAGGTAGCACAGTGTGGTGGTGACTTATCCAGTGCTTGTTAGAGTAACCTTGTCTTTTCTAACTTTTCTCTACTTTTCTCCTTCTTTCTCTTTGCCTCTCTTACCATTAGATAAAGAGATACCCATTTGTTTGGCACCAACATTTAATCTCGTTTGGTTTTAATCTGGTCTTTGGGAATATTTTGAACCTTCAAAGTTCTTTCCTTTTTATACTCAGAGATTTCCTTTTCTTTGCCCTTCTGGGTGTAAATCAGATAGTAACAAAGTGTCATAATGCTCTCCACGGTTCCGTGAGGCGCCACAATGTCACAATGGACTTTTGGTTCCATGAACTTTGGTACTGTCAGCAACAGTCTCCTTGGCTCCGCAGTGTCACAATGGACCCTTGGCTCCGTGAGGTTCAGTAGCGTAACACGGACGCCTTGATTGCATGAGGTTGTGCAGTGTCACAATGATCTCCTTGGTTCTGCGGCCCTGCTGTGTAACAATGGGCCCCTTCCTTTGCTGATGGCTCTGCGTCCTGCCTGCCTCTGCCTTGGCACACAAAGCCTTGGGCTGCTCCAGACTCCTTCTGGAGGACATGTTGCACCACTGCACTGCCCTGGGAGAGAAATTCCTTTCTCCTTGTGTCCAGCCTGGACCTGCCCAGCTGCCCTTGGCATTAATTCTTTCTTTTGCCAGCTGGTCTCTACTAGGTAGAAAGGATCCACCATGTCTGAAACCACCCTTCAAGCCCACCCAGGACTCTCCTCCACTGTCCTCAGTCTCCACTCCACTGAGCACAGAGCTCCTTTGTCCCTCTGTAGTGATCATGTGCTCGAGGCCACGGGCACCTGGACAAGAAGGTCGGTTCTTTTCTACAGGAAGGAAACCACAGAACCCCAGTGTTTTGAAGGCAGATGAGAGGCAGCCACCAGAGGCCAAGGCAAGGCAGACGTGTCTGTCCTTGCAGCTTCTGTCTGAAAGCAACCCTTGGACATACGGGGAGTTTTGGAGGTGGAATTCCATTTCAGCTGTGGGTGCCTGGACGGGAATGACACTTCTTTTCCCCAGGAAGGAAAGGGCAGAGCCCCAGTGTTTCAAAGGCTGATTAGTGGTGCCTCAAGGAGGCCAAGGCCAGCCAGACCTGTTTGTCTTGGCAGCTTTTGTCTTGGAGCAATCCTTGGCTAGATGGAATTTGGGAGGCCAAATCCCAGTTTTGTCCGTGGACATCTGGCCCAGAAGGACAGTTCTTTTCCATTGGCAGCAAAGTGAGGAGGCCCAGTGTTTCAAAGGCAGATGAGAGCTGGCCCTCAGGAAGCCAAGGGAAGCTGGACATTCCTGGCAGCTTTTGTCAGGGAGCTATTCCTTGGAGATATGGAATTTCAGAGGTGGATTCCCAATTTTGGCCATGGATGGCTGGACTTGAAAGATGGTTTTTTCCATGGGAAGAGAAGCACAGCCCCCGCGTGTTTTGAAGGCAGATGCGAGGTGGCCCCTAAGAGGCCAAGGCCAGCCTGAGCTGTCTGTCCTGGCAGGTTTCACATGGGAACAATCCTCGGACAGAATCCAATTTGGAGGTAGAATCCTAATTTCAGCCATGGGTCCCTGGAGGAGAAGGACAGTGCTTTCGCACAGAAAGGAAAGCAAGGAACTCCAGCATTTCAGGGCCAGAGGAGAAGCACCCCTCAACATGCCAAGCTCAGCTGGACCAGGCAGGTGGCCCCCAGGAGGCCAAGCCAACCACACCTGTTCCACGCTCTTTGCAGCCTTGGGGCCCTGCAGCATCACCATTTTGTTCCCCTGAGGCCCAGCAATAGCACAGTGGTCTCCTTGGCTCTACAGCGGCACAAAGGCCCCTTGCTTCCACGAGGCCTGGCTGTGTCACAATGGTTTCCTTGGTTCCATGGGGCTGCAGAATAACACAATGGCCCACTGGTTCCATGAGGTCACAGAGGGTCACAAGGGTCTCCATGATTCCGTAAGGTGCTGCAGGGTCACAATGGCTCCTTGGTTCTATTGGGCTCCCCAGGATCACAATGGCCCCTTGGTTCCACAAGGCCTGGCTGTGGCACACTGGCCCTTTGCTTCCGTGAGACCTTGCAGTGTCACAATGGCCCCTTGCTTCTGTCAGGCCTGGCTGTGTCACAATGGCCCCTGGCTCCCATGAGGCCCTGTGATGTCACAATGGTCTCACTGGTTCCACGAGGCCCTGCAGTTCCACAATGGCCCTTCAGTGTCACAAGGCCTTGAAGTGTCATAATAGTCTCAGCGGGTTGCCCAGCTGCTTCACAATGACCTCCTTGGTTCCATGATGCCCCGTAGCGTAACAACGGTATCCTTGCTTGCACACAGTCAGAATGGCCCTGTGGCCTCCTGGAGCCCCACAGTGTCACTACGATCCCCTTGATTCCACGAGGCCCTGCTGTGCTACAATGACCCCTTGCTTATACAAGGCCCTGCTGTGTCACAATGGCCCCTTGCTTCTGAAGTGTGCAAGAGCCTAATACTAAGAGAAAGGCGCCAAAAAACGCTTCGCCATTATCACTGCTCAACACCTGAAAGGCTTCAAAAGTGCTTCGTCATGATGGCTGCTTATCATAATCACTTTTGAACGCCTGGAAACTATGTGCCGTACGGGCCGTGCATAGCCCGCCTTGAGGCCCATAAAAAGGAAGGCAAAACTGGTGCAAAATGTGGAGGCAAAAGCAAAAGGTAGAATCCCCGCCCTTTGCCTTTCCCCCCACCACCACCATCGCCTGCCGTGAGGCACCCTGAGGCCTCCGGGAGCCGACGCCGCCCGCCTGGGGAGCACCCCCCAATCCTTCACCCCTGGACTGAAATCCCGAGGGAGTTGTGCAACCCCTAGCCCTGCTCCTTCGTCCCAGGTGGAGCCAGGTTCAGCTGCAAGCATCGAGCCTGCATCTCGGAGGATGGGCCGCCGCTTTCCAGCCAAACTGCTCTAGACTTCAGAAGAGGCAGATTAGAGGCTTCAAACAGCAGGAAAAAAAAGGCAAAAACTTCTCCACTTCCCCCACCCTGTCTCAGCAGCAACAAAGGTAGCACAGTGTGGTGGTGACTTATCCAGTGCTTGTTAGAGTAACCTTGTCTTTTCTAACTTTTCTCTACTTTTCTCCTTCTTTCTCTTTGCCTCTCTTACCATTAGATAAAGAGATACCCATTTGTTTGGCACCAACATTTAATCTCGTTTGGTTTTAATCTGGTCTTTGGGAATATTTTGAACCTTCAAAGTTCTTTCCTTTTTATACTCAGAGATTTCCTTTTCTTTGCCCTTCTGGGTGTAAATCAGATAGTAACAAAGTGTCATAATGCTCTCCACGGTTCCGTGAGGCGCCACAATGTCACAATGGACTTTTGGTTCCATGAACTTTGGTACTGTCAGCAACAGTCTCCTTGGCTCCGCAGTGTCACAATGGACCCTTGGCTCCGTGAGGTTCAGTAGCGTAACACGGACGCCTTGATTGCATGAGGTTGTGCAGTGTCACAATGATCTCCTTGGTTCTGCGGCCCTGCTGTGTAACAATGGGCCCCTTCCTTTGCTGATGGCTCTGCGTCCTGCCTGCCTCTGCCTTGGCACACAAAGCCTTGGGCTGCTCCAGCCTCCTTCTGGGGGACACGTTGCACCACTGCACTGCCCTGGGAGAGAAATTCCTTTCTCCTTGTGTCCAGCCTGGACCTGCCCAGCTGCCCTTGGCATTAATTCTTTCTTTTGCCAGCTGGTCTCTACTAGCTAGAAAGGATCCACCATGTCTGAAACCACCCTTCAAGCCCACCCAGGACTCTCCTCCACTGTCCTCAGTCTCCGCTCCACTGAGCACAGAGCTCCTTTGTCCCTATGTAGTGATCATGTGCTCGAGGCCACGGGCACCTGGACAAGAAGGTCGGTTCTTTTCTACAGGAAGGAAACCACAGAACCCCAGTGTTTTGAAGGCAGATGAGAGGCAGCCACCAGAGGCCAAGGCAAGGCAGACCTGTCTGTCCTTGCAGCTTCTGTCTGAAAGCAACCCTTGGACATACGGGGAGTTTTGGAGGTGGAATTCCATTTCAGCTGTGGGTGCCTGGACGGGAATGACACTTCTTCTCCCCAGGAAGGAAAGGGCAGAGCCCCAGTGTTTCAAAGGCTGATTAGTGGTGCCTCAAGGAGGCCAAGGCCAGCCAGACCTGTTTGTCTTGGCAGCTTTTGTCTTGGAGCAATCCTTGGCTAGATGCAATTTGGGAGGCCAAATCCCAGTTTTGTCCGTGGACATCTGGCCCAGAAGGACAGTTCTTTTCCATTGGCAGCAAAGTGAGGAGGCCCAGTGTTTCAAAGGCAGATGAGAGCTGGCCCTCAGGAAGCCAAGGGAAGCTGGACATTCCTGGCAGCTTTTGTCGGGGAGCTATTCCTTGGAGATATGGAATTTCAGAGGTGGATTCCCAATTTTGGCCATGGATGGCTGGACTTGAAAGATGGTTTTTTCCATGGGAAGAGAAGCACAGCCCCCGCGTGTTTTGAAGGCAGATGCGAGGTGGCCCCTAAGAGGCCAAGGCCAGCCTGAGCTGTCTGTCCTGGCAGGTTTCACATGGGAACAATCCTCGGACAGAATCCAATTTGGAGGTAGAATCCTAATTTCAGCCATGGGTCCCTGGAGGAGAAGGACAGTGCTTTCGCACAGAAAGGAAAGCAAGGAACTCCAGCATTTCAGGGCCAGAGGAGAAGCACCCCTCAACATGCCAAGCTCAGCTGGACCAGGCAGGTGGCCCCCAGGAGGCCAAGCCAACCACACCTGTTCCACGCTCTTTGCAGCCTTGGGGCCCTGCAGCATCACCATTTTGTTCCCCTGAGGCCCAGCAATAGCACAGTGGTCTCCTTGGCTCTACAGCGGCACAAAGGCCCCTTGCTTCCACGAGGCCTGGCTGTGTCACAATGGTTTCCTTGGTTCCATGGGGCTGCAGAATAACACAATGGCCCACTGGTTCCATGAGGTCACAGAGGGTCACAAGGGTCTCCATGATTCCGTAAGGTGCTGCAGGGTCACAATGGCTCCTTGGTTCTATTGGGCTCCCCAGGATCACAATGGCCCCTTGGTTCCACAAGGCCTGGCTGTGGCACACTGGCCCTTTGCTTCCGTGAGACCTTGCAGTGTCACAATGGCCCCTTGCTTCTGTCAGGCCTGGCTGTGTCACAATGGCCCCTGGCTCCCATGAGGCCCTGTGATGTCACAATGGTCTCACTGGTTCCACGAGGCCCTGCAGTTCCACAATGGCCCTTCAGTGTCACAAGGCCTTGAAGTGTCATAATAGTCTCAGCGGGTTGCCCAGCTGCTTCACAATGACCTCCTTGGTTCCATGATGCCCCGTAGCGTAACAACGGTATCCTTGCTTGCACACAGTCAGAATGGCCCCGTGGCCTCCTGGAGCCCCACAGTGTCACTACGATCCCCTTGATTCCACGAGGCCCTGCTGTGCTACAATGACCCCTTGCTTATACAAGGCCCTGCTGTGTCACAATGGCCCCTTGCTTCTGAAGTGTGCAAGAGCCTAATACTAAGAGAAAGGCGCCAAAAAACGCTTCGCCATTATCACTGCTCAACACCTGAAAGGCTTCAAAAGCGCTTCGTCATGATGGCTGCTTATCATAATCACTTTTGAACGCCTGGAAACTATGTGCCGTACGGGCCGTGCATAGCCCGCCTTGAGGCCCATAAAAAGGAAGGCAAAACTGGTGCAAAATGTGGAGGCAAAAGCAAAAGGTAGAATCCCCGCCCTTTGCCTTTCCCCCCACCACCACCATTGCCTGCCGTGAGGCACCCTGAGGCCTCCGGGAGCCGACGCCGCCCGCCTGGGGAGCACCCCCCAATCCTTCACCCCTGGACTGAAATCCCGAGGGAGTTGTGCAACCCCTAGCCCTGCTCCTTCGTCCCAGGTGGAGCCAGGTTCAGCTGCAAGCATCGAGCCTGCATCTCGGAGGATGGGCCGCCGCTTTCCAGCCAAACTGCTCTAGACTTCAGAAGAGGCAGATAAGAGGCTTCAAACAGCAGGAAAAAAAAGGCAAAAACTTCTCCACTTCCCCCACCCTGTCTCAGCAGCAACAAAGGTAGCACAGTGTGGTGGTGACTTATCCAGTGCTTGTTAGAGTAACCTTGTCTTTTCTAACTTTTCTCTACTTTTCTCCTTCTTTCTCTTTGCCTCTCTTACCATTAGATAAAGAGATACCCATTTGTTTGGCACCAACATTTAATCTCGTTTGGTTTTAATCTGGTCTTTGGGAATATTTTGAACCTTCAAAGTTCTTTCCTTTTTATACTCAGAGATTTCCTTTTCTTTGCCCTTCTGGGTGTAAATCAGATAGTAACAAAGTGTCATAATGCTCTCCACGGTTCCGTGAGGCGCCACAATGTCACAATGGACTTTTGGTTCCATGAACTTTGGTACTGTCAGCAACAGTCTCCTTGGCTCCGCAGTGTCACAATGGACCCTTGGCTCCGTGAGGTTCAGTAGCGTAACACGGACGCCTTGATTGCATGAGGTTGTGCAGTGTCACAATGATCTCCTTGGTTCTGCGGCCCTGCTGTGTAACAATGGGCCCCTTCCTTTGCTGATGGCTCTGCGTCCTGCCTGCCTCTGCCTTGGCACACAAAGCCTTGGGCTGCTCCAGCCTCCTTCTGGGGGACACGTTGCACCACTGCACTGCCCTGGGAGAGAAATTCCTTTCTCCTTGTGTCCAGCCTGGACCTGCCCAGCTGCCCTTGGCATTAATTCTTTCTTTTGCCAGCTGGTCTCTACTAGCTAGAAAGGATCCACCATGTCTGAAACCACCCTTCAAGCCCACCCAGGACTCTCCTCCACTGTCCTCAGTCTCCGCTCCACTGAGCACAGAGCTCCTTTGTCCCTATGTAGTGATCATGTGCTCGAGGCCACGGGCACCTGGACAAGAAGGTCGGTTCTTTTCTACAGGAAGGAAACCACAGAACCCCAGTGTTTTGAAGGCAGATGAGAGGCAGCCACCAGAGGCCAAGGCAAGGCAGACGTGTCTGTCCTTGCAGCTTCTGTCTGAAAGCAACCCTTGGACATACGGGGAGTTTTGGAGGTGGAATTCCATTTCAGCTGTGGGTGCCTGGACGGGAATGACACTTCTTCTCCCCAGGAAGGAAAGGGCAGAGCCCCAGTGTTTCAAAGGCTGATTAGTGGTGCCTCAAGGAGGCCAAGGCCAGCCAGACCTGTTTGTCTTGGCAGCTTTTGTCTTGGAGCAATCCTTGGCTAGATGGAATTTGGGAGGCCAAATCCCAGTTTTGTCCATGGACATCTGGCCCAGAAGGACAGTTCTTTTCCATTGGCAGCAAAGTGAGGAGGCCCAGTGTTTCAAAGGCAGATGAGAGCTGGCCCTCAGGAAGCCAAGGGAAGCTGGACATTCCTGGCAGCTTTTGTCGGGGAGCTATTCCTTGGAGATATGGAATTTCAGAGGTGGATTCCCAATTTTGGCCATGGATGGCTGGACTTGAAAGATGGTTTTATTCCATGGGAAGAGAAGCACAGCCCCCGCGTGTTTTGAAGGCAGATGCGAGGTGGCCCCTAAGAGGCCAAGGCCAGCCTGAGCTGTCTGTCCTGGCAGGTTTCACATGGGAACAATCCTCGGACAGAATCCAAGTTGGAGGTAGAATCCTAATTTCAGCCATGGGTCCCTGGAGGAGAAGGACAGTGCTTTCGCACAGAAAGGAAAGCAAGGAACTCCAGCGTTTCAGGGCCAGAGGAGAAGCACCCCTCAACATGCCAAGCTCAGCTGGACCAGGCAGGTGGCCCCCAGGAGGCCAAGCCAACCACACCTGTTCCACGCTCTTTGCAGCCTTGGGGCCCTGCAGCATCACCATTTTGTTCCCCTGAGGCCCAGCAATAGCACAGTGGTCTCCTTGGCTCTACAGCGGCACAAAGGCCCCTTGCTTCCACGAGGCCTGGCTGTGTCACTATGGTTTCCTTGGTTCCATGGGGCTGCAGAATAACACAATGGCCCACTGGTTCCATGAGGTCACAGAGGGTCACAAGGGTCTCCATGATTCCGTAAGGTGCTGCAGGGTCACAATGGCTCCTTGGTTCTATTGGGCTCCCCAGGATCACAATGGCCCCTTGGTTCCACAAGGCCTGGCTGTGGCACACTGGCCCTTTGCTTCCGTGAGACCTTGCAGTGTCACAATGGCCCCTTGCTTCTGTCAGGCCTGGCTGTGTCACAATGGCCCCTGGCTCCCATGAGGCCCTGTGATGTCACAATGGTCTCACTGGTTCCACGAGGCCCTGCAGTTCCACAATGGCCCTTCAGTGTCACAAGGCCTTGAAGTGTCATAATAGTCTCAGCGGGTTGCCCAGCTGCTTCACAATGGCCTCCTTGGTTCCATGATGCCCCGTAGCGTAACAACGGTATCCTTGCTTCCACACAGTCAGAATGGCCCCATGGCCTCCTGGAGCCCCACAGTGTCACTACGATCCCCTTGATTCCACGAGGCCCTGCCGTGCTACAATGACCCCTTGCTTATACAAGGCCCTGCTGTGTCACAATGGCCCCTTGCTTCTGAAGTGTGCAAGAGCCTAATACTAAGAGAAAGGCGCCAAAAAACGCTTCGCCATTATCACTGCTCAACACCTGAAAGGCTTCAAAAGTGCTTCGTCACGATGGCTGCTTATCATAATCACTTTTGAACGCCTGGAAACTACGTGCCGTACGGGCCGTGCATAGCCCGCCTTGAGGCCCATAAAAAGGAAGGCAAAACTGGTGCAAAATGTGGAGGCAAAAGCAAAAGGTAGAATCCCCGCCCTTTGCCTTTCCCCCCACCACCACCATCGCCTGCCGTGAGGCACCCTGAGGCCTCCGGGAGCCGACGCCGCCCGCCTGGGGAGCACCCCCCAATCCTTCACCCCTGGACTGAAATCCCGAGGGAGTTGTGCAACCCCTAGCCCTGCTCCTTCGTCCCAGGCGGACCCAGGTTCAGCTGCAAGCATCGAGCCTGCATCTCGGAGGATGGGCCGCCGCTTTCCAGCCAAACTGCTCTAGACTTCAGAAGAGGCAGATAAGAGGCTTCAAACAGCAGGGAAAAAAAGGCAAAAACTTCTCCACTTCCCCCACCCTGTCTCAGCAGCAACAAAGGTAGCACAGTGTGGTGGTGACTTATGCAGTGCTTGTTAGAGTAACCTTGTCTTTTCTAACTTTTCTCCACTTTTCTCCTTTCTCTTTGCCTCTCTTACCATTAGATAAAGAGATACCCATTTGTTTGGCACCAACATTTAATCTCGTTTGGTTTTAATCTGGTCTTTGGGAATATTTTGAACCTTCAAAGTTCTTTCCTTTTTATACTCAGAGATTTCCTTTTCTTTGCCCTTCTGGGTGTAAATCAGATAGTAACAAAGTGTCATAATGCTCTCCACGGTTCCGTGAGGCGCCACAATGTCACAATGGACTTTTGGTTCCATGAACTTTGGTACTGTCAGCAACAGTCTCCTTGGCTCCGCAGTGTCACAATGGACCCTTGGCTCCGTGAGGTTCAGTAGCGTAACACGGACGCCTTGATTGCATGAGGTTGTGCAGTGTCACAATGATCTCCTTGGTTCTGCGGCCCTGCTGTGTAACAATGGGCCCCTTCCTTTGCTGATGGCTCTGCGTCCTGCCTGGCTCTGCCTTGGCACACAAAGCCTTGCGCTGCTCCAGCCTCCTTCTGGGGGACACGTTGCACCACTGCACTGCCCTGGGAGAGAAATTCCTTTCTCCTTGTGTCCAGCCTGGACCTGCCCAGCTGCCCTTGGCATTAATTCTTTCTTTTGCCAGCTGGTCTCTACTAGGTAGAAAGGATCCACCATGTCTGAAACCACCCTTCAAGCCCACCCAGGACTCTCCTCCACTGTCCTCAGTCTCCGCTCCACTGAGCACAGAGCTCCTTTGTCCCTATGTAGTGATCATGTGCTCGAGGCCACGGGCACCTGGACAAGAAGGTCGGTTCTTTTCTACAGGAAGGAAACCACAGAACCCCAGTGTTTTGAAGGCAGATGAGAGGCAGCCACCAGAGGCCAAGGCAAGGCAGACGTGTCTGTCCTTGCAGCTTCTGTCTGAAAGCAACCCTTGGACATACGGGGAGTTTTGGAGGTGGAATTCCATTTCAGCTGTGGGTGCCTGGACGGGAATGACACTTCTTCTCCCCAGGAAGGAAAGGGCAGAGCCCCAGTGTTTCAAAGGCTGATTAGTGGTGCCTCAAGGAGGCCAAGGCCAGCCAGACCTGTTTGTCTTGGCAGCTTTTGTCTTGGAGCAATCCTTGGCTAGATGCAATTTGGGAGGCCAAATCCCAGTTTTGTCCGTGGACATCTGGCCCAGAAGGACAGTTCTTTTCCATTGGCAGCAAAGTGAGGAGGCCCAGTGTTTCAAAGGCAGATGAGAGCTGGCCCTCAGGAAGCCAAGGGAAGCTGGACATTCCTGGCAGCTTTTGTCGGGGAGCTATTCCTTGGAGATATGGAATTTCAGAGGTGGATTCCCAATTTTGGCCATGGATGGCTGGACTTGAAAGATGGTTTTATTCCATGGGAAGAGAAGCACAGCCCCCGCGTGTTTTGAAGGCAGATGCGAGGTGGCCCCTAAGAGGCCAAGGCCAGCCTGAGCTGTCTGTCCTGGCAGGTTTCACATGGGAACAATCCTCGGACAGAATCCAAGTTGGAGGTAGAATCCTAATTTCAGCCATGGGTCCCTGGAGGAGAAGGACAGTGCTTTCGCACAGAAAGGAAAGCAAGGAACTCCAGCGTTTCAGGGCCAGAGGAGAAGCACCCCTCAACATGCCAAGCTCAGCTGGAGCAGGCAGGTGGCCCCCAGGAGGCCAAGCCAACCACACCTGTTCCACGCTCTTTGCAGCCTTGGGGCCCTGCAGCATCACCATTTTGTTCCCCTGAGGCCCAGCAATAGCACAGTGGTCTCCTTGGCTCTACAGCGGCACAAAGGCCCCTTGCTTCCACGAGGCCTGGCTGTGTCACAATGGTTTCCTTGGTTCCATGGGGCTGCAGAATAACACAATGGCCCACTGGTTCCATGAGGTCACAGAGGGTCACAAGGGTCTCCATGATTCCGTAAGGTGCTGCAGGGTCACAATGGCTCCTTGGTTCTATTGGGCTCCCCAGGATCACAATGGCCCCTTGGTTCCACAAGGCCTGGCTGTGGCACACTGGCCCTTTGCTTCCGTGAGACCTTGCAGTGTCACAATGGCCCCTTGCTTCTGTCAGTCCTGGCTGTGTCACAATGGCCCCTGGCTCCCATGAGGCCCTGTGATGTCACAATGGTCTCACTGGTTCCACGAGGCCCTGCAGTTCCACAATGGCCCTTCAGTGTCACAAGGCCTTGAAGTGTCATAATAGTCTCAGCGGGTTGCCCAGCTGCTTCACAATGGCCTCCTTGGTTCCATGATGCCCCGTAGCGTAACAACGGTATCCTTGCTTCCACACAGTCAGAATGGCCCCGTGGCCTCCTGGAGCCCCGCAGTGTCACTACGATCCCCTTGATTCCACGAGGCCCTGCCGTGCTACAATGACCCCTTGCTTATACAAGGCCCTGCTGTGTCACAATGGCCCCTTGCTTCTGAAGTGTGCAAGAGCCTAATACTAAGAGAAAGGCGCCAAAAAACGCTTCGCCATTATCACTGCTCAACACCTGAAAGGCTTCAAAAGTGCTTCGTCACGATGGCTGCTTATCATAATCACTTTTGAACGCCTGGAAACTACGTGCCGTACGGGCCGTGCATAGCCCGCCTTGAGGCCCATAAAAAGGAAGGCAAAACTGGTGCAAAATGTGGAGGCAAAAGCAAAAGGTAGAATCCCCGCCCTTTGCCTTTCCCCCCACCACCACCATCGCCTGCCGTGAGGCACCCTGAGGCCTCCGGGAGCCGACGCCGCCCGCCTGGGGAGCACCCCCCAATCCTTCACCCCTGGACTGAAATCCCGAGGGAGTTGTGCAACCCCTAGCCCTGCTCCTTCGTCCCAGGCGGAGCCAGGTTCAGCTGCAAGCATCGAGCCTGCATCTCGGAGGATGGGCCGCCGCTTTCCAGCCAAACTGCTCTAGACTTCAGAAGAGGCAGATAAGAGGCTTCAAACAGCAGGGAAAAAAAGGCAAAAACTTCTCCACTTCCCCCACCCTGTCTCAGCAGCAACAAAGGTAGCACAGTGTGGTGGTGACTTATCCAGTGCTTGTTAGAGTAACCTTGTCTTTTCTAACTTTTCTCTACTTTTCTCCTTTCTCTTTGCCTCTCTTACCATTAGATAAAGAGATACCCATTTGTTTGGCACCAACATTTAATCTCGTTTGGTTTTAATCTGGTCTTTGGGAATATTTTGAACCTTCAAAGTTCTTTCCTTTTTATACTCAGAGATTTCCTTTTCTTTGCCCTTCTGGGTGTAAATCAGATAGTAACAAAGTGTCATAATGCTCTCCACGGTTCCGTGAGGCGCCACAATGTCACAATGGACTTTTGGTTCCATGAACTTTGGTACTGTCAGCAACAGTCTCCTTGGCTCCGCAGTGTCACAATGGACCCTTGGCTCCGTGAGGTTCAGTAGCGTAACACGGACGCCTTGATTGCATGAGGTTGTGCAGTGTCACAATGATCTCCTTGGTTCTGCGGCCCTGCTGTGTAACAATGGGCCCCTTCCTTTGCTGATGGCTCTGCGTCCTGCCTGCCTCTGCCTTGGCACACAAAGCCTTGGGCTGCTCCAGCCTCCTTCTGGGGGACACGTTGCACCACTGCACTGCCCTGGGAGAGAAATTCCTTTCTCCTTGTGTCCAGCCTGGACCTGCCCAGCTGCCCTTGGCATTAATTCTTTCTTTTGCCAGCTGGTCTCTACTAGGTAGAAAGGATCCACCATGTCTGAAACCACCCTTCAAGCCCACCCAGGACTCTCCTCCACTGTCCTCAGTCTCCGCTCCACTGAGCACAGAGCTCCTTTGTCCCTATGTAGTGATCATGTGCTCGAGGCCACGGGCACCTGGACAAGAAGGTCGGTTCTTTTCTACAGGAAGGAAACCACAGAACCCCAGTGTTTTGAAGGCAGATGAGAGGCAGCCACCAGAGGCCAAGGCAAGGCAGACGTGTCTGTCCTTGCAGCTTCTGTCTGAAAGCAACCCTTGGACATACGGGGAGTTTTGGAGGTGGAATTCCATTTCAGCTGTGGGTGCCTGGACGGGAATGACACTTCTTCTCCCCAGGAAGGAAAGGGCAGAGCCCCAGTGTTTCAAAGGCTGATTAGTGGTGCCTCAAGGAGGCCAAGGCCAGCCAGACCTGTTTGTCTTGGCAGCTTTTGTCTTGGAGCAATCCTTGGCTAGATGCAATTTGGGAGGCCAAATCCCAGTTTTGTCCGTGGACATCTGGCCCAGAAGGACAGTTCTTTTCCATTGGCAGCAAAGTGAGGAGGCCCAGTGTTTCAAAGGCAGATGAGAGCTGGCCCTCAGGAAGCCAAGGGAAGCTGGACATTCCTGGCAGCTTTTGTCGGGGAGCTATTCCTTGGAGATATGGAATTTCAGAGGTGGATTCCCAATTTTGGCCATGGATGGCTGGACTTGAAAGATGGTTTTATTCCATGGGAAGAGAAGCACAGCCCCCGCGTGTTTTGAAGGCAGATGCGAGGTGGCCCCTAAGAGGCCAAGGCCAGCCTGAGCTGTCTGTCCTGGCAGGTTTCACATGGGAACAATCCTCGGACAGAATCCAAGTTGGAGGTAGAATCCTAATTTCAGCCATGGGTCCCTGGAGGAGAAGGACAGTGCTTTCGCACAGAAAGGAAAGCAAGGAACTCCAGCGTTTCAGGGCCAGAGGAGAAGCACCCCTCAACATGCCAAGCTCAGCTGGAGCAGGCAGGTGGCCCCCAGGAGGCCAAGCCAACCACACCTGTTCCACGCTCTTTGCAGCCTTGGGGCCCTGCAGCATCACCATTTTGTTCCCCTGAGGCCCAGCAATAGCACAGTGGTCTCCTTGGCTCTACAGCGGCACAAAGGCCCCTTGCTTCCACGAGGCCTGGCTGTGTCACAATGGTTTCCTTGGTTCCATGGGGCTGCAGAATAACACAATGGCCCACTGGTTCCATGAGGTCACAGAGGGTCACAAGGGTCTCCATGATTCCGTAAGGTGCTGCAGGGTCACAATGGCTCCTTGGTTCTATTGGGCTCCCCAGGATCACAATGGCCCCTTGGTTCCACAAGGCCTGGCTGTGGCACACTGGCCCTTTGCTTCCGTGAGACCTTGCAGTGTCACAATGGCCCCTTGCTTCTGTCAGGCCTGGCTGTGTCACAATGGCCCCTGGCTCCCATGAGGCCCTGTGATGTCACAATGGTCTCACTGGTTCCACGAGGCCCTGCAGTTCCACAATGGCCCTTCAGTGTCACAAGGCCTTGAAGTGTCATAATAGTCTCAGCGGGTTGCCCAGCTGCTTCACAATGACCTCCTTGGTTCCATGATGCCCCGTAGCGTAACAACGGTATCCTTGCTTGCACACAGTCAGAATGGCCCCGTGGCCTCCTGGAGCCCCACAGTGTCACTACGATCCCCTTGATTCCACGAGGCCCTGCTGTGCTACAATGACCCCTTGCTTATACAAGGCCCTGCTGTGTCACAATGGCCCCTTGCTTCTGAAGTGTGCAAGAGCCTAATACTAAGAGAAAGGCGCCAAAAAACGCTTCGCCATTATCACTGCTCAACACCTGAAAGGCTTCAAAAGTGCTTCGTCATGATGGCTGCTTATCATAATCACTTTTGAACGCCTGGAAACTATGTGCCGTACGGGCCGTGCATAGCCCGCCTTGAGGCCCATAAAAAGGAAGGCAAAACTGGTGCAAAATGTGGAGGCAAAAGCAAAAGGTAGAATCCCCGCCCTTTGCCTTTCCCCCCACCACCACCATCGCCTGCCGTGAGGCACCCTGAGGCCTCCGGGAGCCGACGCCGCCCGCCTGGGGAGCACCCCCCAATCCTTCACCCCTGGACTGAAATCCCGAGGGAGTTGTGCAACCCCTAGCCCTGCTCCTTCGTCCCAGGTGGAGCCAGGTTCAGCTGCAAGCATCGAGCCT
This sequence comes from Coloeus monedula, assembly GCF_965178545.1. Taxonomy (NCBI): domain Eukaryota; kingdom Metazoa; phylum Chordata; class Aves; order Passeriformes; family Corvidae; genus Coloeus; species Coloeus monedula. The sequence goes on along the minus strand of NW_028120746.1, from coordinate 266,131 downwards.
GCATCTCGGAGGATGGGCCGCCGCTTTCCAGCCAAACTGCTCTAGACTTCAGAAGAGGCAGATTAGAGGCTTCAAACAGCAGGAAAAAAAAGGCAAAAACTTCTCCACTTCCCCCACCCTGTCTCAGCAGCAACAAAGGTAGCACAGTGTGGTGGTGACTTATCCAGTGCTTGTTAGAGTAACCTTGTCTTTTCTAACTTTTCTCTACTTTTCTCCTTCTTTCTCTTTGCCTCTCTTACCATTAGATAAAGAGATACCCATTTGTTTGGCACCAACATTTAATCTCGTTTGGTTTTAATCTGGTCTTTGGGAATATTTTGAACCTTCAAAGTTCTTTCCTTTTTATACTCAGAGATTTCCTTTTCTTTGCCCTTCTGGGTGTAAATCAGATAGTAACAAAGTGTCATAATGCTCTCCACGGTTCCGTGAGGCGCCACAATGTCACAATGGACTTTTGGTTCCATGAACTTTGGTACTGTCAGCAACAGTCTCCTTGGCTCCGCAGGGTCACAATGGACCCTTGGCTCCGTGAGGTTCAGTAGCGTAACACGGACGCCTTGATTGCATGAGGTTGTGCAGTGTCACAATGATCTCCTTGGTTCTGCGGCCCTGCTGTGTAACAATGGGCCCCTTCCTTTGCTGATGGCTCTGCGTCCTGCCTGCCTCTGCCTTGGCACACAAAGCCTTGGGCTGCTCCAGCCTCCTTCTGGGGGACACGTTGCACCACTGCACTGCCCTGGGAGAGAAATTCCTTTCTCCTTGTGTCCAGCCTGGACCTGCCCAGCTGCCCTTGGCATTAATTCTTTCTTTTGCCAGCTGGTCTCTACTAGCTAGAAAGGATCCACCATGTCTGAAACCACCCTTCAAGCCCACCCAGGACTCTCCTCCACTGTCCTCAGTCTCCACTCCACTGAGCACAGAGCTCCTTTGTCCCTCTGTAGTGATCATGTGCTCGAGGCCACGGGCACCTGGACAAGAAGGTCGGTTCTTTTCTACAGGAAGGAAACCACAGAACCCCAGTGTTTTGAAGGCAGATGAGAGGCAGCCACCAGAGGCCAAGGCAAGGCAGACGTGTCTGTCCTTGCAGCTTCTGTCTGAAAGCAACCCTTGGACATACGGGGAGTTTTGGAGGTGGAATTCCATTTCAGCTGTGGGTGCCTGGACGGGAATGACACTTCTTCTCCCCAGGAAGGAAAGGGCAGAGCCCCAGTGTTTCAAAGGCTGATTAGTGGTGCCTCAAGGAGGCCAAGGCCAGCCAGACCTGTTTGTCTTGGCAGCTTTTGTCTTGGAGCAATCCTTGGCTAGATGCAATTTGGGAGGCCAAATCCCAGTTTTGTCCGTGGACATCTGGCCCAGAAGGACAGTTCTTTTCCATTGGCAGCAAAGTGAGGAGGCCCAGTGTTTCAAAGGCAGATGAGAGCTGGCCCTCAGGAAGCCAAGGGAAGCTGGACATTCCTGGCAGCTTTTGTCGGGGAGCTATTCCTTGGAGATATGGAATTTCAGAGGTGGATTCCCAATTTTGGCCATGGATGGCTGGACTTGAAAGATGGTTTTTTCCATGGGAAGAGAAGCACAGCCCCCGCGTGTTTTGAAGGCAGATGCGAGGTGGCCCCTAAGAGGCCAAGGCCAGCCTGAGCTGTCTGTCCTGGCAGGTTTCACATGGGAACAATCCTCGGACAGAATCCAATTTGGAGGTAGAATCCTAATTTCAGCCATGGGTCCCTGGAGGAGAAGGACAGTGCTTTCGCACAGAAAGGAAAGCAAGGAACTCCAGCATTTCAGGGCCAGAGGAGAAGCACCCCTCAACATGCCAAGCTCAGCTGGAGCAGGCAGGTGGCCCCCAGGAGGCCAAGCCAACCACACCTGTTCCACGCTCTTTGCAGCCTTGGGGCCCTGCAGCATCACCATTTTGTTCCCCTGAGGCCCAGCAATAGCACAGTGGTCTCCTTGGCTCTACAGCGGCACAAAGGCCCCTTGCTTCCACGAGGCCTGGCTGTGTCACAATGGTTTCCTTGGTTCCATGGGGCTGCAGAATAACACAATGGCCCACTGGTTCCATGAGGTCACAGAGGGTCACAAGGGTCTCCATGATTCCGTAAGGTGCTGCAGGGTCACAATGGCTCCTTGGTTCTATTGGGCTCCCCAGGATCACAATGGCCCCTTGGTTCCACAAGGCCTGGCTGTGGCACACTGGCCCTTTGCTTCCGTGAGACCTTGCAGTGTCACAATGGCCCCTTGCTTCTGTCAGGCCTGGCTGTGTCACAATGGCCCCTGGCTCCCATGAGGCCCTGTGATGTCACAATGGTCTCACTGGTTCCACGAGGCCCTGCAGTTCCACAATGGCCCTTCAGTGTCACAAGGCCTTGAAGTGTCATAATAGTCTCAGCGGGTTGCCCAGCTGCTTCACAATGACCTCCTTGGTTCCATGATGCCCCGTAGCGTAACAACGGTATCCTTGCTTGCACACAGTCAGAATGGCCCCGTGGCCTCCTGGAGCCCCACAGTGTCACTACGATCCCCTTGATTCCACGAGGCCCTGCTGTGCTACAATGACCCCTTGCTTATACAAGGCCCTGCTGTGTCACAATGGCCCCTTGCTTCTGAAGTGTGCAAGAGCCTAATACTAAGAGAAAGGCGCCAAAAAACGCTTCGCCATTATCACTGCTCAACACCTGAAAGGCTTCAAAAGCGCTTCGTCATGATGGCTGCTTATCATAATCACTTTTGAACGCCTGGAAACTATGTGCCGTACGGGCCGTGCATAGCCCGCCTTGAGGCCCATAAAAAGGAAGGCAAAACTGGTGCAAAATGTGGAGGCAAAAGCAAAAGGTAGAATCCCCGCCCTTTGCCTTTCCCCCCACCACCACCATTGCCTGCCGTGAGGCACCCTGAGGCCTCCGGGAGCCGACGCCGCCCGCCTGGGGAGCACCCCCCAATCCTTCACCCCTGGACTGAAATCCCGAGGGAGTTGTGCAACCCCTAGCCCTGCTCCTTCGTCCCAGGTGGAGCCAGGTTCAGCTGCAAGCATCGAGCCTGCATCTCGGAGGATGGGCCGCCGCTTTCCAGCCAAACTGCTCTAGACTTCAGAAGAGGCAGATAAGAGGCTTCAAACAGCAGGAAAAAAAAGGCAAAAACTTCTCCACTTCCCCCACCCTGTCTCAGCAGCAACAAAGGTAGCACAGTGTGGTGGTGACTTATCCAGTGCTTGTTAGAGTAACCTTGTCTTTTCTAACTTTTCTCTACTTTTCTCCTTCTTTCTCTTTGCCTCTCTTACCATTAGATAAAGAGATACCCATTTGTTTGGCACCAACATTTAATCTCGTTTGGTTTTAATCTGGTCTTTGGGAATATTTTGAACCTTCAAAGTTCTTTCCTTTTTATACTCAGAGATTTCCTTTTCTTTGCCCTTCTGGGTGTAAATCAGATAGTAACAAAGTGTCATAATGCTCTCCACGGTTCCGTGAGGCGCCACAATGTCACAATGGACTTTTGGTTCCATGAACTTTGGTACTGTCAGCAACAGTCTCCTTGGCTCCGCAGGGTCACAATGGACCCTTGGCTCCGTGAGGTTCAGTAGCGTAACACGGACGCCTTGATTGCATGAGGTTGTGCAGTGTCACAATGATCTCCTTGGTTCTGCGGCCCTGCTGTGTAACAATGGGCCCCTTCCTTTGCTGATGGCTCTGCGTCCTGCCTGCCTCTGCCTTGGCACACAAAGCCTTGGGCTGCTCCAGACTCCTTCTGGGGGACACGTTGCACCACTGCACTGCCCTGGGAGAGAAATTCCTTTCTCCTTGTGTCCAGCCTGGACCTGCCCAGCTGCCCTTGGCATTAATTCTTTCTTTTGCCAGCTGGTCTCTACTAGCTAGAAAGGATCCACCATGTCTGAAACCACCCTTCAAGCCCACCCAGGACTCTCCTCCACTGTCCTCAGTCTCCGCTCCACTGAGCACAGAGCTCCTTTGTCCCTATGTAGTGATCATGTGCTCGAGGCCACGGGCACCTGGACAAGAAGGTCGGTTCTTTTCTACAGGAAGGAAACCACAGAACCCCAGTGTTTTGAAGGCAGATGAGAGGCAGCCACCAGAGGCCAAGGCAAGGCAGACGTGTCTGTCCTTGCAGCTTCTGTCTGAAAGCAACCCTTGGACATACGGGGAGTTTTGGAGGTGGAATTCCATTTCAGCTGTGGGTGCCTGGACGGGAATGACACTTCTTCTCCCCAGGAAGGAAAGGGCAGAGCCCCAGTGTTTCAAAGGCTGATTAGTGGTGCCTCAAGGAGGCCAAGGCCAGCCAGACCTGTTTGTCTTGGCAGCTTTTGTCTTGGAGCAATCCTTGGCTAGATGGAATTTGGGAGGCCAAATCCCAGTTTTGTCCATGGACATCTGGCCCAGAAGGACAGTTCTTTTCCATTGGCAGCAAAGTGAGGAGGCCCAGTGTTTCAAAGGCAGATGAGAGCTGGCCCTCAGGAAGCCAAGGGAAGCTGGACATTCCTGGCAGCTTTTGTCGGGGAGCTATTCCTTGGAGATATGGAATTTCAGAGGTGGATTCCCAATTTTGGCCATGGATGGCTGGACTTGAAAGATGGTTTTATTCCATGGGAAGAGAAGCACAGCCCCCGCGTGTTTTGAAGGCAGATGCGAGGTGGCCCCTAAGAGGCCAAGGCCAGCCTGAGCTGTCTGTCCTGGCAGGTTTCACATGGGAACAATCCTCGGACAGAATCCAAGTTGGAGGTAGAATCCTAATTTCAGCCATGGGTCCCTGGAGGAGAAGGACAGTGCTTTCGCACAGAAAGGAAAGCAAGGAACTCCAGCGTTTCAGGGCCAGAGGAGAAGCACCCCTCAACATGCCAAGCTCAGCTGGACCAGGCAGGTGGCCCCCAGGAGGCCAAGCCAACCACACCTGTTCCACGCTCTTTGCAGCCTTGGGGCCCTGCAGCATCACCATTTTGTTCCCCTGAGGCCCAGCAATAGCACAGTGGTCTCCTTGGCTCTACAGCGGCACAAAGGCCCCTTGCTTCCACGAGGCCTGGCTGTGTCACTATGGTTTCCTTGGTTCCATGGGGCTGCAGAATAACACAATGGCCCACTGGTTCCATGAGGTCACAGAGGGTCACAAGGGTCTCCATGATTCCGTAAGGTGCTGCAGGGTCACAATGGCTCCTTGGTTCTATTGGGCTCCCCAGGATCACAATGGCCCCTTGGTTCCACAAGGCCTGGCTGTGGCACACTGGCCCTTTGCTTCCGTGAGACCTTGCAGTGTCACAATGGCCCCTTGCTTCTGTCAGGCCTGGCTGTGTCACAATGGCCCCTGGCTCCCATGAGGCCCTGTGATGTCACAATGGTCTCACTGGTTCCACGAGGCCCTGCAGTTCCACAATGGCCCTTCAGTGTCACAAGGCCTTGAAGTGTCATAATAGTCTCAGCGGGTTGCCCAGCTGCTTCACAATGGCCTCCTTGGTTCCATGATGCCCCGTAGCGTAACAACGGTATCCTTGCTTCCACACAGTCAGAATGGCCCCATGGCCTCCTGGAGCCCCACAGTGTCACTACGATCCCCTTGATTCCACGAGGCCCTGCCGTGCTACAATGACCCCTTGCTTATACAAGGCCCTGCTGTGTCACAATGGCCCCTTGCTTCTGAAGTGTGCAAGAGCCTAATACTAAGAGAAAGGCGCCAAAAAACGCTTCGCCATTATCACTGCTCAACACCTGAAAGGCTTCAAAAGTGCTTCGTCACGATGGCTGCTTATCATAATCACTTTTGAACGCCTGGAAACTACGTGCCGTACGGGCCGTGCATAGCCCGCCTTGAGGCCCATAAAAAGGAAGGCAAAACTGGTGCAAAATGTGGAGGCAAAAGCAAAAGGTAGAATCCCCGCCCTTTGCCTTTCCCCCCACCACCACCATCGCCTGCCGTGAGGCACCCTGAGGCCTCCGGGAGCCGACGCCGCCCGCCTGGGGAGCACCCCCCAATCCTTCACCCCTGGACTGAAATCCCGAGGGAGTTGTGCAACCCCTAGCCCTGCTCCTTCGTCCCAGGCGGACCCAGGTTCAGCTGCAAGCATCGAGCCTGCATCTCGGAGGATGGGCCGCCGCTTTCCAGCCAAACTGCTCTAGACTTCAGAAGAGGCAGATAAGAGGCTTCAAACAGCAGGGAAAAAAAGGCAAAAACTTCTCCACTTCCCCCACCCTGTCTCAGCAGCAACAAAGGTAGCACAGTGTGGTGGTGACTTATCCAGTGCTTGTTAGAGTAACCTTGTCTTTTCTAACTTTTCTCCACTTTTCTCCTTTCTCTTTGCCTCTCTTACCATTAGATAAAGAGATACCCATTTGTTTGGCACCAACATTTAATCTCGTTTGGTTTTAATCTGGTCTTTGGGAATATTTTGAACCTTCAAAGTTCTTTCCTTTTTATACTCAGAGATTTCCTTTTCTTTGCCCTTCTGGGTGTAAATCAGATAGTAACAAAGTGTCATAATGCTCTCCACGGTTCCGTGAGGCGCCACAATGTCACAATGGACTTTTGGTTCCATGAACTTTGGTACTGTCAGCAACAGTCTCCTTGGCTCCGCAGTGTCACAATGGACCCTTGGCTCCGTGAGGTTCAGTAGCGTAACACGGACGCCTTGATTGCATGAGGTTGTGCAGTGTCACAATGATCTCCTTGGTTCTGCGGCCCTGCTGTGTAACAATGGGCCCCTTCCTTTGCTGATGGCTCTGCGTCCTGCCTGGCTCTGCCTTGGCACACAAAGCCTTGCGCTGCTCCAGCCTCCTTCTGGGGGACACGTTGCACCACTGCACTGCCCTGGGAGAGAAATTCCTTTCTCCTTGTGTCCAGCCTGGACCTGCCCAGCTGCCCTTGGCATTAATTCTTTCTTTTGCCAGCTGGTCTCTACTAGCTAGAAAGGATCCACCATGTCTGAAACCACCCTTCAAGCCCACCCAGGACTCTCCTCCACTGTCCTCAGTCTCCGCTCCACTGAGCACAGAGCTCCTTTGTCCCTATGTAGTGATCATGTGCTCGAGGCCACGGGCACCTGGACAAGAAGGTCGGTTCTTTTCTACAGGAAGGAAACCACAGAACCCCAGTGTTTTGAAGGCAGATGAGAGGCAGCCACCAGAGGCCAAGGCAAGGCAGACGTGTCTGTCCTTGCAGCTTCTGTCTGAAAGCAACCCTTGGACATACGGGGAGTTTTGGAGGTGGAATTCCATTTCAGCTGTGGGTGCCTGGACGGGAATGACACTTCTTCTCCCCAGGAAGGAAAGGGCAGAGCCCCAGTGTTTCAAAGGCTGATTAGTGGTGCCTCAAGGAGGCCAAGGCCAGCCAGACCTGTTTGTCTTGGCAGCTTTTGTCTTGGAGCAATCCTTGGCTAGATGCAATTTGGGAGGCCAAATCCCAGTTTTGTCCGTGGACATCTGGCCCAGAAGGACAGTTCTTTTCCATTGGCAGCAAAGTGAGGAGGCCCAGTGTTTCAAAGGCAGATGAGAGCTGGCCCTCAGGAAGCCAAGGGAAGCTGGACATTCCTGGCAGCTTTTGTCGGGGAGCTATTCCTTGGAGATATGGAATTTCAGAGGTGGATTCCCAATTTTGGCCATGGATGGCTGGACTTGAAAGATGGTTTTATTCCATGGGAAGAGAAGCACAGCCCCCGCGTGTTTTGAAGGCAGATGCGAGGTGGCCCCTAAGAGGCCAAGGCCAGCCTGAGCTGTCTGTCCTGGCAGGTTTCACATGGGAACAATCCTCGGACAGAATCCAAGTTGGAGGTAGAATCCTAATTTCAGCCATGGGTCCCTGGAGGAGAAGGACAGTGCTTTCGCACAGAAAGGAAAGCAAGGAACTCCAGCGTTTCAGGGCCAGAGGAGAAGCACCCCTCAACATGCCAAGCTCAGCTGGAGCAGGCAGGTGGCCCCCAGGAGGCCAAGCCAACCACACCTGTTCCACGCTCTTTGCAGCCTTGGGGCCCTGCAGCATCACCATTTTGTTCCCCTGAGGCCCAGCAATAGCACAGTGGTCTCCTTGGCTCTACAGCGGCACAAAGGCCCCTTGCTTCCACGAGGCCTGGCTGTGTCACAATGGTTTCCTTGGTTCCATGGGGCTGCAGAATAACACAATGGCCCACTGGTTCCATGAGGTCACAGAGGGTCACAAGGGTCTCCATGATTCCGTAAGGTGCTGCAGGGTCACAATGGCTCCTTGGTTCTATTGGGCTCCCCAGGATCACAATGGCCCCTTGGTTCCACAAGGCCTGGCTGTGGCACACTGGCCCTTTGCTTCCGTGAGACCTTGCAGTGTCACAATGGCCCCTTGCTTCTGTCAGTCCTGGCTGTGTCACAATGGCCCCTGGCTCCCATGAGGCCCTGTGATGTCACAATGGTCTCACTGGTTCCACGAGGCCCTGCAGTTCCACAATGGCCCTTCAGTGTCACAAGGCCTTGAAGTGTCATAATAGTCTCAGCGGGTTGCCCAGCTGCTTCACAATGGCCTCCTTGGTTCCATGATGCCCCGTAGCGTAACAACGGTATCCTTGCTTCCACACAGTCAGAATGGCCCCGTGGCCTCCTGGAGCCCCGCAGTGTCACTACGATCCCCTTGATTCCACGAGGCCCTGCCGTGCTACAATGACCCCTTGCTTATACAAGGCCCTGCTGTGTCACAATGGCCCCTTGCTTCTGAAGTGTGCAAGAGCCTAATACTAAGAGAAAGGCGCCAAAAAACGCTTCGCCATTATCACTGCTCAACACCTGAAAGGCTTCAAAAGTGCTTCGTCACGATGGCTGCTTATCATAATCACTTTTGAACGCCTGGAAACTACGTGCCGTACGGGCCGTGCATAGCCCGCCTTGAGGCCCATAAAAAGGAAGGCAAAACTGGTGCAAAATGTGGAGGCAAAAGCAAAAGGTAGAATCCCCGCCCTTTGCCTTTCCCCCCACCACCACCATCGCCTGCCGTGAGGCACCCTGAGGCCTCCGGGAGCCGACGCCGCCCGCCTGGGGAGCACCCCCCAATCCTTCACCCCTGGACTGAAATCCCGAGGGAGTTGTGCAACCCCTAGCCCTGCTCCTTCGTCCCAGGCGGAGCCAGGTTCAGCTGCAAGCATCGAGCCTGCATCTCGGAGGATGGGCCGCCGCTTTCCAGCCAAACTGCTCTAGACTTCAGAAGAGGCAGATAAGAGGCTTCAAACAGCAGGGAAAAAAAGGCAAAAACTTCTCCACTTCCCCCACCCTGTCTCAGCAGCAACAAAGGTAGCACAGTGTGGTGGTGACTTATCCAGTGCTTGTTAGAGTAACCTTGTCTTTTCTAACTTTTCTCTACTTTTCTCCTTTCTCTTTGCCTCTCTTACCATTAGATAAAGAGATACCCATTTGTTTGGCACCAACATTTAATCTCGTTTGGTTTTAATCTGGTCTTTGGGAATATTTTGAACCTTCAAAGTTCTTTCCTTTTTATACTCAGAGATTTCCTTTTCTTTGCCCTTCTGGGTGTAAATCAGATAGTAACAAAGTGTCATAATGCTCTCCACGGTTCCGTGAGGCGCCACAATGTCACAATGGACTTTTGGTTCCATGAACTTTGGTACTGTCAGCAACAGTCTCCTTGGCTCCGCAGTGTCACAATGGACCCTTGGCTCCGTGAGGTTCAGTAGCGTAACACGGACGCCTTGATTGCATGAGGTTGTGCAGTGTCACAATGATCTCCTTGGTTCTGCGGCCCTGCTGTGTAACAATGGGCCCCTTCCTTTGCTGATGGCTCTGCGTCCTGCCTGCCTCTGCCTTGGCACACAAAGCCTTGGGCTGCTCCAGCCTCCTTCTGGGGGACACGTTGCACCACTGCACTGCCCTGGGAGAGAAATTCCTTTCTCCTTGTGTCCAGCCTGGACCTGCCCAGCTGCCCTTGGCATTAATTCTTTCTTTTGCCAGCTGGTCTCTACTAGGTAGAAAGGATCCACCATGTCTGAAACCACCCTTCAAGCCCACCCAGGACTCTCCTCCACTGTCCTCAGTCTCCGCTCCACTGAGCACAGAGCTCCTTTGTCCCTATGTAGTGATCATGTGCTCGAGGCCACGGGCACCTGGACAAGAAGGTCGGTTCTTTTCTACAGGAAGGAAACCACAGAACCCCAGTGTTTTGAAGGCAGATGAGAGGCAGCCACCAGAGGCCAAGGCAAGGCAGACGTGTCTGTCCTTGCAGCTTCTGTCTGAAAGCAACCCTTGGACATACGGGGAGTTTTGGAGGTGGAATTCCATTTCAGCTGTGGGTGCCTGGACGGGAATGACACTTCTTCTCCCCAGGAAGGAAAGGGCAGAGCCCCAGTGTTTCAAAGGCTGATTAGTGGTGCCTCAAGGAGGCCAAGGCCAGCCAGACCTGTTTGTCTTGGCAGCTTTTGTCTTGGAGCAATCCTTGGCTAGATGCAATTTGGGAGGCCAAATCCCAGTTTTGTCCGTGGACATCTGGCCCAGAAGGACAGTTCTTTTCCATTGGCAGCAAAGTGAGGAGGCCCAGTGTTTCAAAGGCAGATGAGAGCTGGCCCTCAGGAAGCCAAGGGAAGCTGGACATTCCTGGCAGCTTTTGTCGGGGAGCTATTCCTTGGAGATATGGAATTTCAGAGGTGGATTCCCAATTTTGGCCATGGATGGCTGGACTTGAAAGATGGTTTTATTCCATGGGAAGAGAAGCACAGCCCCCGCGTGTTTTGAAGGCAGATGCGAGGTGGCCCCTAAGAGGCCAAGGCCAGCCTGAGCTGTCTGTCCTGGCAGGTTTCACATGGGAACAATCCTCGGACAGAATCCAAGTTGGAGGTAGAATCCTAATTTCAGCCATGGGTCCCTGGAGGAGAAGGACAGTGCTTTCGCACAGAAAGGAAAGCAAGGAACTCCAGCGTTTCAGGGCCAGAGGAGAAGCACCCCTCAACATGCCAAGCTCAGCTGGAGCAGGCAGGTGGCCCCCAGGAGGCCAAGCCAACCACACCTGTTCCACGCTCTTTGCAGCCTTGGGGCCCTGCAGCATCACCATTTTGTTCCCCTGAGGCCCAGCAATAGCACAGTGGTCTCCTTGGCTCTACAGCGGCACAAAGGCCCCTTGCTTCCACGAGGCCTGGCTGTGTCACAATGGTTTCCTTGGTTCCATGGGGCTGCAGAATAACACAATGGCCCACTGGTTCCATGAGGTCACAGAGGGTCACAAGGGTCTCCATGATTCCGTAAGGTGCTGCAGGGTCACAATGGCTCCTTGGTTCTATTGGGCTCCCCAGGATCACAATGGCCCCTTGGTTCCACAAGGCCTGGCTGTGGCACACTGGCCCTTTGCTTCCGTGAGACCTTGCAGTGTCACAATGGCCCCTTGCTTCTGTCAGGCCTGGCTGTGTCACAATGGCCCCTGGCTCCCATGAGGCCCTGTGATGTCACAATGGTCTCACTGGTTCCACGAGGCCCTGCAGTTCCACAATGGCCCTTCAGTGTCACAAGGCCTTGAAGTGTCATAATAGTCTCAGCGGGTTGCCCAGCTGCTTCACAATGGCCTCCTTGGTTCCATGATGCCCCGTAGCGTAACAACGGTATCCTTGCTTCCACACAGTCAGAATGGCCCCGTGGCCTCCTGGAGCCCCACAGTGTCACTACGATCCCCTTGATTCCACGAGGCCCTGCTGTGCTACAATGACCCCTTGCTTATACAAGGCCCTGCTGTGTCACAATGGCCCCTTGCTTCTGAAGTGTGCAAGAGCCTAATACTAAGAGAAAGGCGCCAAAAAACGCTTCGCCATTATCACTGCTCAACACCTGAAAGGCTTCAAAAGCGCTTCGTCATGATGGCTGCTTATCATAATCACTTTTGAACGCCTGGAAACTATGTGCCGTACGGGCCGTGCATAGCCCGCCTTGAGGCCCATAAAAAGGAAGGCAAAACTGGTGCAAAATGTGGAGGCAAAAGCAAAAGGTAGAATCCCCGCCCTTTGCCTTTCCCCCCACCACCACCATCGCCTGCCGTGAGGCACCCTGAGGCCTCCGGGAGCCGATGCCGCCCGCCTGGGGAGCACCCCCCAATCCTTCACCCCTGGACTGAAATCCCGAGGGAGTTGTGCAACCCCTAGCCCTGCTCCTTCGTCCCAGGCGGAGCCAGGTTCAGCTGCAAGCATCGAGCCTGCATCTCGGAGGATGGGCCGCCGCTTTCCAGCCAAACTGCTCTAGACTTCAGAAGAGGCAGATAAGAGGCTTCAAACAGCAGGGGAAAAAAGGCAAAAACTTCTCCACTTCCCCCACCCTGTCTCAGCAGCAACAAAGGTAGCACAGTGTGGTGGTGACTTATCCAGTGCTTGTTAGAGTAACCTTGTCTTTTCTAACTTTTCTCTACTTTTCTCCTTCTTTCTCTTTGCCTCTCTTCCCATTAGATAAAGAGATACCCATTTGTTTGGCACCAACATTTAATCTCGTTTGGTTTTAATCTGGTCTTTGGGAATATTTTGAACCTTCAAAGTTCTTTCCTTTTTATACTCAGAGATTTCCTTTTCTTTGCCCTTCTGGGTGTAAATCAGATAGTAACAAAGTGTCATAATGCTCTCCACGGTTCCGTGAGGCGCCACAATGTCACAATGGACTTTTGGTTCCATGAACTTTGGTACTGTCAGCAACAGTCTCCTTGGCTCCGCAGTGTCACAATGGACCCTTGGCTCCGTGAGGTTCAGTAGCGTAACACGGACGCCTTGATTGCATGAGGTTGTGCAGTGTCACAATGATCTCCTTGGTTCTGCGGCCCTGCTGTGTAACAATGGGCCCCTTCCTTTGCTGATGGCTCTGCGTCCTGCCTGCCTCTGCCTTGGCACACAAAGCCTTGGGCTGCTCCAGCCTCCTTCTGGGGGACACGTTGCACCACTGCACTGCCCTGGGAGAGAAATTCCTTTCTCCTTGTGTCCAGCCTGGACCTGCCCAGCTGCCCTTGGCATTAATTCTTTCTTTTGCCAGCTGGTCTCTACTAGGTAGAAAGGATCCACCATGTCTGAAACCACCCTTCAAGCCCACCCAGGACTCTCCTCCACTGTCCTCAGTCTCCACTCCACTGAGCACAGAGCTCCTTTGTCCCTCTGTAGTGATCATGTGCTCGAGGCCACGGGCACCTGGACAAGAAGGTCGGTTCTTTTCTACAGGAAGGAAACCACAGAACCCCAGTGTTTTGAAGGCAGATGAGAGGCAGCCACCAGAGGCCAAGGCAAGGCAGACGTGTCTGTCCTTGCAGCTTCTGTCTGAAAGCAACCCTTGGACATACGGGGAGTTTTGGAGGTGGAATTCCATTTCAGCTGTGGGTGCCTGGACGGGAATGACACTTCTTCTCCCCAGGAAGGAAAGGGCAGAGCCCCAGTGTTTCAAAGGCTGATTAGTGGTGCCTCAAGGAGGCCAAGGCCAGCCAGACCTGTTTGTCTTGGCAGCTTTTGTCTTGGAGCAATCCTTGGCTAGATGCAATTTGGGAGGCCAAATCCCAGTTTTGTCCGTGGACATCTGGCCCAGAAGGACAGTTCTTTTCCATTGGCAGCAAAGTGAGGAGGCCCAGTGTTTCAAAGGCAGATGAGAGCTGGCCCTCAGGAAGCCAAGGGAAGCTGGACATTCCTGGCAGCTTTTGTCGGGGAGCTATTCCTTGGAGATATGGAATTTCAGAGGTGGATTCCCAATTTTGGCCATGGATGGCTGGACTTGAAAGATGGTTTTTTCCATGGGAAGAGAAGCACAGCCCCCGCGTGTTTTGAAGGCAGATGCGAGGTGGCCCCTAAGAGGCCAAGGCCAGCCTGAGCTGTCTGTCCTGGCAGGTTTCACATGGGAACAATCCTCGGACAGAATCCAATTTGGAGGTAGAATCCTAATTTCAGCCATGGGTCCCTGGAGGAGAAGGACAGTGCTTTCGCACAGAAAGGAAAGCAAGGAACTCCAGCATTTCAGGGCCAGAGGAGAAGCACCCCTCAACATGCCAAGCTCAGCTGGACCAGGCAGGTGGCCCCCAGGAGGCCAAGCCAACCACACCTGTTCCACGCTCTTTGCAGCCTTGGGGCCCTGCAGCATCACCATTTTGTTCCCCTGAGGCCCAGCAATAGCACAGTGGTCTCCTTGGCTCTACAGCGGCACAAAGGCCCCTTGCTTCCACGAGGCCTGGCTGTGTCACTATGGTTTCCTTGGTTCCATGGGGCTGCAGAATAACACAATGGCCCACTGGTTCCATGAGGTCACAGAGGGTCACAAGGGTCTCCATGATTCCGTAAGGTGCTGCAGGGTCACAATGGCTCCTTGGTTCTATTGGGCTCCCCAGGATCACAATGGCCCCTTGGTTCCACAAGGCCTGGCTGTGGCACACTGGCCCTTTGCTTCCGTGAGACCTTGCAGTGTCACAATGGCCCCTTGCTTCTGTCAGGCCTGGCTGTGTCACAATGGCCCCTGGCTCCCATGAGGCCCTGTGATGTCACAATGGTCTCACTGGTTCCACGAGGCCCTGCAGTTCCACAATGGCCCTTCAGTGTCACAAGGCCTTGAAGTGTCATAATAGTCTCAGCGGGTTGCCCAGCTGCTTCACAATGACCTCCTTGGTTCCATGATGCCCCGTAGCGTAACAACGGTATCCTTGCTTGCACACAGTCAGAATGGCCCCGTGGCCTCCTGGAGCCCCACAGTGTCACTACGATCCCCTTGATTCCACGAGGCCCTGCTGTGCTACAATGACCCCTTGCTTATACAAGGCCCTGCTGTGTCACAATGGCCCCTTGCTTCTGAAGTGTGCAAGAGCCTAATACTAAGAGAAAGGCGCCAAAAAACGCTTCGCCATTATCACTGCTCAACACCTGAAAGGCTTCAAAAGCGCTTCGTCATGATGGCTGCTTATCATAATCACTTTTGAACGCCTGGAAACTATGTGCCGTACGGGCCGTGCATAGCCCGCCTTGAGGCCCATAAAAAGGAAGGCAAAACTGGTGCAAAATGTGGAGGCAAAAGCAAAAGGTAGAATCCCCGCCCTTTGCCTTTCCCCCCACCACCACCATTGCCTGCCGTGAGGCACCCTGAGGCCTCCGGGAGCCGACGCCGCCCGCCTGGGGAGCACCCCCCAATCCTTCACCCCTGGACTGAAATCCCGAGGGAGTTGTGCAACCCCTAGCCCTGCTCCTTCGTCCCAGGTGGAGCCAGGTTCAGCTGCAAGCATCGAGCCTGCATCTCGGAGGATGGGCCGCCGCTTTCCAGCCAAACTGCTCTAGACTTCAGAAGAGGCAGATAAGAGGCTTCAAACAGCAGGAAAAAAAAGGCAAAAACTTCTCCACTTCCCCCACCCTGTCTCAGCAGCAACAAAGGTAGCACAGTGTGGTGGTGACTTATCCAGTGCTTGTTAGAGTAACCTTGTCTTTTCTAACTTTTCTCTACTTTTCTCCTTCTTTCTCTTTGCCTCTCTTACCATTAGATAAAGAGATACCCATTTGTTTGGCACCAACATTTAATCTCGTTTGGTTTTAATCTGGTCTTTGGGAATATTTTGAACCTTCAAAGTTCTTTCCTTTTTATACTCAGAGATTTCCTTTTCTTTGCCCTTCTGGGTGTAAATCAGATAGTAACAAAGTGTCATAATGCTCTCCACGGTTCCGTGAGGCGCCACAATGTCACAATGGACTTTTGGTTCCATGAACTTTGGTACTGTCAGCAACAGTCTCCTTGGCTCCGCAGGGTCACAATGGACCCTTGGCTCCGTGAGGTTCAGTAGCGTAACACGGACGCCTTGATTGCATGAGGTTGTGCAGTGTCACAATGATCTCCTTGGTTCTGCGGCCCTGCTGTGTAACAATGGGCCCCTTCCTTTGCTGATGGCTCTGCGTCCTGCCTGCCTCTGCCTTGGCACACAAAGCCTTGGGCTGCTCCAGACTCCTTCTGGGGGACACGTTGCACCACTGCACTGCCCTGGGAGAGAAATTCCTTTCTCCTTGTGTCCAGCCTGGACCTGCCCAGCTGCCCTTGGCATTAATTCTTTCTTTTGCCAGCTGGTCTCTACTAGCTAGAAAGGATCCACCATGTCTGAAACCACCCTTCAAGCCCACCCAGGACTCTCCTCCACTGTCCTCAGTCTCCGCTCCACTGAGCACAGAGCTCTTTTGTCCCTATGTAGTGATCATGTGCTCGAGGCCACGGGCACCTGGACAAGAAGGTCGGTTCTTTTCTACAGGAAGGAAACCACAGAACCCCAGTGTTTTGAAGGCAGATGAGAGGCAGCCACCAGAGGCCAAGGCAAGGCAGACGTGTCTGTCCTTGCAGCTTCTGTCTGAAAGCAACCCTTGGACATACGGGGAGTTTTGGAGGTGGAATTCCATTTCAGCTGTGGGTGCCTGGACGGGAATGACACTTCTTCTCCCCAGGAAGGAAAGGGCAGAGCCCCAGTGTTTCAAAGGCTGATTAGTGGTGCCTCAAGGAGGCCAAGGCCAGCCAGACCTGTTTGTCTTGGCAGCTTTTGTCTTGGAGCAATCCTTGGCTAGATGGAATTTGGGAGGCCAAATCCCAGTTTTGTCCATGGACATCTGGCCCAGAAGGACAGTTCTTTTCCATTGGCAGCAAAGTGAGGAGGCCCAGTGTTTCAAAGGCAGATGAGAGCTGGCCCTCAGGAAGCCAAGGGAAGCTGGACATTCCTGGCAGCTTTTGTCGGGGAGCTATTCCTTGGAGATATGGAATTTCAGAGGTGGATTCCCAATTTTGGCCATGGATGGCTGGACTTGAAAGATGGTTTTATTCCATGGGAAGAGAAGCACAGCCCCCGCGTGTTTTGAAGGCAGATGCGAGGTGGCCCCTAAGAGGCCAAGGCCAGCCTGAGCTGTCTGTCCTGGCAGGTTTCACATGGGAACAATCCTCGGACAGAATCCAAGTTGGAGGTAGAATCCTAATTTCAGCCATGGGTCCCTGGAGGAGAAGGACAGTGCTTTCGCACAGAAAGGAAAGCAAGGAACTCCAGCGTTTCAGGGCCAGAGGAGAAGCACCCCTCAACATGCCAAGCTCAGCTGGACCAGGCAGGTGGCCCCCAGGAGGCCAAGCCAACCACACCTGTTCCACGCTCTTTGCAGCCTTGGGGCCCTGCAGCATCACCATTTTGTTCCCCTGAGGCCCAGCAATAGCACAGTGGTCTCCTTGGCTCTACAGCGGCACAAAGGCCCCTTGCTTCCACGAGGCCTGGCTGTGTCACAATGGTTTCCTTGGTTCCATGGGGCTGCAGAATAACACAATGGCCCACTGGTTCCATGAGGTCACAGAGGGTCACAAGGGTCTCCATGATTCCGTAAGGTGCTGCAGGGTCACAATGGCTCCTTGGTTCTATTGGGCTCCCCAGGATCACAATGGCCCCTTGGTTCCACAAGGCCTGGCTGTGGCACACTGGCCCTTTGCTTCCGTGAGACCTTGCAGTGTCACAATGGCCCCTTGCTTCTGTCAGGCCTGGCTGTGTCACAATGGCCCCTGGCTCCCATGAGGCCCTGTGATGTCACAATGGTCTCACTGGTTCCACGAGGCCCTGCAGTTCCACAATGGCCCTTCAGTGTCACAAGGCCTTGAAGTGTCATAATAGTCTCAGCGGGTTGCCCAGCTGCTTCACAATGGCCTCCTTGGTTCCATGATGCCCCGTAGCGTAACAACGGTATCCTTGCTTCCACACAGTCAGAATGGCCCCATGGCCTCCTGGAGCCCCACAGTGTCACTACGATCCCCTTGATTCCACGAGGCCCTGCCGTGCTACAATGACCCCTTGCTTATACAAGGCCCTGCTGTGTCACAATGGCCCCTTGCTTCTGAAGTGTGCAAGAGCCTAATACTAAGAGAAAGGCGCCAAAAAACGCTTCGCCATTATCACTGCTCAACACCTGAAAGGCTTCAAAAGTGCTTCGTCACGATGGCTGCTTATCATAATCACTTTTGAACGCCTGGAAACTACGTGCCGTACGGGCCGTGCATAGCCCGCCTTGAGGCCCATAAAAAGGAAGGCAAAACTGGTGCAAAATGTGGAGGCAAAAGCAAAAGGTAGAATCCCCGCCCTTTGCCTTTCCCCCCACCACCACCATCGCCTGCCGTGAGGCACCCTGAGGCCTCCGGGAGCCGACGCCGCCCGCCTGGGGAGCACCCCCCAATCCTTCACCCCTGGACTGAAATCCCGAGGGAGTTGTGCAACCCCTAGCCCTGCTCCTTCGTCCCAGGCGGACCCAGGTTCAGCTGCAAGCATCGAGCCTGCATCTCGGAGGATGGGCCGCCGCTTTCCAGCCAAACTGCTCTAGACTTCAGAAGAGGCAGATAAGAGGCTTCAAACAGCAGGGAAAAAAAGGCAAAAACTTCTCCACTTCCCCCACCCTGTCTCAGCAGCAACAAAGGTAGCACAGTGTGGTGGTGACTTATCCAGTGCTTGTTAGAGTAACCTTGTCTTTTCTAACTTTTCTCTACTTTTCTCCTTTCTCTTTGCCTCTCTTACCATTAGATAAAGAGATACCCATTTGTTTGGCACCAACATTTAATCTCGTTTGGTTTTAATCTGGTCTTTGGGAATATTTTGAACCTTCAAAGTTCTTTCCTTTTTATACTCAGAGATTTCCTTTTCTTTGCCCTTCTGGGTGTAAATCAGATAGTAACAAAGTGTCATAATGCTCTCCACGGTTCCGTGAGGCGCCACAATGTCACAATGGACTTTTGGTTCCATGAACTTTGGTACTGTCAGCAACAGTCTCCTTGGCTCCGCAGTGTCACAATGGACCCTTGGCTCCGTGAGGTTCAGTAGCGTAACACGGACGCCTTGATTGCATGAGGTTGTGCAGTGTCACAATGATCTCCTTGGTTCTGCGGCCCTGCTGTGTAACAATGGGCCCCTTCCTTTGCTGATGGCTCTGCGTCCTGCCTGGCTCTGCCTTGGCACACAAAGCCTTGGGCTGCTCCAGCCTCCTTCTGGGGGACACGTTGCACCACTGCACTGCCCTGGGAGAGAAATTCCTTTCTCCTTGTGTCCAGCCTGGACCTGCCCAGCTGCCCTTGGCATTAATTCTTTCTTTTGCCAGCTGGTCTCTACTAGGTAGAAAGGATCCACCATGTCTGAAACCACCCTTCAAGCCCACCCAGGACTCTCCTCCACTGTCCTCAGTCTCCGCTCCACTGAGCACAGAGCTCCTTTGTCCCTATGTAGTGATCATGTGCTCGAGGCCACGGGCACCTGGACAAGAAGGTCGGTTCTTTTCTACAGGAAGGAAACCACAGAACCCCAGTGTTTTGAAGGCAGATGAGAGGCAGCCACCAGAGGCCAAGGCAAGGCAGACGTGTCTGTCCTTGCAGCTTCTGTCTGAAAGCAACCCTTGGACATACGGGGAGTTTTGGAGGTGGAATTCCATTTCAGCTGTGGGTGCCTGGACGGGAATGACACTTCTTCTCCCCAGGAAGGAAAGGGCAGAGCCCCAGTGTTTCAAAGGCTGATTAGTGGTGCCTCAAGGAGGCCAAGGCCAGCCAGACCTGTTTGTCTTGGCAGCTTTTGTCTTGGAGCAATCCTTGGCTAGATGGAATTTGGGAGGCCAAATCCCAGTTTTGTCCATGGACATCTGGCCCAGAAGGACAGTTCTTTTCCATTGGCAGCAAAGTGAGGAGGCCCAGTGTTTCAAAGGCAGATGAGAGCTGGCCCTCAGGAAGCCAAGGGAAGCTGGACATTCCTGGCAGCTTTTGTCGGGGAGCTATTCCTTGGAGATATGGAATTTCAGAGGTGGATTCCCAATTTTGGCCATGGATGGCTGGACTTGAAAGATGGTTTTATTCCATGGGAAGAGAAGCACAGCCCCCGCGTGTTTTGAAGGCAGATGCGAGGTGGCCCCTAAGAGGCCAAGGCCAGCCTGAGCTGTCTGTCCTGGCAGGTTTCACATGGGAACAATCCTCGGACAGAATCCAAGTTGGAGGTAGAATCCTAATTTCAGCCATGGGTCCCTGGAGGAGAAGGACAGTGCTTTCGCACAGAAAGGAAAGCAAGGAACTCCAGCGTTTCAGGGCCAGAGGAGAAGCACCCCTCAACATGCCAAGCTCAGCTGGAGCAGGCAGGTGGCCCCCAGGAGGCCAAGCCAACCACACCTGTTCCACGCTCTTTGCAGCCTTGGGGCCCTGCAGCATCACCATTTTGTTCCCCTGAGGCCCAGCAATAGCACAGTGGTCTCCTTGGCTCTACAGCGGCACAAAGGCCCCTTGCTTCCACGAGGCCTGGCTGTGTCACAATGGTTTCCTTGGTTCCATGGGGCTGCAGAATAACACAATGGCCCACTGGTTCCATGAGGTCACAGAGGGTCACAAGGGTCTCCATGATTCCGTAAGGTGCTGCAGGGTCACAATGGCTCCTTGGTTCTATTGGGCTCCCCAGGATCACAATGGCCCCTTGGTTCCACAAGGCCTGGCTGTGGCACACTGGCCCTTTGCTTCCGTGAGACCTTGCAGTGTCACAATGGCCCCTTGCTTCTGTCAGGCCTGGCTGTGTCACAATGGCCCCTGGCTCCCATGAGGCCCTGTGATGTCACAATGGTCTCACTGGTTCCACGAGGCCCTGCAGTTCCACAATGGCCCTTCAGTGTCACAAGGCCTTGAAGTGTCATAATAGTCTCAGCGGGTTGCCCAGCTGCTTCACAATGGCCTCCTTGGTTCCATGATGCCCCGTAGCGTAACAACGGTATCCTTGCTTCCACACAGTCAGAATGGCCCCGTGGCCTCCTGGAGCCCCGCAGTGTCACTACGATCCCCTTGATTCCACGAGGCCCTGCCGTGCTACAATGACCCCTTGCTTATACAAGGCCCTGCTGTGTCACAATGGCCCCTTGCTTCTGAAGTGTGCAAGAGCCTAATACTAAGAGAAAGGCGCCAAAAAACGCTTCGCCATTATCACTGCTCAACACCTGAAAGGCTTCAAAAGTGCTTCGTCACGATGGCTGCTTATCATAATCACTTTTGAACGCCTGGAAACTACGTGCCGTACGGGCCGTGCATAGCCCGCCTTGAGGCCCATAAAAAGGAAGGCAAAACTGGTGCAAAATGTGGAGGCAAAAGCAAAAGGTAGAATCCCCGCCCTTTGCCTTTCCCCCCACCACCACCATCGCCTGCCGTGAGGCACCCTGAGGCCTCCGGGAGCCGACGCCGCCCGCCTGGGGAGCACCCCCCAATCCTTCACCCCTGGACTGAAATCCCGAGGGAGTTGTGCAACCCCTAGCCCTGCTCCTTCGTCCCAGGCGGACCCAGGTTCAGCTGCAAGCATCGAGCCTGCATCTCGGAGGATGGGCCGCCGCTTTCCAGCCAAACTGCTCTAGACTTCAGAAGAGGCAGATAAGAGGCTTCAAACAGCAGGGAAAAAAAGGCAAAAACTTCTCCACTTCCCCCACCCTGTCTCAGCAGCAACAAAGGTAGCACAGTGTGGTGGTGACTTATCCAGTGCTTGTTAGAGTAACCTTGTCTTTTCTAACTTTTCTCTACTTTTCTCCTTTCTCTTTGCCTCTCTTACCATTAGATAAAGAGATACCCATTTGTTTGGCACCAACATTTAATCTCGTTTGGTTTTAATCTGGTCTTTGGGAATATTTTGAACCTTCAAAGTTCTTTCCTTTTTATACTCAGAGATTTCCTTTTCTTTGCCCTTCTGGGTGTAAATCAGATAGTAACAAAGTGTCATAATGCTCTCCACGGTTCCGTGAGGCGCCACAATGTCACAATGGACTTTTGGTTCCATGAACTTTGGTACTGTCAGCAACAGTCTCCTTGGCTCCGCAGTGTCACAATGGACCCTTGGCTCCGTGAGGTTCAGTAGCGTAACACGGACGCCTTGATTGCATGAGGTTGTGCAGTGTCACAATGATCTCCTTGGTTCTGCGGCCCTGCTGTGTAACAATGGGCCCCTTCCTTTGCTGATGGCTCTGCGTCCTGCCTGCCTCTGCCTTGGCACACAAAGCCTTGGGCTGCTCCAGACTCCTTCTGGGGGACACGTTGCACCACTGCACTGCCCTGGGAGAGAAATTCCTTTCTCCTTGTGTCCAGCCTGGACCTGCCCAGCTGCCCTTGGCATTAATTCTTTCTTTTGCCAGCTGGTCTCTACTAGGTAGAAAGGATCCACCATGTCTGAAACCACCCTTCAAGCCCACCCAGGACTCTCCTCCACTGTCCTCAGTCTCCGCTCCACTGAGCACAGAGCTCCTTTGTCCCTATGTAGTGATCATGTGCTCGAGGCCACGGGCACCTGGACAAGAAGGTCGGTTCTTTTCTACAGGAAGGAAACCACAGAACCCCAGTGTTTTGAAGGCAGATGAGAGGCAGCCACCAGAGGCCAAGGCAAGGCAGACGTGTCTGTCCTTGCAGCTTCTGTCTGAAAGCAACCCTTGGACATACGGGGAGTTTTGGAGGTGGAATTCCATTTCAGCTGTGGGTGCCTGGACGGGAATGACACTTCTTCTCCCCAGGAAGGAAAGGGCAGAGCCCCAGTGTTTCAAAGGCTGATTAGTGGTGCCTCAAGGAGGCCAAGGCCAGCCAGACCTGTTTGTCTTGGCAGCTTTTGTCTTGGAGCAATCCTTGGCTAGATGCAATTTGGGAGGCCAAATCCCAGTTTTGTCCGTGGACATCTGGCCCAGAAGGACAGTTCTTTTCCATTGGCAGCAAAGTGAGGAGGCCCAGTGTTTCAAAGGCAGATGAGAGCTGGCCCTCAGGAAGCCAAGGGAAGCTGGACATTCCTGGCAGCTTTTGTCGGGGAGCTATTCCTTGGAGATATGGAATTTCAGAGGTGGATTCCCAATTTTGGCCATGGATGGCTGGACTTGAAAGATGGTTTTATTCCATGGGAAGAGAAGCACAGCCCCCGCGTGTTTTGAAGGCAGATGCGAGGTGGCCCCTAAGAGGCCAAGGCCAGCCTGAGCTGTCTGTCCTGGCAGGTTTCACATGGGAACAATCCTCGGACAGAATCCAAGTTGGAGGTAGAATCCTAATTTCAGCCATGGGTCCCTGGAGGAGAAGGACAGTGCTTTCGCACAGAAAGGAAAGCAAGGAACTCCAGCGTTTCAGGGCCAGAGGAGAAGCACCCCTCAACATGCCAAGCTCAGCTGGAGCAGGCAGGTGGCCCCCAGGAGGCCAAGCCAACCACACCTGTTCCACGCTCTTTGCAGCCTTGGGGCCCTGCAGCATCACCATTTTGTTCCCTTGAGGCCCAGCAATAGCACAGTGGTCTCCTTGGCTCTACAGCGGCACAAAGGCCCCTTGCTTCCACGAGGCCTGGCTGTGTCACAATGGTTTCCTTGGTTCCATGGGGCTGCAGAATAACACAATGGCCCACTGGTTCCATGAGGTCACAGAGGGTCACAAGGGTCTCCATGATTCCGTAAGGTGCTGCAGGGTCACAATGGCTCCTTGGTTCTATTGGGCTCCCCAGGATCACAATGGCCCCTTGGTTCCACAAGGCCTGGCTGTGGCACACTGGCCCTTTGCTTCCGTGAGACCTTGCAGTGTCACAATGGCCCCTTGCTTCTGTCAGGCCTGGCTGTGTCACAATGGCCCCTGGCTCCCATGAGGCCCTGTGATGTCACAATGGTCTCACTGGTTCCACGAGGCCCTGCAGTTCCACAATGGCCCTTCAGTGTCACAAGGCCTTGAAGTGTCATAATAGTCTCAGCGGGTTGCCCAGCTGCTTCACAATGGCCTCCTTGGTTCCATGATGCCCCGTAGCGTAACAACGGTATCCTTGCTTCCACACAGTCAGAATGGCCCCGTGGCCTCCTGGAGCCCCGCAGTGTCACTACGATCCCCTTGATTCCACGAGGCCCTGCCGTGCTACAATGACCCCTTGCTTATACAAGGCCCTGCTGTGTCACAATGGCCCCTTGCTTCTGAAGTGTGCAAGAGCCTAATACTAAGAGAAAGGCGCCAAAAAACGCTTCGCCATTATCACTGCTCAACACCTGAAAGGCTTCAAAAGTGCTTCGTCACGATGGCTGCTTATCATAATCACTTTTGAACGCCTGGAAACTACGTGCCGTACGGGCCGTGCATAGCCCGCCTTGAGGCCCATAAAAAGGAAGGCAAAACTGGTGCAAAATGTGGAGGCAAAAGCAAAAGGTAGAATCCCCGCCCTTTGCCTTTCCCCCCACCACCACCATCGCCTGCCGTGAGGCACCCTGAGGCCTCCGGGAGCCGACGCCGCCCGCCTGGGGAGCACCCCCCAATCCTTCACCCCTGGACTGAAATCCCGAGGGAGTTGTGCAACCCCTAGCCCTGCTCCTTCGTCCCAGGCGGACCCAGGTTCAGCTGCAAGCATCG
Organism: Coloeus monedula; assembly: GCF_965178545.1. NCBI lineage: Eukaryota > Metazoa > Chordata > Aves > Passeriformes > Corvidae > Coloeus > Coloeus monedula. The sequence goes on along the minus strand of NW_028120746.1, from coordinate 241,862 downwards.
AGCCTGCATCTCGGAGGATGGGCCGCCGCTTTCCAGCCAAACTGCTCTAGACTTCAGAAGAGGCAGATAAGAGGCTTCAAACAGCAGGGAAAAAAAGGCAAAAACTTCTCCACTTCCCCCACCCTGTCTCAGCAGCAACAAAGGTAGCACAGTGTGGTGGTGACTTATCCAGTGCTTGTTAGAGTAACCTTGTCTTTTCTAACTTTTCTCTACTTTTCTCCTTCTTTCTCTTTGCCTCTCTTACCATTAGATAAAGAGATACCCATTTGTTTGGCACCAACATTTAATCTCGTTTGGTTTTAATCTGGTCTTTGGGAATATTTTGAACCTTCAAAGTTCTTTCCTTTTTATACTCAGAGATTTCCTTTTCTTTGCCCTTCTGGGTGTAAATCAGATAGTAACAAAGTGTCATAATGCTCTCCACGGTTCCGTGAGGCGCCACAATGTCACAATGGACTTTTGGTTCCATGAACTTTGGTACTGTCAGCAACAGTCTCCTTGGCTCCGCAGTGTCACAATGGACCCTTGGCTCCGTGAGGTTCAGTAGCGTAACACGGACGCCTTGATTGCATGAGGTTGTGCAGTGTCACAATGATCTCCTTGGTTCTGCGGCCCTGCTGTGTAACAATGGGCCCCTTCCTTTGCTGATGGCTCTGCGTCCTGCCTGCCTCTGCCTTGGCACACAAAGCCTTGGGCTGCTCCAGACTCCTTCTGGGGGACACGTTGCACCACTGCACTGCCCTGGGAGAGAAATTCCTTTCTCCTTGTGTCCAGCCTGGACCTGCCCAGCTGCCCTTGGCATTAATTCTTTCTTTTGCCAGCTGGTCTCTACTAGCTAGAAAGGATCCACCATGTCTGAAACCACCCTTCAAGCCCACCCAGGACTCTCCTCCACTGTCCTCAGTCTCCGCTCCACTGAGCACAGAGCTCCTTTGTCCCTATGTAGTGATCATGTCCTCGAGGCCACGGGCACCTGGACAAGAAGGTCGGTTCTTTTCTACAGGAAGGAAACCACAGAACCCCAGTGTTTTGAAGGCAGATGAGAGGCAGCCACCAGAGGCCAAGGCAAGGCAGACCTGTCTGTCCTTGCAGCTTCTGTCTGAAAGCAACCCTTGGACATACGGGGAGTTTTGGAGGTGGAATTCCATTTCAGCTGTGGGTGCCTGGACGGGAATGACACTTCTTCTCCCCAGGAAGGAAAGGGCAGAGCCCCAGTGTTTCAAAGGCTGATTAGTGGTGCCTCAAGGAGGCCAAGGCCAGCCAGACCTGTTTGTCTTGGCAGCTTTTGTCTTGGAGCAATCCTTGGCTAGATGCAATTTGGGAGGCCAAATCCCAGTTTTGTCCATGGACATCTGGCCCAGAAGGACAGTTCTTTTCCATTGGCAGCAAAGTGAGGAGGCCCAGTGTTTCAAAGGCAGATGAGAGCTGGCCCTCAGGAAGCCAAGGGAAGCTGGACATTCCTGGCAGCTTTTGTCGGGGAGCTATTCCTTGGAGATATGGAATTTCAGAGGTGGATTCCCAATTTTGGCCATGGATGGCTGGACTTGAAAGATGGTTTTATTCCATGGGAAGAGAAGCACAGCCCCCGCGTGTTTTGAAGGCAGATGCGAGGTGGCCCCTAAGAGGCCAAGGCCAGCCTGAGCTGTCTGTCCTGGCAGGTTTCACATGGGAACAATCCTCGGACAGAATCCAAGTTGGAGGTAGAATCCTAATTTCAGCCATGGGTCCCTGGAGGAGAAGGACAGTGCTTTCGCACAGAAAGGAAAGCAAGGAACTCCAGCGTTTCAGGGCCAGAGGAGAAGCACCCCTCAACATGCCAAGCTCAGCTGGACCAGGCAGGTGGCCCCCAGGAGGCCAAGCCAACCACACCTGTTCCACGCTCTTTGCAGCCTTGGGGCCCTGCAGCATCACCATTTTGTTCCCCTGAGGCCCAGCAATAGCACAGTGGTCTCCTTGGCTCTACAGCGGCACAAAGGCCCCTTGCTTCCACGAGGCCTGGCTGTGTCACAATGGTTTCCTTGGTTCCATGGGGCTGCAGAATAACACAATGGCCCACTGGTTCCATGAGGTCACAGAGGGTCACAAGGGTCTCCATGATTCCGTAAGGTGCTGCAGGGTCACAATGGCTCCTTGGTTCTATTGGGCTCCCCAGGATCACAATGGCCCCTTGGTTCCACAAGGCCTGGCTGTGGCACACTGGCCCTTTGCTTCCGTGAGACCTTGCAGTGTCACAATGGCCCCTTGCTTCTGTCAGGCCTGGCTGTGTCACAATGGCCCCTGGCTCCCATGAGGCCCTGTGATGTCACAATGGTCTCACTGGTTCCACGAGGCCCTGCAGTTCCACAATGGCCCTTCAGTGTCACAAGGCCTTGAAGTGTCATAATAGTCTCAGCGGGTTGCCCAGCTGCTTCACAATGGCCTCCTTGGTTCCATGATGCCCCGTAGCGTAACAACGGTATCCTTGCTTGCACACAGTCAGAATGGCCCCGTGGCCTCCTGGAGCCCCACAGTGTCACTACGATCCCCTTGATTCCACGAGGCCCTGCCGTGCTACAATGACCCCTTGCTTATACAAGGCCCTGCTGTGTCACAATGGCCCCTTGCTTCTGAAGTGTGCAAGAGCCTAATACTAAGAGAAAGGCGCCAAAAAACGCTTCGCCATTATCACTGCTCAACACCTGAAAGGCTTCAAAAGTGCTTCGTCACGATGGCTGCTTATCATAATCACTTTTGAACGCCTGGAAACTACGTGCCGTACGGGCCGTGCATAGCCCGCCTTGAGGCCCATAAAAAGGAAGGCAAAACTGGTGCAAAATGTGGAGGCAAAAGCAAAAGGTAGAATCCCCGCCCTTTGCCTTTCCCCCCACCACCACCATCGCCTGCCGTGAGGCACCCTGAGGCCTCCGGGAGCCGACGCCGCCCGCCTGGGGAGCACCCCCCAATCCTTCACCCCTGGACTGAAATCCCAAGGGAGTTGTGCAACCCTTAGCCCTGCTCCTTCGTCCCAGGCGGAGCCAGGTTCAGCTGCAAGCATCGAGCCTGCATCTCGGAGGATGGGCCGCCGCTTTCCAGCCAAACTGCTCTAGACTTCAGAAGAGGCAGATAAGAGGCTTCAAACAGCAGGAAAAAAAAGGCAAAAACTTCTCCACTTCCCCCACCCTGTCTCAGCAGCAACAAAGGTAGCACAGTGTGGTGGTGACTTATCCAGTGCTTGTTAGAGTAACCTTGTCTTTTCTAACTTTTCTCTACTTTTCTCCTTCTTTCTCTTTGCCTCTCTTACCATTAGATAAAGAGATACCCATTTGTTTGGCACCAACATTTAATCTCGTTTGGTTTTAATCTGGTCTTTGGGAATATTTTGAACCTTCAAAGTTCTTTCCTTTTTATACTCAGAGATTTCCTTTTCTTTGCCCTTCTGGGTGTAAATCAGATAGTAACAAAGTGTCATAATGCTCTCCACGGTTCCGTGAGGCGCCACAATGTCACAATGGACTTTTGGTTCCATGAACTTTGGTACTGTCAGCAACAGTCTCCTTGGCTCCGCAGTGTCACAATGGACCCTTGGCTCCATGAGGTTCAGTAGCGTAACACGGACGCCTTGATTGCATGAGGTTGTGCAGTGTCACAATGATCTCCTTGGTTCTGCGGCCCTGCTGTGTAACAATGGGCCCCTTCCTTTGCTGATGGCTCTGCGTCCTGCCTGGCTCTGCCTTGGCACACAAAGCCTTGGGCTGCTCCAGCCTCCTTCTGGGGGACACGTTGCACCACTGCACTGCCCTGGGAGAGAAATTCCTTTCTCCTTGTGTCCAGCCTGGACCTGCCCAGCTGCCCTTGGCATTAATTCTTTCTTTTGCCAGCTGGTCTCTACTAGGTAGAAAGGATCCACCATGTCTGAAACCACCCTTCAAGCCCACCCAGGACTCTCCTCCACTGTCCTCAGTCTCCGCTCCACTGAGCACAGAGCTCCTTTGTCCCTATGTAGTGATCATGTGCTCGAGGCCACGGGCACCTGGACAAGAAGGTCGGTTCTTTTCTACAGGAAGGAAACCACAGAACCCCAGTGTTTTGAAGGCAGATGAGAGGCAGCCACCAGAGGCCAAGGCAAGGCAGACCTGTCTGTCCTTGCAGCTTCTGTCTGAAAGCAACCCTTGGACATACGGGGAGTTTTGGAGGTGGAATTCCATTTCAGCTGTGGGTGCCTGGACGGGAATGACACTTCTTCTCCCCAGGAAGGAAAGGGCAGAGCCCCAGTGTTTCAAAGGCTGATTAGTGGTGCCTCAAGGAGGCCAAGGCCAGCCAGACCTGTTTGTCTTGGCAGCTTTTGTCTTGGAGCAATCCTTGGCTAGATGGAATTTGGGAGGCCAAATCCCAGTTTTGTCCATGGACATCTGGCCCAGAAGGACAGTTCTTTTCCATTGGCAGCAAAGTGAGGAGGCCCAGTGTTTCAAAGGCAGATGAGAGCTGGCCCTCAGGAAGCCAAGGGAAGCTGGACATTCCTGGCAGCTTTTGTCGGGGAGCTATTCCTTGGAGATATGGAATTTCAGAGGTGGATTCCCAATTTTGGCCATGGATGGCTGGACTTGAAAGATGGTTTTATTCCATGGGAAGAGAAGCACAGCCCCCGCGTGTTTTGAAGGCAGATGCGAGGTGGCCCCTAAGAGGCCAAGGCCAGCCTGAGCTGTCTGTCCTGGCAGGTTTCACATGGGAACAATCCTCGGACAGAATCCAATTTGGAGGTAGAATCCTAATTTCAGCCATGGGTCCCTGGAGGAGAAGGACAGTGTTTTCGCACAGAAAGGAAAGCAAGGAACTCCAGCGTTTCAGGGCCAGAGGAGAAGCACCCCTCAACATGCCAAGCTCAGCTGGAGCAGGCAGGTGGCCCCCAGGAGGCCAAGCCAACCACACCTGTTCCACGCTCTTTGCAGCCTTGGGGCCCTGCAGCATCACCATTTTGTTCCCCTGAGGCCCAGCAATAGCACAGTGGTCTCCTTGGCTCTACAGCGGCACAAAGGCCCCTTGCTTCCACGAGGCCTGGCTGTGTCACAATGGTTTCCTTGGTTCCATGGGGCTGCAGAATAACACAATGGCCCACTGGTTCCATGAGGTCACAGAGGGTCACAAGGGTCTCCATGATTCCGTAAGGTGCTGCAGGGTCACAATGGCTCCTTGGTTCTATTGGGCTCCCCAGGATCACAATGGCCCCTTGGTTCCACAAGGCCTGGCTGTGGCACACTGGCCCTTTGCTTCCGTGAGACCTTGCAGTGTCACAATGGCCCCTTGCTTCTGTCAGGCCTGGCTGTGTCACAATGGCCCCTGGCTCCCATGAGGCCCTGTGATGTCACAATGGTCTCACTGGTTCCACGAGGCCCTGCAGTTCCACAATGGCCCTTCAGTGTCACAAGGCCTTGAAGTGTCATAATAGTCTCAGCGGGTTGCCCAGCTGCTTCACAATGGCCTCCTTGGTTCCATGATGCCCCGTAGCGTAACAACGGTATCCTTGCTTGCACACAGTCAGAATGGCCCCGTGGCCTCCTGGAGCCCCACAGTGTCACTACGATCCCCTTGATTCCACGAGGCCCTGCCGTGCTACAATGACCCCTTGCTTATACAAGGCCCTGCTGTGTCACAATGGCCCCTTGCTTCTGAAGTGTGCAAGAGCCTAATACTAAGAGAAAGGCGCCAAAAAACGCTTCGCCATTATCACTGCTCAACACCTGAAAGGCTTCAAAAGTGCTTCGTCACGATGGCTGCTTATCATAATCACTTTTGAACGCCTGGAAACTACGTGCCGTACGGGCCGTGCATAGCCCGCCTTGAGGCCCATAAAAAGGAAGGCAAAACTGGTGCAAAATGTGGAGGCAAAAGCAAAAGGTAGAATCCCCGCCCTTTGCCTTTCCCCCCACCACCACCATCGCCTGCCGTGAGGCACCCTGAGGCCTCCGGGAGCTGACGCTGCCCGCCTGGGGAGCACCCCCGAATCCTTCACCCCTGGACTGAAATCCCGAGGGAGTTGTGCAACCCTTAGCCCTGCTCCTTCGTCCCAGGCGGACCCAGGTTCAGCTGCAAGCATCGAGCCTGCATCTCGGAGGATGGGCCGCCGCTTTCCAGCCAAACTGCTCTAGACTTCAGAAGAGGCAGATAAGAGGCTTCAAACAGCAGGGAAAAAAAGGCAAAAACTTCTCCACTTCCCCCACCCTGTCTCAGCAGCAACAAAGGTAGCACAGTGTGGTGGTGACTTATGCAGTGCTTGTTAGAGTAACCTTGTCTTTTCTAACTTTTCTCTACTTTTCTCCACTTTTCTCCTTTCTCTTTGCCTCTCTTACCATTAGATAAAGAGATACCCATTTGTTTGGCACCAACATTTAATCTCGTTTGGTTTTAATCTGGTCTTTGGGAATATTTTGAACCTTCAAAGTTCTTTCCTTTTTATACTCAGAGATTTCCTTTTCTTTGCCCTTCTGGGTGTAAATCAGATAGTAACAAAGTGTCATAATGCTCTCCACGGTTCCGTGAGGCGCCACAATGTCACAATGGACTTTTGGTTCCATGAACTTTGGTACTGTCAGCAACAGTCTCCTTGGCTCCGCAGTGTCACAATGGACCCTTGGCTCCGTGAGGTTCAGTAGCGTAACACGGACGCCTTGATTGCATGAGGTTGTGCAGTGTCACAATGATCTCCTTGGTTCTGCGGCCCTGCTGTGTAACAATGGGCCCCTTCCTTTGCTGATGGCTCTGCGTCCTGCCTGCCTCTGCCTTGGCACACAAAGCCTTGGGCTGCTCCAGACTCCTTCTGGGGGACACGTTGCACCACTGCACTGCCCTGGGAGAGAAATTCCTTTCTCCTTGTGTCCAGCCTGGACCTGCCCAGCTGCCCTTGGCATTAATTCTTTCTTTTGCCAGCTGGTCTCTACTAGCTAGAAAGGATCCACCATGTCTGAAACCACCCTTCAAGCCCACCCAGGACTCTCCTCCACTGTCCTCAGTCTCCGCTCCACTGAGCACAGAGCTCCTTTGTCCCTATGTAGTGATCATGTCCTCGAGGCCACGGGCACCTGGACAAGAAGGTCGGTTCTTTTCTACAGGAAGGAAACCACAGAACCCCAGTGTTTTGAAGGCAGATGAGAGGCAGCCACCAGAGGCCAAGGCAAGGCAGACCTGTCTGTCCTTGCAGCTTCTGTCTGAAAGCAACCCTTGGACATACGGGGAGTTTTGGAGGTGGAATTCCATTTCAGCTGTGGGTGCCTGGACGGGAATGACACTTCTTCTCCCCAGGAAGGAAAGGGCAGAGCCCCAGTGTTTCAAAGGCTGATTAGTGGTGCCTCAAGGAGGCCAAGGCCAGCCAGACCTGTTTGTCTTGGCAGCTTTTGTCTTGGAGCAATCCTTGGCTAGATGCAATTTGGGAGGCCAAATCCCAGTTTTGTCCATGGACATCTGGCCCAGAAGGACAGTTCTTTTCCATTGGCAGCAAAGTGAGGAGGCCCAGTGTTTCAAAGGCAGATGAGAGCTGGCCCTCAGGAAGCCAAGGGAAGCTGGACATTCCTGGCAGCTTTTGTCGGGGAGCTATTCCTTGGAGATATGGAATTTCAGAGGTGGATTCCCAATTTTGGCCATGGATGGCTGGACTTGAAAGATGGTTTTATTCCATGGGAAGAGAAGCACAGCCCCCGCGTGTTTTGAAGGCAGATGCGAGGTGGCCCCTAAGAGGCCAAGGCCAGCCTGAGCTGTCTGTCCTGGCAGGTTTCACATGGGAACAATCCTCGGACAGAATCCAAGTTGGAGGTAGAATCCTAATTTCAGCCATGGGTCCCTGGAGGAGAAGGACAGTGCTTTCGCACAGAAAGGAAAGCAAGGAACTCCAGCGTTTCAGGGCCAGAGGAGAAGCACCCCTCAACATGCCAAGCTCAGCTGGACCAGGCAGGTGGCCCCCAGGAGGCCAAGCCAACCACACCTGTTCCACGCTCTTTGCAGCCTTGGGGCCCTGCAGCATCACCATTTTGTTCCCCTGAGGCCCAGCAATAGCACAGTGGTCTCCTTGGCTCTACAGCGGCACAAAGGCCCCTTGCTTCCACGAGGCCTGGCTGTGTCACAATGGTTTCCTTGGTTCCATGGGGCTGCAGAATAACACAATGGCCCACTGGTTCCATGAGGTCACAGAGGGTCACAAGGGTCTCCATGATTCCGTAAGGTGCTGCAGGGTCACAATGGCTCCTTGGTTCTATTGGGCTCCCCAGGATCACAATGGCCCCTTGGTTCCACAAGGCCTGGCTGTGGCACACTGGCCCTTTGCTTCCGTGAGACCTTGCAGTGTCACAATGGCCCCTTGCTTCTGTCAGGCCTGGCTGTGTCACAATGGCCCCTGGCTCCCATGAGGCCCTGTGATGTCACAATGGTCTCACTGGTTCCACGAGGCCCTGCAGTTCCACAATGGCCCTTCAGTGTCACAAGGCCTTGAAGTGTCATAATAGTCTCAGCGGGTTGCCCAGCTGCTTCACAATGGCCTCCTTGGTTCCATGATGCCCCGTAGCGTAACAACGGTATCCTTGCTTGCACACAGTCAGAATGGCCCCGTGGCCTCCTGGAGCCCCACAGTGTCACTACGATCCCCTTGATTCCACGAGGCCCTGCCGTGCTACAATGACCCCTTGCTTATACAAGGCCCTGCTGTGTCACAATGGCCCCTTGCTTCTGAAGTGTGCAAGAGCCTAATACTAAGAGAAAGGCGCCAAAAAACGCTTCGCCATTATCACTGCTCAACACCTGAAAGGCTTCAAAAGTGCTTCGTCACGATGGCTGCTTATCATAATCACTTTTGAACGCCTGGAAACTACGTGCCGTACGGGCCGTGCATAGCCCGCCTTGAGGCCCATAAAAAGGAAGGCAAAACTGGTGCAAAATGTGGAGGCAAAAGCAAAAGGTAGAATCCCCGCCCTTTGCCTTTCCCCCCACCACCACCATCGCCTGCCGTGAGGCACCCTGAGGCCTCCGGGAGCCGACGCCGCCCGCCTGGGGAGCACCCCCCAATCCTTCACCCCTGGACTGAAATCCCAAGGGAGTTGTGCAACCCTTAGCCCTGCTCCTTCGTCCCAGGCGGAGCCAGGTTCAGCTGCAAGCATCGAGCCTGCATCTCGGAGGATGGGCCGCCGCTTTCCAGCCAAACTGCTCTAGACTTCAGAAGAGGCAGATAAGAGGCTTCAAACAGCAGGAAAAAAAAGGCAAAAACTTCTCCACTTCCCCCACCCTGTCTCAGCAGCAACAAAGGTAGCACAGTGTGGTGGTGACTTATCCAGTGCTTGTTAGAGTAACCTTGTCTTTTCTAACTTTTCTCTACTTTTCTCCTTCTTTCTCTTTGCCTCTCTTACCATTAGATAAAGAGATACCCATTTGTTTGGCACCAACATTTAATCTCGTTTGGTTTTAATCTGGTCTTTGGGAATATTTTGAACCTTCAAAGTTCTTTCCTTTTTATACTCAGAGATTTCCTTTTCTTTGCCCTTCTGGGTGTAAATCAGATAGTAACAAAGTGTCATAATGCTCTCCACGGTTCCGTGAGGCGCCACAATGTCACAATGGACTTTTGGTTCCATGAACTTTGGTACTGTCAGCAACAGTCTCCTTGGCTCCGCAGTGTCACAATGGACCCTTGGCTCCATGAGGTTCAGTAGCGTAACACGGACGCCTTGATTGCATGAGGTTGTGCAGTGTCACAATGATCTCCTTGGTTCTGCGGCCCTGCTGTGTAACAATGGGCCCCTTCCTTTGCTGATGGCTCTGCGTCCTGCCTGGCTCTGCCTTGGCACACAAAGCCTTGGGCTGCTCCAGCCTCCTTCTGGGGGACACGTTGCACCACTGCACTGCCCTGGGAGAGAAATTCCTTTCTCCTTGTGTCCAGCCTGGACCTGCCCAGCTGCCCTTGGCATTAATTCTTTCTTTTGCCAGCTGGTCTCTACTAGGTAGAAAGGATCCACCATGTCTGAAACCACCCTTCAAGCCCACCCAGGACTCTCCTCCACTGTCCTCAGTCTCCGCTCCACTGAGCACAGAGCTCCTTTGTCCCTATGTAGTGATCATGTGCTCGAGGCCACGGGCACCTGGACAAGAAGGTCGGTTCTTTTCTACAGGAAGGAAACCACAGAACCCCAGTGTTTTGAAGGCAGATGAGAGGCAGCCACCAGAGGCCAAGGCAAGGCAGACCTGTCTGTCCTTGCAGCTTCTGTCTGAAAGCAACCCTTGGACATACGGGGAGTTTTGGAGGTGGAATTCCATTTCAGCTGTGGGTGCCTGGACGGGAATGACACTTCTTCTCCCCAGGAAGGAAAGGGCAGAGCCCCAGTGTTTCAAAGGCTGATTAGTGGTGCCTCAAGGAGGCCAAGGCCAGCCAGACCTGTTTGTCTTGGCAGCTTTTGTCTTGGAGCAATCCTTGGCTAGATGGAATTTGGGAGGCCAAATCCCAGTTTTGTCCATGGACATCTGGCCCAGAAGGACAGTTCTTTTCCATTGGCAGCAAAGTGAGGAGGCCCAGTGTTTCAAAGGCAGATGAGAGCTGGCCCTCAGGAAGCCAAGGGAAGCTGGACATTCCTGGCAGCTTTTGTCGGGGAGCTATTCCTTGGAGATATGGAATTTCAGAGGTGGATTCCCAATTTTGGCCATGGATGGCTGGACTTGAAAGATGGTTTTATTCCATGGGAAGAGAAGCACAGCCCCCGCGTGTTTTGAAGGCAGATGCGAGGTGGCCCCTAAGAGGCCAAGGCCAGCCTGAGCTGTCTGTCCTGGCAGGTTTCACATGGGAACAATCCTCGGACAGAATCCAATTTGGAGGTAGAATCCTAATTTCAGCCATGGGTCCCTGGAGGAGAAGGACAGTGTTTTCGCACAGAAAGGAAAGCAAGGAACTCCAGCGTTTCAGGGCCAGAGGAGAAGCACCCCTCAACATGCCAAGCTCAGCTGGAGCAGGCAGGTGGCCCCCAGGAGGCCAAGCCAACCACACCTGTTCCACGCTCTTTGCAGCCTTGGGGCCCTGCAGCATCACCATTTTGTTCCCCTGAGGCCCAGCAATAGCACAGTGGTCTCCTTGGCTCTACAGCGGCACAAAGGCCCCTTGCTTCCACGAGGCCTGGCTGTGTCACAATGGTTTCCTTGGTTCCATGGGGCTGCAGAATAACACAATGGCCCACTGGTTCCATGAGGTCACAGAGGGTCACAAGGGTCTCCATGATTCCGTAAGGTGCTGCAGGGTCACAATGGCTCCTTGGTTCTATTGGGCTCCCCAGGATCACAATGGCCCCTTGGTTCCACAAGGCCTGGCTGTGGCACACTGGCCCTTTGCTTCCGTGAGACCTTGCAGTGTCACAATGGCCCCTTGCTTCTGTCAGGCCTGGCTGTGTCACAATGGCCCCTGGCTCCCATGAGGCCCTGTGATGTCACAATGGTCTCACTGGTTCCACGAGGCCCTGCAGTTCCACAATGGCCCTTCAGTGTCACAAGGCCTTGAAGTGTCATAATAGTCTCAGCGGGTTGCCCAGCTGCTTCACAATGGCCTCCTTGGTTCCATGATGCCCCGTAGCGTAACAACGGTATCCTTGCTTGCACACAGTCAGAATGGCCCCGTGGCCTCCTGGAGCCCCACAGTGTCACTACGATCCCCTTGATTCCACGAGGCCCTGCCGTGCTACAATGACCCCTTGCTTATACAAGGCCCTGCTGTGTCACAATGGCCCCTTGCTTCTGAAGTGTGCAAGAGCCTAATACTAAGAGAAAGGCGCCAAAAAACGCTTCGCCATTATCACTGCTCAACACCTGAAAGGCTTCAAAAGTGCTTCGTCACGATGGCTGCTTATCATAATCACTTTTGAACGCCTGGAAACTACGTGCCGTACGGGCCGTGCATAGCCCGCCTTGAGGCCCATAAAAAGGAAGGCAAAACTGGTGCAAAATGTGGAGGCAAAAGCAAAAGGTAGAATCCCCGCCCTTTGCCTTTCCCCCCACCACCACCATCGCCTGCCGTGAGGCACCCTGAGGCCTCCGGGAGCTGACGCTGCCCGCCTGGGGAGCACCCCCGAATCCTTCACCCCTGGACTGAAATCCCGAGGGAGTTGTGCAACCCTTAGCCCTGCTCCTTCGTCCCAGGCGGACCCAGGTTCAGCTGCAAGCATCGAGCCTGCATCTCGGAGGATGGGCCGCCGCTTTCCAGCCAAACTGCTCTAGACTTCAGAAGAGGCAGATAAGAGGCTTCAAACAGCAGGGAAAAAAAGGCAAAAACTTCTCCACTTCCCCCACCCTGTCTCAGCAGCAACAAAGGTAGCACAGTGTGGTGGTGACTTATGCAGTGCTTGTTAGAGTAACCTTGTCTTTTCTAACTTTTCTCTACTTTTCTCCACTTTTCTCCTTTCTCTTTGCCTCTCTTACCATTAGATAAAGAGATACCCATTTGTTTGGCACCAACATTTAATCTCGTTTGGTTTTAATCTGGTCTTTGGGAATATTTTGAACCTTCAAAGTTCTTTCCTTTTTATACTCAGAGATTTCCTTTTCTTTGCCCTTCTGGGTGTAAATCAGATAGTAACAAAGTGTCATAATGCTCTCCACGGTTCCGTGAGGCGCCACAATGTCACAATGGACTTTTGGTTCCATGAACTTTGGTACTGTCAGCAACAGTCTCCTTGGCTCCGCAGTGTCACAATGGACCCTTGGCTCCATGAGGTTCAGTAGCGTAACACGGACGCCTTGATTGCATGAGGTTGTGCAGTGTCACTATGATCTCCTTGGTTCTGCGGCCCTGCTGTGTAACAATGGGCCCCTTCCTTTGCTGATGGCTCTGCGTCCTGCCTGCCTCTGCCTTGGCACACAAAGCCTTGGGCTGCTCCAGACTCCTTCTGGGGGACACGTTGCACCACTGCACTGCCCTGGGAGAGAAATTCCTTTCTCCTTGTGTCCAGCCTGGACCTGCCCAGCTGCCCTTGGCATTAATTCTTTCTTTTGCCAGCTGGTCTCTACTAGCTAGAAAGGATCCACCATGTCTGAAACCACCCTTCAAGCCCACCCAGGACTCTCCTCCACTGTCCTCAGTCTCCACTCCACTGAGCACAGAGCTCCTTTGTCCCTATGTAGTGATCATGTGCTCGAGGCCACGGGCACCTGGACAAGAAGGTCGGTTCTTTTCTACAGGAAGGAAACCACAGAACCCCAGTGTTTTGAAGGCAGATGAGAGGCAGCCACCAGAGGCCAAGGCAAGGCAGACCTGTCTGTCCTTGCAGCTTCTGTCTGAAAGCAACCCTTGGACATACGGGGAGTTTTGGAGGTGGAATTCCATTTCAGCTGTGGGTGCCTGGACGGGAATGACACTTCTTCTCCCCAGGAAGGAAAGGGCAGAGCCCCAGTGTTTCAAAGGCTGATTAGTGGTGCCTCAAGGAGGCCAAGGCCAGCCAGACCTGTTTGTCTTGGCAGCTTTTGTCTTGGAGCAATCCTTGGCTAGATGGAATTTGGGAGGCCAAATCCCAGTTTTGTCCGTGGACATCTGGCCCAGAAGGACAGTTCTTTTCCATTGGCAGCAAAGTGAGGAGGCCCAGTGTTTCAAAGGCAGATGAGAGCTGGCCCTCAGGAAGCCAAGGGAAGCTGGACATTCCTGGCAGCTTTTGTCGGGGAGCTATTCCTTGGAGATATGGAATTTCAGAGGTGGATTCCCAATTTTGGCCATGGATGGCTGGACTTGAAAGATGGTTTTTTCCATGGGAAGAGAAGCACAGCCCCCGCGTGTTTTGAAGGCAGATGCGAGGTGGCCCCTAAGAGGCCAAGGCCAGCCTGAGCTGTCTGTCCTGGCAGGTTTCACATGGGAACAATCCTCGGACAGAATCCAATTTGGAGGTAGAATCCTAATTTCAGCCATGGGTCCCTGGAGGAGAAGGACAGTGCTTTCGCACAGAAAGGAAAGCAAGGAACTCCAGCGTTTCAGGGCCAGAGGAGAAGCACCCCTCAACATGCCAAGCTCAGCTGGAGCAGGCAGGTGGCCCCCAGGAGGCCAAGCCAACCACACCTGTTCCACGCTCTTTGCAGCCTTGGGGCCCTGCAGCATCACCATTTTGTTCCCCTGAGGCCCAGCAATAGCACAGTGGTCTCCTTGGCTCTACAGCGGCACAAAGGCCCCTTGCTTCCACGAGGCCTGGCTGTGTCACAATGGTTTCCTTGGTTCCATGGGGCTGCAGAATAACACAATGGCCCACTGGTTCCATGAGGTCACAGAGGGTCACAAGGGTCTCCATGATTCCGTAAGGTGCTGCAGGGTCACAATGGCTCCTTGGTTCTATTGGGCTCCCCAGGATCACAATGGCCCCTTGGTTCCACAAGGCCTGGCTGTGGCACACTGGCCCTTTGCTTCCGTGAGACCTTGCAGTGTCACAATGGCCCCTTGCTTCTGTCAGGCCTGGCTGTGTCACAATGGCCCCTGGCTCCCATGAGGCCCTGTGATGTCACAATGGTCTCACTGGTTCCACGAGGCCCTGCAGTTCCACAATGGCCCTTCAGTGTCACAAGGCCTTGAAGTGTCATAATAGTCTCAGCGGGTTGCCCAGCTGCTTCACAATGGCCTCCTTGGTTCCATGATGCCCCGTAGCGTAACAACGGTATCCTTGCTTGCACACAGTCAGAATGGCCCCGTGGCCTCCTGGAGCCCCACAGTGTCACTACGATCCCCTTGATTCCACGAGGCCCTGCTGTGCTACAATGACCCCTTGCTTATACAAGGCCCTGCTGTGTCACAATGGCCCCTTGCTTCTGAAGTGTGCAAGAGCCTAATACTAAGAGAAAGGCGCCAAAAAACGCTTCGCCATTATCACTGCTCAACACCTGAAAGGCTTCAAAAGTGCTTCGTCACGATGGCTGCTTATCATAATCACTTTTGAACGCCTGGAAACTACGTGCCGTACGGGCCGTGCATAGCCCGCCTTGAGGCCCATAAAAAGGAAGGCAAAACTGGTGCAAAATGTGGAGGCAAAAGCAAAAGGTAGAATCCCCGCCCTTTGCCTTTCCCCCCACCACCACCATCGCCTGCCGTGAGGCACCCTGAGGCCTCCGGGAGCCGACGCCGCCCGCCTGGGGAGCACCCCCCAATCCTTCACCCCTGGACTGAAATCCCGAGGGAGTTGTGCAACCCCTAGCCCTGCTCCTTCGTCCCAGGCGGACCCAGGTTCAGCTGCAAGCATCGAGCCTGCATCTCGGAGGATGGGCCGCCGCTTTCCAGCCAAACTGCTCTAGACTTCAGAAGAGGCAGATAAGAGGCTTCAAACAGCAGGGAAAAAAAGGCAAAAACTTCTCCACTTCCCCCACCCTGTCTCAGCAGCAACAAAGGTAGCACAGTGTGGTGGTGACTTATGCAGTGCTTGTTAGAGTAACCTTGTCTTTTCTAACTTTTCTCTACTTTTCTCCTTCTTTCTCTTTGCCTCTCTTACCATTAGATAAAGAGATACCCATTTGTTTGGCACCAACATTTAATCTCGTTTGGTTTTAATCTGGTCTTTGGGAATATTTTGAACCTTCAAAGTTCTTTCCTTTTTATACTCAGAGATTTCCTTTTCTTTGCCCTTCTGGGTGTAAATCAGATAGTAACAAAGTGTCATAATGCTCTCCACGGTTCCGTGAGGCGCCACAATGTCACAATGGACTTTTGGTTCCATGAACTTTGGTACTGTCAGCAACAGTCTCCTTGGCTCCGCAGGGTCACAATGGACCCTTGGCTCCGTGAGGTTCAGTAGCGTAACACGGACGCCTTGATTGCATGAGGTTGTGCAGTGTCACAATGATCTCCTTGGTTCTGCGGCCCTGCTGTGTAACAATGGGCCCCTTCCTTTGCTGATGGCTCTGCGTCCTGCCTGGCTCTGCCTTGGCACACAAAGCCTTGGGCTGCTCCAGACTCCTTCTGGGGGACACGTTGCACCACTGCACTGCCCTGGGAGAGAAATTCCTTTCTCCTTGTGTCCAGCCTGGACCTGCCCAGCTGCCCTTGGCATTAATTCTTTCTTTTGCCAGCTGGTCTCTACTAGCTAGAAAGGATCCACCATGTCTGAAACCACCCTTCAAGCCCACCCAGGACTCTCCTCCACTGTCCTCAGTCTCCGCTCCACTGAGCACAGAGCTCCTTTGTTCCTATGTAGTGATCATGTGCTCGAGGCCACGGGCACCTGGACAAGAAGGTCGGTTCTTTTCTACAGGAAGGAAACCACAGAACCCCAGTGTTTTGAAGGCAGATGAGAGGCAGCCACCAGAGGCCAAGGCAAGGCAGACCTGTCTGTCCTTGCAGCTTCTGTCTGAAAGCAACCCTTGGACATACGGGGAGTTTTGGAGGTGGAATTCCATTTCAGCTGTGGGTGCCTGGACGGGAATGACACTTCTTCTCCCCAGGAAGGAAAGGGCAGAGCCCCAGTGTTTCAAAGGCTGATTAGTGGTGCCTCAAGGAGGCCAAGGCCAGCCAGACCTGTTTGTCTTGGCAGCTTTTGTCTTGGAGCAATCCTTGGCTAGATGCAATTTGGGAGGCCAAATCCCAGTTTTGTCCATGGACATCTGGCCCAGAAGGACAGTTCTTTTCCATTGGCAGCAAAGTGAGGAGGCCCAGTGTTTCAAAGGCAGATGAGAGCTGGCCCTCAGGAAGCCAAGGGAAGCTGGACATTCCTGGCAGCTTTTGTCGGGGAGCTATTCCTTGGAGATATGGAATTTCAGAGGTGGATTCCCAATTTTGGCCATGGATGGCTGGACTTGAAAGATGGTTTTATTCCATGGGAAGAGAAGCACAGCCCCCGCGTGTTTTGAAGGCAGATGCGAGGTGGCCCCTAAGAGGCCAAGGCCAGCCTGAGCTGTCTGTCCTGGCAGGTTTCACATGGGAACAATCCTCGGACAGAATCCAATTTGGAGGTAGAATCCTAATTTCAGCCATGGGTCCCTGGAGGAGAAGGACAGTGCTTTCGCACAGAAAGGAAAGCAAGGAACTCCAGCGTTTCAGGGCCAGAGGAGAAGCACCCCTCAACATGCCAAGCTCAGCTGGACCAGGCAGGTGGCCCCCAGGAGGCCAAGCCAACCACACCTGTTCCACGCTCTTTGCAGCCTTGGGGCCCTGCAGCATCACCATTTT
Source organism: Coloeus monedula (assembly GCF_965178545.1). Taxonomy (NCBI): domain Eukaryota; kingdom Metazoa; phylum Chordata; class Aves; order Passeriformes; family Corvidae; genus Coloeus; species Coloeus monedula. Next base: position 224,752 of record NW_028120746.1, on the reverse strand, counting down.
GTTCCCCTGAGGCCCAGCAATAGCACAGTGGTCTCCTTGGCTCTACAGCGGCACAAAGGCCCCTTGCTTCCACGAGGCCTGGCTGTGTCACAATGGTTTCCTTGGTTCCATGGGGCTGCAGAATAACACAATGGCCCACTGGTTCCATGAGGTCACAGAGGGTCACAAGGGTCTCCATGATTCCGTAAGGTGCTGCAGGGTCACAATGGCTCCTTGGTTCTATTGGGCTCCCCAGGATCACAATGGCCCCTTGGTTCCACAAGGCCTGGCTGTGGCACACTGGCCCTTTGCTTCCGTGAGACCTTGCAGTGTCACAATGGCCCCTTGCTTCTGTCAGGCCTGGCTGTGTCACAATGGCCCCTGGCTCCCATGAGGCCCTGTGATGTCACAATGGTCTCACTGGTTCCACGAGGCCCTGCAGTTCCACAATGGCCCTTCAGTGTCACAAGGCCTTGAAGTGTCATAATAGTCTCAGCGGGTTGCCCAGCTGCTTCACAATGGCCTCCTTGGTTCCATGATGCCCCGTAGCGTAACAACGGTATCCTTGCTTCCACACAGTCAGAATGGCCCCGTGGCCTCCTGGAGCCCCACAGTGTCACTACGATCCCCTTGATTCCACGAGGCCCTGCCGTGCTACAATGACCCCTTGCTTATACAAGGCCCTGCTGTGTCACAATGGCCCCTTGCTTCTGAAGTGTGCAAGAGCCTAATACTAAGAGAAAGGCGCCAAAAAACGCTTCGCCATTATCACTGCTCAACACCTGAAAGGCTTCAAAAGTGCTTCGTCACGATGGCTGCTTATCATAATCACTTTTGAACGCCTGGAAACTACGTGCCGTACGGGCCGTGCATAGCCCGCCTTGAGGCCCATAAAAAGGAAGGCAAAACTGGTGCAAAATGTGGAGGCAAAAGCAAAAGGTAGAATCCCCGCCCTTTGCCTTTCCCCCCACCACCACCATCGCCTGCCGTGAGGCACCCTGAGGCCTCCGGGAGCCGACGCCGCCCGCCTGGGGAGCACCCCCCAATCCTTCACCCCTGGACTGAAATCCCGAGGGAGTTGTGCAACCCTTAGCCCTGCTCCTTCGTCCCAGGCGGACCCAGGTTCAGCTGCAAGCATCGAGCCTGCATCTCGGAGGATGGGCCGCCGCTTTCCAGCCAAACTGCTCTAGACTTCAGAAGAGGCAGATAAGAGGCTTCAAACAGCAGGGGAAAAAAGGCAAAAACTTCTCCACTTCCCCCACCCTGTCTCAGCAGCAACAAAGGTAGCACAGTGTGGTGGTGACTTATCCAGTGCTTGTTAGAGTAACCTTGTCTTTTCTAACTTTTCTCTACTTTTCTCCTTCTTTCTCTTTGCCTCTCTTACCATTAGATAAAGAGATACCCATTTGTTTGGCACCAACATTTAATCTCGTTTGGTTTTAATCTGGTCTTTGGGAATATTTTGAACCTTCAAAGTTCTTTCCTTTTTATACTCAGAGATTTCCTTTTCTTTGCCCTTCTGGGTGTAAATCAGATAGTAACAAAGTGTCATAATGCTCTCCACGGTTCTGTGAGGCGCCACAATGTCACAATGGACTTTTGGTTCCATGAACTTTGGTACTGTCAGCAACAGTCTCCTTGGCTCCGCAGTGTCACAATGGACCCTTGGCTCCATGAGGTTCAGTAGCGTAACACGGACGCCTTGATTGCATGAGGTTGTGCAGTGTCACAATGATCTCCTTGGTTCTGCGGCCCTGCTGTGTAACAATGGGCCCCTTCCTTTGCTGATGGCTCTGCGTCCTGCCTGCCTCTGCCTTGGCACACAAAGCCTTGGGCTGCTCCAGACTCCTTCTGGGGGACACGTTGCACCACTGCACTGCCCTGGGAGAGAAATTCCTTTCTCCTTGTGTCCAGCCTGGACCTGCCCAGCTGCCCTTGGCATTAATTCTTTCTTTTGCCAGCTGGTCTCTACTAGCTAGAAAGGATCCACCATGTCTGAAACCACCCTTCAAGCCCACCCAGGACTCTCCTCCACTGTCCTCAGTCTCCGCTCCACTGAGCACAGAGCTCCTTTGTCCCTATGTAGTGATCATGTGCTCGAGGCCACGGGCACCTGGACAAGAAGGTCGGTTCTTTTCTACAGGAAGGAAACCACAGAACCCCAGTGTTTTGAAGGCAGATGAGAGGCAGCCACCAGAGGCCAAGGCAAGGCAGACGTGTCTGTCCTTGCAGCTTCTGTCTGAAAGCAACCCTTGGACATACGGGGAGTTTTGGAGGTGGAATTCCATTTCAGCTGTGGGTGCCTGGACGGGAATGACACTTCTTCTCCCCAGGAAGGAAAGGGCAGAGCCCCAGTGTTTCAAAGGCTGATTAGTGGTGCCTCAAGGAGGCCAAGGCCAGCCAGACCTGTTTGTCTTGGCAGCTTTTGTCTTGGAGCAATCCTTGGCTAGATGCAATTTGGGAGGCCAAATCCCAGTTTTGTCCGTGGACATCTGGCCCAGAAGGACAGTTCTTTTCCATTGGCAGCAAAGTGAGGAGGCCCAGTGTTTCAAAGGCAGATGAGAGCTGGCCCTCAGGAAGCCAAGGGAAGCTGGACATTCCTGGCAGCTTTTGTCGGGGAGCTATTCCTTGGAGATATGGAATTTCAGAGGTGGATTCCCAATTTTGGCCATGGATGGCTGGACTTGAAAGATGGTTTTATTCCATGGGAAGAGAAGCACAGCCCCCGCGTGTTTTGAAGGCAGATGCGAGGTGGCCCCTAAGAGGCCAAGGCCAGCCTGAGCTGTCTGTCCTGGCAGGTTTCACATGGGAACAATCCTCGGACAGAATCCAATTTGGAGGTAGAATCCTAATTTCAGCCATGGGTCCCTGGAGGAGAAGGACAGTGCTTTCGCACAGAAAGGAAAGCAAGGAACTCCAGCGTTTCAGGGCCAGAGGAGAAGCACCCCTCAACATGCCAAGCTCAGCTGGAGCAGGCAGGTGGCCCCCAGGAGGCCAAGCCAACCACACCTGTTCCACGCTCTTTGCAGCCTTGGGGCCCTGCAGCATCACCATTTTGTTCCCCTGAGGCCCAGCAATAGCACAGTGGTCTCCTTGGCTCTACAGCGGCACAAAGGCCCCTTGCTTCCACGAGGCCTGGCTGTGTCACAATGGTTTCCTTGGTTCCATGGGGCTGCAGAATAACACAATGGCCCACTGGTTCCATGAGGTCACAGAGGGTCACAAGGGTCTCCATGATTCCGTAAGGTGCTGCAGGGTCACAATGGCTCCTTGGTTCTATTGGGCTCCCCAGGATCACAATGGCCCCTTGGTTCCACAAGGCCTGGCTGTGGCACACTGGCCCTTTGCTTCCGTGAGACCTTGCAGTGTCACAATGGCCCCTTGCTTCTGTCAGGCCTGGCTGTGTCACAATGGCCCCTGGCTCCCATGAGGCCCTGTGATGTCACAATGGTCTCACTGGTTCCACGAGGCCCTGCAGTTCCACAATGGCCCTTCAGTGTCACAAGGCCTTGAAGTGTCATAATAGTCTCAGCGGGTTGCCCAGCTGCTTCACAATGACCTCCTTGGTTCCATGATGCCCCGTAGCGTAACAACGGTATCCTTGCTTGCACACAGTCAGAATGGCCCCGTGGCCTCCTGGAGCCCCACAGTGTCACTACGATCCCCTTGATTCCACGAGGCCCTGCCGTGCTACAATGACCCCTTGCTTATACAAGGCCCTGCTGTGTCACAATGGCCCCTTGCTTCTGAAGTGTGCAAGAGCCTAATACTAAGAGAAAGGCGCCAAAAAACGCTTCGCCATTATCACTGCTCAACACCTGAAAGGCTTCAAAAGTGCTTCGTCACGATGGCTGCTTATCATAATCACTTTTGAACGCCTGGAAACTACGTGCCGTACGGGCCGTGCATAGCCCGCCTTGAGGCCCATAAAAAGGAAGGCAAAACTGGTGCAAAATGTGGAGGCAAAAGCAAAAGGTAGAATCCCCGCCCTTTGCCTTTCCCCCCACCACCACCATCGCCTGCCGTGAGGCACCCTGAGGCCTCCGGGAGCCGACGCTGCCCGCCTGGGGAGCACCCCCCAATCCTTCACCCCTGGACTGAAATCCCGAGGGAGTTGTGCAACCCTTAGCCCTGCTCCTTCGTCCCAGGCGGACCCAGGTTCAGCTGCAAGCATCGAGCCTGCATCTCGGAGGATGGGCCGCCGCTTTCCAGCCAAACTGCTCTAGACTTCAGAAGAGGCAGATAAGACGCTTCAAACAGCAGGGAAAAAAAGGCAAAAACTTCTCCACTTCCCCCACCCTGTCTCAGCAGCAACAAAGGTAGCACAGTGTGGTGGTGACTTATCCAGTGCTTGTTAGAGTAACCTTGTCTTTTCTAACTTTTCTCTACTTTTCTCCACTTTTCTCCTTTCTCTTTGCCTCTCTTACCATTAGATAAAGAGATACCCATTTGTTTGGCACCAACATTTAATCTCGTTTGGTTTTAATCTGGTCTTTGGGAATATTTTGAACCTTCAAAGTTCTTTCCTTTTTATACTCAGAGATTTCCTTTTCTTTGCCCTTCTGGGTGTAAATCAGATAGTAACAAAGTGTCATAATGCTCTCCACGGTTCTGTGAGGCGCCACAATGTCACAATGGACTTTTGGTTCCATGAACTTTGGTACTGTCAGCAACAGTCTCCTTGGCTCCGCAGTGTCACAATGGACCCTTGGCTCCGTGAGGTTCAGTAGCGTAACACGGACGCCTTGATTGCATGAGGTTGTGCAGTGTCACAATGATCTCCTTGGTTCTGCGGCCCTGCTGTGTAACAATGGGCCCCTTCCTTTGCTGATGGCTCTGCGTCCTGCCTGCCTCTGCCTTGGCACACAAAGCCTTGGGCTGCTCCAGACTCCTTCTGGGGGACACGTTGCACCACTGCACTGCCCTGGGAGAGAAATTCCTTTCTCCTTGTGTCCAGCCTGGACCTGCCCAGCTGCCCTTGGCATTAATTCTTTCTTTTGCCAGCTGGTCTCTACTAGCTAGAAAGGATCCACCATGTCTGAAACCACCCTTCAAGCCCACCCAGGACTCTCCTCCACTGTCCTCAGTCTCCGCTCCACTGAGCACAGAGCTCCTTTGTCCCTATGTAGTGATCATGTGCTCGAGGCCACGGGCACCTGGACAAGAAGGTCGGTTCTTTTCTACAGGAAGGAAACCACAGAACCCCAGTGTTTTGAAGGCAGATGAGAGGCAGCCACCAGAGGCCAAGGCAAGGCAGACGTGTCTGTCCTTGCAGCTTCTGTCTGAAAGCAACCCTTGGACATACGGGGAGTTTTGGAGGTGGAATTCCATTTCAGCTGTGGGTGCCTGGACGGGAATGACACTTCTTCTCCCCAGGAAGGAAAGGGCAGAGCCCCAGTGTTTCAAAGGCTGATTAGTGGTGCCTCAAGGAGGCCAAGGCCAGCCAGACCTGTTTGTCTTGGCAGCTTTTGTCTTGGAGCAATCCTTGGCTAGATGGAATTTGGGAGGCCAAATCCCAGTTTTGTCCGTGGACATCTGGCCCAGAAGGACAGTTCTTTTCCATTGGCAGCAAAGTGAGGAGGCCCAGTGTTTCAAAGGCAGATGAGAGCTGGCCCTCAGGAAGCCAAGGGAAGCTGGACATTCCTGGCAGCTTTTGTCGGGGAGCTATTCCTTGGAGATATGGAATTTCAGAGGTGGATTCCCAATTTTGGCCATGGATGGCTGGACTTGAAAGATGGTTTTATTCCATGGGAAGAGAAGCACAGCCCCCGCGTGTTTTGAAGGCAGATGCGAGGTGGCCCCTAAGAGGCCAAGGCCAGCCTGAGCTGTCTGTCCTGGCAGGTTTCACATGGGAACAATCCTCGGACAGAATCCAATTTGGAGGTAGAATCCTAATTTCAGCCATGGGTCCCTGGAGGAGAAGGACAGTGCTTTCGCACAGAAAGGAAAGCAAGGAACTCCAGCGTTTCAGGGCCAGAGGAGAAGCACCCCTCAACATGCCAAGCTCAGCTGGAGCAGGCAGGTGGCCCCCAGGAGGCCAAGCCAACCACACCTGTTCCACGCTCTTTGCAGCCTTGGGGCCCTGCAGCATCACCATTTTGTTCCCCTGAGGCCCAGCAATAGCACAGTGGTCTCCTTGGCTCTACAGCGGCACAAAGGCCCCTTGCTTCCACGAGGCCTGGCTGTGTCACAATGGTTTCCTTGGTTCCATGGGGCTGCAGAATAACACAATGGCCCACTGGTTCCATGAGGTCACAGAGGGTCACAAGGGTCTCCATGATTCCGTAAGGTGCTGCAGGGTCACAATGGCTCCTTGGTTCTATTGGGCTCCCCAGGATCACAATGGCCCCTTGGTTCCACAAGGCCTGGCTGTGGCACACTGGCCCTTTGCTTCCGTGAGACCTTGCAGTGTCACAATGGCCCCTTGCTTCTGTCAGGCCTGGCTGTGTCACAATGGCCCCTGGCTCCCATGAGGCCCTGTGATGTCACAATGGTCTCACTGGTTCCACGAGGCCCTGCAGTTCCACAATGGCCCTTCAGTGTCACAAGGCCTTGAAGTGTCATAATAGTCTCAGCGGGTTGCCCAGCTGCTTCACAATGGCCTCCTTGGTTCCATGATGCCCCGTAGCGTAACAACGGTATCCTTGCTTGCACACAGTCAGAATGGCCCCGTGGCCTCCTGGAGCCCCACAGTGTCACTACGATACCCTTGATTCCACGAGGCCCTGCCGTGCTACAATGACCCCTTGCTTATACAAGGCCCTGCTGTGTCACAATGGCCCCTTGCTTCTGAAGTGTGCAAGAGCCTAATACTAAGAGAAAGGCGCCAAAAAACGCTTCGCCATTATCACTGCTCAACACCTGAAAGGCTTCAAAAGTGCTTCGTCACGATGGCTGCTTATCATAATCACTTTTGAACGCCTGGAAACTACGTGCCGTACGGGCCGTGCATAGCCCGCCTTGAGGCCCATAAAAAGGAAGGCAAAACTGGTGCAAAATGTGGAGGCAAAAGCAAAAGGTAGAATCCCCGCCCTTTGCCTTTCCCCCCACCACCACCATCGCCTGCCGTGAGGCACCCTGAGGCCTCCGGGAGCCGACGCTGCCCGCCTGGGGAGCACCCCCCAATCCTTCACCCCTGGACTGAAATCCCGAGGGAGTTGTGCAACCCTTAGCCCTGCTCCTTCGTCCCAGGCGGAGCCAGGTTCAGCTGCAAGCATCGAGCCTGCATCTCGGAGGATGGGCCGCCGCTTTCCAGCCAAACTGCTCTAGACTTCAGAAGAGGCAGATAAGAGGCTTCAAACAGCAGGGAAAAAAAGGCAAAAACTTCTCCACTTCCCCCACCCTGTCTCAGCAGCAACAAAGGTAGCACAGTGTGGTGGTGACTTATCCAGTGCTTGTTAGAGTAACCTTGTCTTTTCTAACTTTTCTCTACTTTTCTCCTTTCTCTTTGCCTCTCTTACCATTAGATAAAGAGATACCCATTTGTTTGGCACCAACATTTAATCTCGTTTGGTTTTAATCTGGTCTTTGGGAATATTTTGAACCTTCAAAGTTCTTTCCTTTTTATACTCAGAGATTTCCTTTTCTTTGCCCTTCTGGGTGTAAATCAGATAGTAACAAAGTGTCATAATGCTCTCCACGGTTCCGTGAGGCGCCACAATGTCACAATGGACTTTTGGTTCCATGAACTTTGGTACTGTCAGCAACAGTCTCCTTGGCTCCGCAGTGTCACAATGGACCCTTGGCTCCGTGAGGTTCAGTAGCGTAACACGGACGCCTTGATTGCATGAGGTTGTGCAGTGTCACAATGATCTCCTTGGTTCTGCGGCCCTGCTGTGTAACAATTGGCCCCTTCCTTTGCTGATGGCTCTGCGTCCTGCCTGCCTCTGCCTTGGCACACAAAGCCTTGGGCTGCTCCAGACTCCTTCTGGGGGACACGTTGCACCACTGCACTGCCCTGGGAGAGAAATTCCTTTCTCCTTGTGTCCAGCCTGGACCTGCCCAGCTGCCCTTGGCATTAATTCTTTCTTTTGCCAGCTGGTCTCTACTAGCTAGAAAGGATCCACCATGTCTGAAACCACCCTTCAAGCCCACCCAGGACTCTCCTCCACTGTCCTCAGTCTCCACTCCACTGAGCACAGAGCTCCTTTGTCCCTATGTAGTGATCATGTGCTCGAGGCCACGGGCACCTGGACAAGAAGGTCGGTTCTTTTCTACAGGAAGGAAACCACAGAACCCCAGTGTTTTGAAGGCAGATGAGAGGCAGCCACCAGAGGCCAAGGCAAGGCAGACCTGTCTGTCCTTGCAGCTTCTGTCTGAAAGCAACCCTTGGACATACGGGGAGTTTTGGAGGTGGAATTCCATTTCAGCTGTGGGTGCCTGGACGGGAATGACACTTCTTCTCCCCAGGAAGGAAAGGGCAGAGCCCCAGTGTTTCAAAGGCTGATTAGTGGTGCCTCAAGGAGGCCAAGGCCAGCCAGACCTGTTTGTCTTGGCAGCTTTTGTCTTGGAGCAATCCTTGGCTAGATGGAATTTGGGAGGCCAAATCCCAGTTTTGTCCGTGGACATCTGGCCCAGAAGGACAGTTCTTTTCCATTGGCAGCAAAGTGAGGAGGCCCAGTGTTTCAAAGGCAGATGAGAGCTGGCCCTCAGGAAGCCAAGGGAAGCTGGACATTCCTGGCAGCTTTTGTCGGGGAGCTATTCCTTGGAGATATGGAATTTCAGAGGTGGATTCCCAATTTTGGCCATGGATGGCTGGACTTGAAAGATGGTTTTATTCCATGGGAAGAGAAGCACAGCCCCCGCGTGTTTTGAAGGCAGATGCGAGGTGGCCCCTAAGAGGCCAAGGCCAGCCTGAGCTGTCTGTCCTGGCAGGTTTCACATGGGAACAATCCTCGGACAGAATCCAATTTGGAGGTAGAATCCTAATTTCAGCCATGGGTCCCTGGAGGAGAAGGACAGTGCTTTCGCACAGAAAGGAAAGCAAGGAACTCCAGCGTTTCAGGGCCAGAGGAGAAGCACCCCTCAACATGCCAAGCTCAGCTGGACCAGGCAGGTGGCCCCCAGGAGGCCAAGCCAACCACACCTGTTCCACGCTCTTTGCAGCCTTGGGGCCCTGCAGCATCACCATTTTGTTCCCCTGAGGCCCAGCAATAGCACAGTGGTCTCCTTGGCTCTACAGCGGCACAAAGGCCCCTTGCTTCCACGAGGCCTGGCTGTGTCACAATGGTTTCCTTGGTTCCATGGGGCTGCAGAATAACACAATGGGCCACTGGTTCCATGAGGTCACAGAGGGTCACAAGGGTCTCCATGATTCCGTAAGGTGCTGCAGGGTCACAATGGCTCCTTGGTTCTATTGGGCTCCCCAGGATCACAATGGCCCCTTGGTTCCACAAGGCCTGGCTGTGGCACACTGGCCCTTTGCTTCCGTGAGACCTTGCAGTGTCACAATGGCCCCTTGCTTCTGTCAGGCCTGGCTGTGTCACAATGGCCCCTGGCTCCCATGAGGCCCTGTGATGTCACAATGGTCTCACTGGTTCCACGAGGCCCTGCAGTTCCACAATGGCCCTTCAGTGTCACAAGGCCTTGAAGTGTCATAATAGTCTCAGCGGGTTGCCCAGCTGCTTCACAATGGCCTCCTTGGTTCCATGATGCCCCGTAGCGTAACAACGGTATCCTTGCTTGCACACAGTCAGAATGGCCCCGTGGCCTCCTGGAGCCCCGCAGTGTCACTACGATCCCCTTGATTCCACGAGGCCCTGCCGTGCTACAATGACCCCTTGCTTATACAAGGCCCTGCTGTGTCACAATGGCCCCTTGCTTCTGAAGTGTGCAAGAGCCTAATACTAAGAGAAAGGCGCCAAAAAACGCTTCGCCATTATCACTGCTCAACACCTGAAAGGCTTCAAAAGTGCTTCGTCACGATGGCTGCTTATCATAATCACTTTTGAACGCCTGGAAACTACGTGCCGTACGGGCCGTGCATAGCCCGCCTTGAGGCCCATAAAAAGGAAGGCAAAACTGGTGCAAAATGTGGAGGCAAAAGCAAAAGGTAGAATCCCCGCCCTTTGCCTTTCCCCCCACCACCACCATCGCCTGCCGTGAGGCACCCTGAGGCCTCCGGGAGCCGACGCCGCCCGCCTGGGGAGCACCCCCCAATCCTTCACCCCTGGACTGAAATCCCGAGGGAGTTGTGCAACCCCTAGCCCTGCTCCTTCGTCCCAGGCGGACCCAGGTTCAGCTGCAAGCATCGAGCCTGCATCTCGGAGGATGGGCCGCCGCTTTCCAGCCAAACTGCTCTAGACTTCAGAAGAGGCAGATAAGAGGCTTCAAACAGCAGGGAAAAAAAGGCAAAAACTTCTCCACTTCCCCCACCCTGTCTCAGCAGCAACAAAGGTAGCACAGTGTGGTGGTGACTTATGCAGTGCTTGTTAGAGTAACCTTGTCTTTTCTAACTTTTCTCTACTTTTCTCCACTTTTCTCCTTTCTCTTTGCCTCTCTTACCATTAGATAAAGAGATACCCATTTGTTTGGCACCAACATTTAATCTCGTTTGGTTTTAATCTGGTCTTTGGGAATATTTTGAACCTTCAAAGTTCTTTCCTTTTTATACTCAGAGATTTCCTTTTCTTTGCCCTTCTGGGTGTAAATCAGATAGTAACAAAGTGTCATAATGCTCTCCACGGTTCCGTGAGGCGCCACAATGTCACAATGGACTTTTGGTTCCATGAACTTTGGTACTGTCAGCAACAGTCTCCTTGGCTCCGCAGTGTCACAATGGACCCTTGGCTCCGTGAGGTTCAGTAGCGTAACACGGACGCCTTGATTGCATGAGGTTGTGCAGTGTCACAATGATCTCCTTGGTTCTGCGGCCCTGCTGTGTAACAATGGGCCCCTTCCTTTGCTGATGGCTCTGCGTCCTGCCTGCCTCTGCCTTGGCACACAAAGCCTTGGGCTGCTCCAGACTCCTTCTGGGGGACACGTTGCACCACTGCACTGCCCTGGGAGAGAAATTCCTTTCTCCTTGTGTCCAGCCTGGACCTGCCCAGCTGCCCTTGGCATTAATTCTTTCTTTTGCCAGCTGGTCTCTACTAGGTAGAAAGGATCCACCATGTCTGAAACCACCCTTCAAGCCCACCCAGGACTCTCCTCCACTGTCCTCAGTCTCCGCTCCACTGAGCACAGAGCTCCTTTGTCCCTATGTAGTGATCATGTGCTCGAGGCCACGGGCACCTGGACAAGAAGGTCGGTTCTTTTCTACAGGAAGGAAACCACAGAACCCCAGTGTTTTGAAGGCAGATGAGAGGCAGCCACCAGAGGCCAAGGCAAGGCAGACGTGTCTGTCCTTGCAGCTTCTGTCTGAAAGCAACCCTTGGACATACGGGGAGTTTTGGAGGTGGAATTCCATTTCAGCTGTGGGTGCCTGGACGGGAATGACACTTCTTCTCCCCAGGAAGGAAAGGGCAGAGCCCCAGTGTTTCAAAGGCTGATTAGTGGTGCCTCAAGGAGGCCAAGGCCAGCCAGACCTGTTTGTCTTGGCAGCTTTTGTCTTGGAGCAATCCTTGGCTAGATGGAATTTGGGAGGCCAAATCCCAGTTTTGTCCATGGACATCTGGCCCAGAAGGACAGTTCTTTTCCATTGGCAGCAAAGTGAGGAGGCCCAGTGTTTCAAAGGCAGATGAGAGCTGGCCCTCAGGAAGCCAAGGGAAGCTGGACATTCCTGGCAGCTTTTGTCGGGGAGCTATTCCTTGGAGATATGGAATTTCAGAGGTGGATTCCCAATTTTGGCCATGGATGGCTGGACTTGAAAGATGGTTTTATTCCATGGGAAGAGAAGCACAGCCCCCGCGTGTTTTGAAGGCAGATGCGAGGTGGCCCCTAAGAGGCCAAGGCCAGCCTGAGCTGTCTGTCCTGGCAGGTTTCACATGGGAACAATCCTCGGACAGAATCCAATTTGGAGGTAGAATCCTAATTTCAGCCATGGGTCCCTGGAGGAGAAGGACAGTGCTTTCGCACAGAAAGGAAAGCAAGGAACTCCAGCGTTTCAGGGCCAGAGGAGAAGCACCCCTCAACATGCCAAGCTCAGCTGGAGCAGGCAGGTGGCCCCCAGGAGGCCAAGCCAACCACACCTGTTCCACGCTCTTTGCAGCCTTGGGGCCCTGCAGCATCACCATTTTGTTCCCCTGAGGCCCAGCAATAGCACAGTGGTCTCCTTGGCTCTACAGCGGCACAAAGGCCCCTTGCTTCCACGAGGCCTGGCTGTGTCACAATGGTTTCCTTGGTTCCATGGGGCTGCAGAATAACACAATGGCCCACTGGTTCCATGAGGTCACAGAGGGTCACAAGGGTCTCCATGATTCCGTAAGGTGCTGCAGGGTCACAATGGCTCCTTGGTTCTATTGGGCTCCCCAGGATCACAATGGCCCCTTGGTTCCACAAGGCCTGGCTGTGGCACACTGGCCCTTTGCTTCCGTGAGACCTTGCAGTGTCACAATGGCCCCTTGCTTCTGTCAGGCCTGGCTGTGTCACAATGGCCCCTGGCTCCCATGAGGCCCTGTGATGTCACAATGGTCTCACTGGTTCCACGAGGCCCTGCAGTTCCACAATGGCCCTTCAGTGTCACAAGGCCTTGAAGTGTCATAATAGTCTCAGCGGGTTGCCCAGCTGCTTCACAATGGCCTCCTTGGTTCCATGATGCCCCGTAGCGTAACAACGGTATCCTTGCTTCCACACAGTCAGAATGGCCCCGTGGCCTCCTGGAGCCCCACAGTGTCACTACGATCCCCTTGATTCCACGAGGCCCTGCCGTGCTACAATGACCCCTTGCTTATACAAGGCCCTGCTGTGTCACAATGGCCCCTTGCTTCTGAAGTGTGCAAGAGCCTAATACTAAGAGAAAGGCGCCAAAAAACGCTTCGCCATTATCACTGCTCAACACCTGAAAGGCTTCAAAAGTGCTTCGTCACGATGGCTGCTTATCATAATCACTTTTGAACGCCTGGAAACTACGTGCCGTACGGGCCGTGCATAGCCCGCCTTGAGGCCCATAAAAAGGAAGGCAAAACTGGTGCAAAATGTGGAGGCAAAAGCAAAAGGTAGAATCCCCGCCCTTTGCCTTTCCCCCCACCACCACCATCGCCTGCCGTGAGGCACCCTGAGGCCTCCGGGAGCCGACGCCGCCCGCCTGGGGAGCACCCCCCAATCCTTCACCCCTGGACTGAAATCCCGAGGGAGTTGTGCAACCCCTAGCCCTGCTCCTTCGTCCCAGGCGGACCCAGGTTCAGCTGCAAGCATCGAGCCTGCATCTCGGAGGATGGGCCGCCGCTTTCCAGCCAAACTGCTCTAGACTTCAGAAGAGGCAGATAAGAGGCTTCAAACAGCAGGGAAAAAAAGGCAAAAACTTCTCCACTTCCCCCACCCTGTCTCAGCAGCAACAAAGGTAGCACAGTGTGGTGGTGACTTATCCAGTGCTTGTTAGAGTAACCTTGTCTTTTCTAACTTTTCTCTACTTTTCTCCACTTTTCTCCTTTCTCTTTGCCTCTCTTACCATTAGATAAAGAGATACCCATTTGTTTGGCACCAACATTTAATCTCGTTTGGTTTTAATCTGGTCTTTGGGAATATTTTGAACCTTCAAAGTTCTTTCCTTTTTATACTCAGAGATTTCCTTTTCTTTGCCCTTCTGGGTGTAAATCAGATAGTAACAAAGTGTCATAATGCTCTCCACGGTTCCGTGAGGCGCCACAATGTCACAATGGACTTTTGGTTCCATGAACTTTGGTACTGTCAGCAACAGTCTCCTTGGCTCCGCAGTGTCACAATGGACCCTTGGCTCCGTGAGGTTCAGTAGCGTAACACGGACGCCTTGATTGCATGAGGTTGTGCAGTGTCACAATGATCTCCTTGGTTCTGCGGCCCTGCTGTGTAACAATGGGCCCCTTCCTTTGCTGATGGCTCTGCGTCCTGCCTGGCTCTGCCTTGGCACACAAAGCCTTGGGCTGCTCCAGACTCCTTCTGGGGGACACGTTGCACCACTGCACTGCCCTGGGAGAGAAATTCCTTTCTCCTTGTGTCCAGCCTGGACCTGCCCAGCTGCCCTTGGCATTAATTCTTTCTTTTGCCAGCTGGTCTCTACTAGGTAGAAAGGATCCACCATGTCTGAAACCACCCTTCAAGCCCACCCAGGACTCTCCTCCACTGTCCTCAGTCTCCGCTCCACTGAGCACAGAGCTCCTTTGTCCCTATGTAGTGATCATGTGCTCGAGGCCACGGGCACCTGGACAAGAAGGTCGGTTCTTTTCTACAGGAAGGAAACCACAGAACCCCAGTGTTTTGAAGGCAGATGAGAGGCAGCCACCAGAGGCCAAGGCAAGGCAGACGTGTCTGTCCTTGCAGCTTCTGTCTGAAAGCAACCCTTGGACATACGGGGAGTTTTGGAGGTGGAATTCCATTTCAGCTGTGGGTGCCTGGACGGGAATGACACTTCTTCTCCCCAGGAAGGAAAGGGCAGAGCCCCAGTGTTTCAAAGGCTGATTAGTGGTGCCTCAAGGAGGCCAAGGCCAGCCAGACCTGTTTGTCTTGGCAGCTTTTGTCTTGGAGCAATCCTTGGCTAGATGCAATTTGGGAGGCCAAATCCCAGTTTTGTCCATGGACATCTGGCCCAGAAGGACAGTTCTTTTCCATTGGCAGCAAAGTGAGGAGGCCCAGTGTTTCAAAGGCAGATGAGAGCTGGCCCTCAGGAAGCCAAGGGAAGCTGGACATTCCTGGCAGCTTTTGTCGGGGAGCTATTCCTTGGAGATATGGAATTTCAGAGGTGGATTCCCAATATTGGCCATGGATGGCTGGACTTGAAAGATGGTTTTATTCCATGGGAAGAGAAGCACAGCCCCCGCGTGTTTTGAAGGCAGATGCGAGGTGGCCCCTAAGAGGCCAAGGCCAGCCTGAGCTGTCTGTCCTGGCAGGTTTCACATGGGAACAATCCTCGGACAGAATCCAATTTGGAGGTAGAATCCTAATTTCAGCCATGGGTCCCTGGAGGAGAAGGACAGTGCTTTCGCACAGAAAGGAAAGCAAGGAACTCCAGCGTTTCAGGGCCAGAGGAGAAGCACCCCTCAACATGCCAAGCTCAGCTGGAGCAGGCAGGTGGCCCCCAGGAGGCCAAGCCAACCACACCTGTTCCACGCTCTTTGCAGCCTTGGGGCCCTGCAGCATCACCATTTTGTTCCCCTGAGGCCCAGCAATAGCACAGTGGTCTCCTTGGCTCTACAGCGGCACAAAGGCCCCTTGCTTCCACGAGGCCTGGCTGTGTCACAATGGTTTCCTTGGTTCCATGGGGCTGCAGAATAACACAATGGCCCACTGGTTCCATGAGGTCACAGAGGGTCACAAGGGTCTCCATGATTCCGTAAGGTGCTGCAGGGTCACAATGGCTCCTTGGTTCTATTGGGCTCCCCAGGATCACAATGGCCCCTTGGTTCCACAAGGCCTGGCTGTGGCACACTGGCCCTTTGCTTCCGTGAGACCTTGCAGTGTCACAATGGCCCCTTGCTTCTGTCAGGCCTGGCTGTGTCACAATGGCCCCTGGCTCCCATGAGGCCCTGTGATGTCACAATGGTCTCACTGGTTCCACGAGGCCCTGCAGTTCCACAATGGCCCTTCAGTGTCACAAGGCCTTGAAGTGTCATAATAGTCTCAGCGGGTTGCCCAGCTGCTTCACAATGGCCTCCTTGGTTCCATGATGCCCCGTAGCGTAACAACGGTATCCTTGCTTGCACACAGTCAGAATGGCCCCGTGGCCTCCTGGAGCCCCACAGTGTCACTACGATCCCCTTGATTCCACGAGGCCCTGCCGTGCTACAATGACCCCTTGCTTATACAAGGCCCTGCTGTGTCACAATGGCCCCTTGCTTCTGAAGTGTGCAAGAGCCTAATACTAAGAGAAAGGCGCCAAAAAACGCTTCGCCATTATCACTGCTCAACACCTGAAAGGCTTCAAAAGTGCTTCGTCACGATGGCTGCTTATCATAATCACTTTTGAACGCCTGGAAACTACGTGCCGTACGGGCCGTGCATAGCCCGCCTTGAGGCCCATAAAAAGGAAGGCAAAACTGGTGCAAAATGTGGAGGCAAAAGCAAAAGGTAGAATCCCCGCCCTTTGCCTTTCCCCCCACCACCACCATCGCCTGCCGTGAGGCACCCTGAGGCCTCCGGGAGCCGACGCCGCCCGCCTGGGGAGCACCCCCCAATCCTTCACCCCTGGACTGAAATCCCGAGGGAGTTGTGCAACCCTTAGCCCTGCTCCTTCGTCCCAGGCGGAGCCAGGTTCAGCTGCAAGCATCGAGCCTGCATCTCGGAGGATGGGCCCCCGCTTTCCAGCCAAACTGCTCTAGACTTCAGAAGAGGCAGATAAGAGGCTTCAAACAGCAGGGAAAAAAAGGCAAAAACTTCTCCACTTCCCCCACCCTGTCTCAGCAGCAACAAAGGTAGCACAGTGTGGTGGTGACTTATCCAGTGCTTGTTAGAGTAACCTTGTCTTTTCTAACTTTTCTCCACTTTTCTCCTTTCTCTTTGCCTCTCTTACCATTAGATAAAGAGATACCCATTTGTTTGGCACCAACATTTAATCTCGTTTGGTTTTAATCTGGTCTTTGGGAATATTTTGAACCTTCAAAGTTCTTTCCTTTTTATACTCAGAGATTTCCTTTTCTTTGCCCTTCTGGGTGTAAATCAGATAGTAACAAAGTGTCATAATGCTCTCCACGGTTCTGTGAGGCGCCACAATGTCACAATGGACTTTTGGTTCCATGAACTTTGGTACTGTCAGCAACAGTCTCCTTGGCTCCGCAGGGTCACAATGGACCCTTGGCTCCGTGAGGTTCAGTAGTGTAACACGGACGCCTTGATTGCATGAGGTTGTGCAGTGTCACAATGATCTCCTTGGTTCTGCGGCCCTGCTGTGTAACAATGGGCCCCTTCCTTTGCTGATGGCTCTGCGTCCTGCCTGCCTCTGCCTTGGCACACAAAGCCTTGGGCTGCTCCAGCCTCCTTCTGGGGGACACGTTGCACCACTGCACTGCCCTGGGAGAGAAATTCCTTTCTCCTTGTGTCCAGCCTGGACCTGCCCAGCTGCCCTTGGCATTAATTCTTTCTTTTGCCAGCTGGTCTCTACTAGCTAGAAAGGATCCACCATGTCTGAAACCACCCTTCAAGCCCACCCAGGACTCTCCTCCACTGTCCTCAGTCTCCGCTCCACTGAGCACAGAGCTCCTTTGTCCCTCTGTAGTGATCATGTGCTCGAGGCCACGGGCACCTGGACAAGAAGGTCGGTTCTTTTCTACAGGAAGGAAACCACAGAACCCCAGTGTTTTGAAGGCAGATGAGAGGCAGCCACCAGAGGCCAAGGCAAGGCAGACGTGTCTGTCCTTGCAGCTTCTGTCTGAAAGCAACCCTTGGACATACGGGGAGTTTTGGAGGTGGAATTCCATTTCAGCTGTGGGTGCCTGGACGGGAATGACACTTCTTCTCCCCAGGAAGGAAAGGGCAGAGCCCCAGTGTTTCAAAGGCTGATTAGTGGTGCCTCAAGGAGGCCAAGGCCAGCCAGACCTGTTTGTCTTGGCAGCTTTTGTCTTGGAGCAATCCTTGGCTAGATGCAATTTGGGAGGCCAAATCCCAGTTTTGTCCGTGGACATCTGGCCCAGAAGGACAGTTCTTTTCCATTGGCAGCAAAGTGAGGAGGCCCAGTGTTTCAAAGGCAGATGAGAGCTGGCCCTCAGGAAGCCAAGGGAAGCTGGACATTCCTGGCAGCTTTTGTCGGGGAGCTATTCCTTGGAGATATGGAATTTCAGAGGTGGATTCCCAATTTTGGCCATGGATGGCTGGACTTGAAAGATGGTTTTATTCCATGGGAAGAGAAGCACAGCCCCCGCGTGTTTTGAAGGCAGATGCGAGGTGGCCCCTAAGAGGCCAAGGCCAGCCTGAGCTGTCTGTCCTGGCAGGTTTCACATGGGAACAATCCTCGGACAGAATCCAATTTGGAGGTAGAATCCTAATTTCAGCCATGGGTCCCTGGAGGAGAAGGACAGTGCTTTCGCACAGAAAGGAAAGCAAGGAACTCCAGCGTTTCAGGGCCAGAGGAGAAGCACCCCTCAACATGCCAAGCTCAGCTGGAGCAGGCAGGTGGCCCCCAGGAGGCCAAGCCAACCACACCTGTTCCACGCTCTTTGCAGCCTTGGGGCCCTGCAGCATCACCATTTTGTTCCCCTGAGGCCCAGCAATAGCACAGTGGTCTCCTTGGCTCTACAGCGGCACAAAGGCCCCTTGCTTCCACGAGGCCTGGCTGTGTCACAATGGTTTCCTTGGTTCCATGGGGCTGCAGAATAACACAATGGGCCACTGGTTCCATGAGGTCACAGAGGGTCACAAGGGTCTCCATGATTCCGTAAGGTGCTGCAGGGTCACAATGGCTCCTTGGTTCTATTGGGCTCCCCAGGATCACAATGGCCCCTTGGTTCCACAAGGCCTGGCTGTGGCACACTGGCCCTTTGCTTCCGTGAGACCTTGCAGTGTCACAATGGCCCCTTGCTTCTGTCAGGCCTGGCTGTGTCACAATGGCCCCTGGCTCCCATGAGGCCCTGTGATGTCACAATGGTCTCACTGGTTCCACGAGGCCCTGCAGTTCCACAATGGCCCTTCAGTGTCACAAGGCCTTGAAGTGTCATAATAGTCTCAGCGGGTTGCCCAGCTGCTTCACAATGGCCTCCTTGGTTCCATGATGCCCCGTAGCGTAACAACGGTATCCTTGCTTGCACACAGTCAGAATGGCCCCGTGGCCTCCTGGAGCCCCACAGTGTCACTACGATCCCCTTGATTCCACGAGGCCCTGCCGTGCTACAATGACCCCTTGCTTATACAAGGCCCTGCTGTGTCACAATGGCCCCTTGCTTCTGAAGTGTGCAAGAGCCTAATACTAAGAGAAAGGCGCCAAAAAACGCTTCGCCATTATCACTGCTCAACACCTGAAAGGCTTCAAAAGTGCTTCGTCACGATGGCTGCTTATCATAATCACTTTTGAACGCCTGGAAACTACGTGCCGTACGGGCCGTGCATAGCCCGCCTTGAGGCCCATAAAAAGGAAGGCAAAACTGGTGCAAAATGTGGAGGCAAAAGCAAAAGGTAGAATCCCCGCCCTTTGCCTTTCCCCCCACCACCACCATCGCCTGCCGTGAGGCACCCTGAGGCCTCCGGGAGCCGACGCCGCCCGCCTGGGGAGCACCCCCCAATCCTTCACCCCTGGACTGAAATCCCGAGGGAGTTGTGCAACCCTTAGCCCTGCTCCTTCGTCCCAGGCGGAGCCAGGTTCAGCTGCAAGCATCGAGCCTGCATCTCGGAGGATGGGCCCCCGCTTTCCAGCCAAACTGCTCTAGACTTCAGAAGAGGCAGATAAGAGGCTTCAAACAGCAGGGAAAAAAAGGCAAAAACTTCTCCACTTCCCCCACCCTGTCTCAGCAGCAACAAAGGTAGCACAGTGTGGTGGTGACTTATCCAGTGCTTGTTAGAGTAACCTTGTCTTTTCTAACTTTTCTCCACTTTTCTCCTTTCTCTTTGCCTCTCTTACCATTAGATAAAGAGATACCCATTTGTTTGGCACCAACATTTAATCTCGTTTGGTTTTAATCTGGTCTTTGGGAATATTTTGAACCTTCAAAGTTCTTTCCTTTTTATACTCAGAGATTTCCTTTTCTTTGCCCTTCTGGGTGTAAATCAGATAGTAACAAAGTGTCATAATGCTCTCCACGGTTCTGTGAGGCGCCACAATGTCACAATGGACTTTTGGTTCCATGAACTTTGGTACTGTCAGCAACAGTCTCCTTGGCTCCGCAGTGTCACAATGGACCCTTGGCTCCGTGAGGTTCAGTAGTGTAACACGGACGCCTTGATTGCATGAGGTTGTGCAGTGTCACAATGATCTCCTTGGTTCTGCGGCCCTGCTGTGTAACAATGGGCCCCTTCCTTTGCTGATGGCTCTGCGTCCTGCCTGCCTCTGCCTTGGCACACAAAGCCTTGGGCTGCTCCAGACTCCTTCTGGGGGACACGTTGCACCACTGCACTGCCCTGGGAGAGAAATTCCTTTCTCCTTGTGTCCAGCCTGGACCTGCCCAGCTGCCCTTGGCATTAATTCTTTCTTTTGCCAGCTGGTCTCTACTAGGTAGAAAGGATCCACCATGTCTGAAACCACCCTTCAAGCCCACCCAGGACTCTCCTCCACTGTCCTCAGTCTCCGCTCCACTGAGCACAGAGCTCCTTTGTCCCTATGTAGTGATCATGTGCTCGAGGCCACGGGCACCTGGACAAGAAGGTCGGTTCTTTTCTACAGGAAGGAAACCACAGAACCCCAGTGTTTTGAAGGCAGATGAGAGGCAGCCACCAGAGGCCAAGGCAAGGCAGACGTGTCTGTCCTTGCAGCTTCTGTCTGAAAGCAACCCTTGGACATACGGGGAGTTTTGGAGGTGGAATTCCATTTCAGCTGTGGGTGCCTGGACGGGAATGACACTTCTTCTCCCCAGGAAGGAAAGGGCAGAGCCCCAGTGTTTCAAAGGCTGATTAGTGGTGCCTCAAGGAGGCCAAGGCCAGCCAGACCTGTTTGTCTTGGCAGCTTTTGTCTTGGAGCAATCCTTGGCTAGATGCAATTTGGGAGGCCAAATCCCAGTTTTGTCCGTGGACATCTGGCCCAGAAGGACAGTTCTTTTCCATTGGCAGCAAAGTGAGGAGGCCCAGTGTTTCAAAGGCAGATGAGAGCTGGCCCTCAGGAAGCCAAGGGAAGCTGGACATTCCTGGCAGCTTTTGTCGGGGAGCTATTCCTTGGAGATATGGAATTTCAGAGGTGGATTCCCAATTTTGGCCATGGATGGCTGGACTTGAAAGATGGTTTTATTCCATGGGAAGAGAAGCACAGCCCCCGCGTGTTTTGAAGGCAGATGCGAGGTGGCCCCTAAGAGGCCAAGGCCAGCCTGAGCTGTCTGTCCTGGCAGGTTTCACATGGGAACAATCCTCGGACAGAATCCAATTTGGAGGTAGAATCCTAATTTCAGCCATGGGTCCCTGGAGGAGAAGGACAGTGCTTTCGCACAGAAAGGAAAGCAAGGAACTCCAGCGTTTCAGGGCCAGAGGAGAAGCACCCCTCAACATGCCAAGCTCAGCTGGAGCAGGCAGGTGGCCCCCAGGAGGCCAAGCCAACCACACCTGTTCCACGCTCTTTGCAGCCTTGGGGCCCTGCAGCATCACCATTTTGTTCCCTTGAGGCCCAGCAATAGCACAGTGGTCTCCTTGGCTCTACAGCGGCACAAAGGCCCCTTGCTGCCACGAGGCCTGGCTGTGTCACAATGGTTTCCTTGGTTCCATGGGGCTGCAGAATAACACAATGGCCCACTGGTTCCATGAGGTCACAGAGGGTCACAAGGGTCTCCATGATTCCGTAAGGTGCTGCAGGGTCACAATGGCTCCTTGGTTCTATTGGGCTCCCCAGGATCACAATGGCCCCTTGGTTCCACAAGGCCTGGCTGTGGCACACTGGCCCTTTGCTTCCGTGAGACCTTGCAGTGTCACAATGGCCCCTTGCTTCTGTCAGGCCTGGCTGTGTCACAATGGCCCCTGGCTCCCATGAGGCCCTGTGATGTCACAATGGTCTCACTGGTTCCACGAGGCCCTGCAGTTCCACAATGGCCCTTCAGTGTCACAAGGCCTTGAAGTGTCATAATAGTCTCAGCGGGTTGCCCAGCTGCTTCACAATGGCCTCCTTGGTTCCATGATGCCCCGTAGCGTAACAACGGTATCCTTGCTTCCACACAGTCAGAATGGCCCCGTGGCCTCCTGGAGCCCCACAGTGTCACTACGATCCCCTTGATTCCACGAGGCCCTGCCGTGCTACAATGACCCCTTGCTTATACAAGGCCCTGCTGTGTCACAATGGCCCCTTGCTTCTGAAGTGTGCAAGAGCCTAATACTAAGAGAAAGGCGCCAAAAAACGCTTCGCCATTATCACTGCTCAACACCTGAAAGGCTTCAAAAGTGCTTCGTCACGATGGCTGCTTATCATAATCACTTTTGAACGCCTGGAAACTACGTGCCGTACGGGCCGTGCATAGCCCGCCTTGAGGCCCATAAAAAGGAAGGCAAAACTGGTGCAAAATGTGGAGGCAAAAGCAAAAGGTAGAATCCCCGCCCTTTGCCTTTCCCCCCACCACCACCATCGCCTGCCGTGAGGCACCCTGAGGCCTCCGGGAGCCGACGCCGCCCGCCTGGGGAGCACCCCCCAATCCTTCACCCCTGGACTGAAATCCCGAGGGAGTTGTGCAACCCCTAGCCCTGCTCCTTCGTCCCAGGCGGACCCAGGTTCAGCTGCAAGCATCGAGCCTGCATCTCGGAGGATGGGCCGCCGCTTTCCAGCCAAACTGCTCTAGACTTCAGAAGAGGCAGATAAGAGGCTTCAAACAGCAGGGAAAAAAAGGCAAAAACTTCTCCACTTCCCCCACCCTGTCTCAGCAGCAACAAAGGTAGCACAGTGTGGTGGTGACTTATCCAGTGCTTGTTAGAGTAACCTTGTCTTTTCTAACTTTTCTCTACTTTTCTCCACTTTTCTCCTTTCTCTTTGCCTCTCTTACCATTAGATAAAGAGATACCCATTTGTTTGGCACCAACATTTAATCTCGTTTGGTTTTAATCTGGTCTTTGGGAATATTTTGAACCTTCAAAGTTCTTTCCTTTTTATACTCAGAGATTTCCTTTTCTTTGCCCTTCTGGGTGTAAATCAGATAGTAACAAAGTGTCATAATGCTCTCCACGGTTCTGTGAGGCGCCACAATGTCACAATGGACTTTTGGTTCCATGAACTTTGGTACTGTCAGCAACAGTCTCCTTGGCTCCGCAGTGTCACAATGGACCCTTGGCTCCGTGAGGTTCAGTAGCGTAACACGGACGCCTTGATTGCATGAGGTTGTGCAGTGTCACAATGATCTCCTTGGTTCTGCGGCCCTGCTGTGTAACAATGGGCCCCTTCCTTTGCTGATGGCTCTGCGTCCTGCCTGGCTCTGCCTTGGCACACAAAGCCTTGGGCTGCTCCAGACTCCTTCTGGGGGACACGTTGCACCACTGCACTGCCCTGGGAGAGAAATTCCTTTCTCCTTGTGTCCAGCCTGGACCTGCCCAGCTGCCCTTGGCATTAATTCTTTCTTTTGCCAGCTGGTCTCTACTAGGTAGAAAGGATCCACCATGTCTGAAACCACCCTTCAAGCCCACCCAGGACTCTCCTCCACTGTCCTCAGTCTCCGCTCCACTGAGCACAGAGCTCCTTTGTCCCTATGTAGTGATCATGTGCTCGAGGCCACGGGCACCTGGACAAGAAGGTCGGTTCTTTTCTACAGGAAGGAAACCACAGAACCCCAGTGTTTTGAAGGCAGATGAGAGGCAGCCACCAGAGGCCAAGGCAAGGCAGACCTGTCTGTCCTTGCAGCTTCTGTCTGAAAGCAACCCTTGGACATACGGGGAGTTTTGGAGGTGGAATTCCATTTCAGCTGTGGGTGCCTGGACGGGAATGACACTTCTTCTCCCCAGGAAGGAAAGGGCAGAGCCCCAGTGTTTCAAAGGCTGATTAGTGGTGCCTCAAGGAGGCCAAGGCCAGCCAGACCTGTTTGTCTTGGCAGCTTTTGTCTTGGAGCAATCCTTGGCTAGATGCAATTTGGGAGGCCAAATCCCAGTTTTGTCCATGGACATCTGGCCCAGAAGGACAGTTCTTTTCCATTGGCAGCAAAGTGAGGAGGCCCAGTGTTTCAAAGGCAGATGAGAGCTGGCCCTCAGGAAGCCAAGGGAAGCTGGACATTCCTGGCAGCTTTTGTCGGGGAGCTATTCCTTGGAGATATGGAATTTCAGAGGTGGATTCCCAATATTGGCCATGGATGGCTGGACTTGAAAGATGGTTTTATTCCATGGGAAGAGAAGCACAGCCCCCGCGTGTTTTGAAGGCAGATGCGAGGTGGCCCCTAAGAGGCCAAGGCCAGCCTGAGCTGTCTGTCCTGGCAGGTTTCACATGGGAACAATCCTCGGACAGAATCCAATTTGGAGGTAGAATCCTAATTTCAGCCATGGGTCCCTGGAGGAGAAGGACAGTGCTTTCGCACAGAAAGGAAAGCAAGGAACTCCAGCGTTTCAGGGCCAGAGGAGAAGCACCCCTCAACATGCCAAGCTCAGCTGGACCAGGCAGGTGGCCCCCAGGAGGCCAAGCCAACCACACCTGTTCCACGCTCTTTGCAGCCTTGGGGCCCTGCAGCATCACCATTTTGTTCCCCTGAGGCCCAGCAATAGCACAGTGGTCTCCTTGGCTCTACAGCGGCACAAAGGCCCCTTGCTTCCACGAGGCCTGGCTGTGTCACAATGGTTTCCTTGGTTCCATGGGGCTGCAGAATAACACAATGGCCCACTGGTTCCATGAGGTCACAGAGGGTCACAAGGGTCTCCATGATTCCGTAAGGTGCTGCAGGGTCACAATGGCTCCTTGGTTCTATTGGGCTCCCCAGGATCACAATGGCCCCTTGGTTCCACAAGGCCTGGCTGTGGCACACTGGCCCTTTGCTTCCGTGAGACCTTGCAGTGTCACAATGGCCCCTTGCTTCTGTCAGGCCTGGCTGTGTCACAATGGCCCCTGGCTCCCATGAGGCCCTGTGATGTCACAATGGTCTCACTGGTTCCACGAGGCCCTGCAGTTCCACAATGGCCCTTCAGTGTCACAAGGCCTTGAAGTGTCATAATAGTCTCAGCGGGTTGCCCAGCTGCTTCACAATGGCCTCCTTGGTTCCATGATGCCCCGTAGCGTAACAACGGTATCCTTGCTTCCACACAGTCAGAATGGCCCCGTGGCCTCCTGGAGCCCCACAGTGTCACTACGATCCCCTTGATTCCACGAGGCCCTGCCGTGCTACAATGACCCCTTGCTTATACAAGGCCCTGCTGTGTCACAATGGCCCCTTGCTTCTGAAGTGTGCAAGAGCCTAATACTAAGAGAAAGGCGCCAAAAAACGCTTCGCCATTATCACTGCTCAACACCTGAAAGGCTTCAAAAGTGCTTCGTCACGATGGCTGCTTATCATAATCACTTTTGAACGCCTGGAAACTACGTGCCGTACGGGCCGTGCATAGCCCGCCTTGAGGCCCATAAAAAGGAAGGCAAAACTGGTGCAAAATGTGGAGGCAAAAGCAAAAGGTAGAATCCCCGCCCTTTGCCTTTCCCCCCACCACCACCATCGCCTGCCGTGAGGCACCCTGAGGCCTCCGGGAGCCGACGCCGCCCGCCTGGGGAGCACCCCCCAATCCTTCACCCCTGGACTGAAATCCCGAGGGAGTTGTGCAACCCTTAGCCCTGCTCCTTCGTCCCAGGCGGAGCCAGGTTCAGCTGCAAGCATCGAGCCTGCATCTCGGAGGATGGGCCCCCGCTTTCCAGCCAAACTGCTCTAGACTTCAGAAGAGGCAGATAAGAGGCTTCAAACAGCAGGGAAAAAAAGGCAAAAACTTCTCCACTTCCCCCACCCTGTCTCAGCAGCAACAAAGGTAGCACAGTGTGGTGGTGACTTATCCAGTGCTTGTTAGAGTAACCTTGTCTTTTCTAACTTTTCTCCACTTTTCTCCTTTCTCTTTGCCTCTCTTACCATTAGATAAAGAGATACCCATTTGTTTGGCACCAACATTTAATCTCGTTTGGTTTTAATCTGGTCTTTGGGAATATTTTGAACCTTCAAAGTTCTTTCCTTTTTAT
This sequence comes from Coloeus monedula, assembly GCF_965178545.1. Classification (NCBI taxonomy): domain Eukaryota; kingdom Metazoa; phylum Chordata; class Aves; order Passeriformes; family Corvidae; genus Coloeus; species Coloeus monedula. The sequence continues at coordinate 198,978 of NW_028120746.1, read as the reverse complement.
ACTCAGAGATTTCCTTTTCTTTGCCCTTCTGGGTGTAAATCAGATAGTAACAAAGTGTCATAATGCTCTCCACGGTTCTGTGAGGCGCCACAATGTCACAATGGACTTTTGGTTCCATGAACTTTGGTACTGTCAGCAACAGTCTCCTTGGCTCCGCAGGGTCACAATGGACCCTTGGCTCCGTGAGGTTCAGTAGTGTAACACGGACGCCTTGATTGCATGAGGTTGTGCAGTGTCACAATGATCTCCTTGGTTCTGCGGCCCTGCTGTGTAACAATGGGCCCCTTCCTTTGCTGATGGCTCTGCGTCCTGCCTGCCTCTGCCTTGGCACACAAAGCCTTGGGCTGCTCCAGCCTCCTTCTGGGGGACACGTTGCACCACTGCACTGCCCTGGGAGAGAAATTCCTTTCTCCTTGTGTCCAGCCTGGACCTGCCCAGCTGCCCTTGGCATTAATTCTTTCTTTTGCCAGCTGGTCTCTACTAGGTAGAAAGGATCCACCATGTCTGAAACCACCCTTCAAGCCCACCCAGGACTCTCCTCCACTGTCCTCAGTCTCCGCTCCACTGAGCACAGAGCTCCTTTGTCCCTATGTAGTGATCATGTGCTCGAGGCCACGGGCACCTGGACAAGAAGGTCGGTTCTTTTCTACAGGAAGGAAACCACAGAACCCCAGTGTTTTGAAGGCAGATGAGAGGCAGCCACCAGAGGCCAAGGCAAGGCAGACGTGTCTGTCCTTGCAGCTTCTGTCTGAAAGCAACCCTTGGACATACGGGGAGTTTTGGAGGTGGAATTCCATTTCAGCTGTGGGTGCCTGGACGGGAATGACACTTCTTCTCCCCAGGAAGGAAAGGGCAGAGCCCCAGTGTTTCAAAGGCTGATTAGTGGTGCCTCAAGGAGGCCAAGGCCAGCCAGACCTGTTTGTCTTGGCAGCTTTTGTCTTGGAGCAATCCTTGGCTAGATGCAATTTGGGAGGCCAAATCCCAGTTTTGTCCGTGGACATCTGGCCCAGAAGGACAGTTCTTTTCCATTGGCAGCAAAGTGAGGAGGCCCAGTGTTTCAAAGGCAGATGAGAGCTGGCCCTCAGGAAGCCAAGGGAAGCTGGACATTCCTGGCAGCTTTTGTCGGGGAGCTATTCCTTGGAGATATGGAATTTCAGAGGTGGATTCCCAATTTTGGCCATGGATGGCTGGACTTGAAAGATGGTTTTATTCCATGGGAAGAGAAGCACAGCCCCCGCGTGTTTTGAAGGCAGATGCGAGGTGGCCCCTAAGAGGCCAAGGCCAGCCTGAGCTGTCTGTCCTGGCAGGTTTCACATGGGAACAATCCTCGGACAGAATCCAATTTGGAGGTAGAATCCTAATTTCAGCCATGGGTCCCTGGAGGAGAAGGACAGTGCTTTCGCACAGAAAGGAAAGCAAGGAACTCCAGCGTTTCAGGGCCAGAGGAGAAGCACCCCTCAACATGCCAAGCTCAGCTGGAGCAGGCAGGTGGCCCCCAGGAGGCCAAGCCAACCACACCTGTTCCACGCTCTTTGCAGCCTTGGGGCCCTGCAGCATCACCATTTTGTTCCCCTGAGGCCCAGCAATAGCACAGTGGTCTCCTTGGCTCTACAGCGGCACAAAGGCCCCTTGCTTCCACGAGGCCTGGCTGTGTCACAATGGTTTCCTTGGTTCCATGGGGCTGCAGAATAACACAATGGGCCACTGGTTCCATGAGGTCACAGAGGGTCACAAGGGTCTCCATGATTCCGTAAGGTGCTGCAGGGTCACAATGGCTCCTTGGTTCTATTGGGCTCCCCAGGATCACAATGGCCCCTTGGTTCCACAAGGCCTGGCTGTGGCACACTGGCCCTTTGCTTCCGTGAGACCTTGCAGTGTCACAATGGCCCCTTGCTTCTGTCAGGCCTGGCTGTGTCACAATGGCCCCTGGCTCCCATGAGGCCCTGTGATGTCACAATGGTCTCACTGGTTCCACGAGGCCCTGCAGTTCCACAATGGCCCTTCAGTGTCACAAGGCCTTGAAGTGTCATAATAGTCTCAGCGGGTTGCCCAGCTGCTTCACAATGGCCTCCTTGGTTCCATGATGCCCCGTAGCGTAACAACGGTATCCTTGCTTGCACACAGTCAGAATGGCCCCGTGGCCTCCTGGAGCCCCACAGTGTCACTACGATCCCCTTGATTCCACGAGGCCCTGCCGTGCTACAATGACCCCTTGCTTATACAAGGCCCTGCTGTGTCACAATGGCCCCTTGCTTCTGAAGTGTGCAAGAGCCTAATACTAAGAGAAAGGCGCCAAAAAACGCTTCGCCATTATCACTGCTCAACACCTGAAAGGCTTCAAAAGTGCTTCGTCACGATGGCTGCTTATCATAATCACTTTTGAACGCCTGGAAACTACGTGCCGTACGGGCCGTGCATAGCCCGCCTTGAGGCCCATAAAAAGGAAGGCAAAACTGGTGCAAAATGTGGAGGCAAAAGCAAAAGGTAGAATCCCCGCCCTTTGCCTTTCCCCCCACCACCACCATCGCCTGCCGTGAGGCACCCTGAGGCCTCCGGGAGCCGACGCCGCCCGCCTGGGGAGCACCCCCCAATCCTTCACCCCTGGACTGAAATCCCGAGGGAGTTGTGCAACCCTTAGCCCTGCTCCTTCGTCCCAGGCGGAGCCAGGTTCAGCTGCAAGCATCGAGCCTGCATCTCGGAGGATGGGCCCCCGCTTTCCAGCCAAACTGCTCTAGACTTCAGAAGAGGCAGATAAGAGGCTTCAAACAGCAGGGAAAAAAAGGCAAAAACTTCTCCACTTCCCCCACCCTGTCTCAGCAGCAACAAAGGTAGCACAGTGTGGTGGTGACTTATCCAGTGCTTGTTAGAGTAACCTTGTCTTTTCTAACTTTTCTCCACTTTTCTCCTTTCTCTTTGCCTCTCTTACCATTAGATAAAGAGATACCCATTTGTTTGGCACCAACATTTAATCTCGTTTGGTTTTAATCTGGTCTTTGGGAATATTTTGAACCTTCAAAGTTCTTTCCTTTTTATACTCAGAGATTTCCTTTTCTTTGCCCTTCTGGGTGTAAATCAGATAGTAACAAAGTGTCATAATGCTCTCCACGGTTCTGTGAGGCGCCACAATGTCACAATGGACTTTTGGTTCCATGAACTTTGGTACTGTCAGCAACAGTCTCCTTGGCTCCGCAGGGTCACAATGGACCCTTGGCTCCGTGAGGTTCAGTAGTGTAACACGGACGCCTTGATTGCATGAGGTTGTGCAGTGTCACAATGATCTCCTTGGTTCTGCGGCCCTGCTGTGTAACAATGGGCCCCTTCCTTTGCTGATGGCTCTGCGTCCTGCCTGCCTCTGCCTTGGCACACAAAGCCTTGGGCTGCTCCAGCCTCCTTCTGGGGGACACGTTGCACCACTGCACTGCCCTGGGAGAGAAATTCCTTTCTCCTTGTGTCCAGCCTGGACCTGCCCAGCTGCCCTTGGCATTAATTCTTTCTTTTGCCAGCTGGTCTCTACTAGCTAGAAAGGATCCACCATGTCTGAAACCACCCTTCAAGCCCACCCAGGACTCTCCTCCACTGTCCTCAGTCTCCGCTCCACTGAGCACAGAGCTCCTTTGTCCCTATGTAGTGATCATGTGCTCGAGGCCACGGGCACCTGGACAAGAAGGTCGGTTCTTTTCTACAGGAAGGAAACCACAGAACCCCAGTGTTTTGAAGGCAGATGAGAGGCAGCCACCAGAGGCCAAGGCAAGGCAGACGTGTCTGTCCTTGCAGCTTCTGTCTGAAAGCAACCCTTGGACATACGGGGAGTTTTGGAGGTGGAATTCCATTTCAGCTGTGGGTGCCTGGACGGGAATGACACTTCTTCTCCCCAGGAAGGAAAGGGCAGAGCCCCAGTGTTTCAAAGGCTGATTAGTGGTGCCTCAAGGAGGCCAAGGCCAGCCAGACCTGTTTGTCTTGGCAGCTTTTGTCTTGGAGCAATCCTTGGCTAGATGCAATTTGGGAGGCCAAATCCCAGTTTTGTCCGTGGACATCTGGCCCAGAAGGACAGTTCTTTTCCATTGGCAGCAAAGTGAGGAGGCCCAGTGTTTCAAAGGCAGATGAGAGCTGGCCCTCAGGAAGCCAAGGGAAGCTGGACATTCCTGGCAGCTTTTGTCGGGGAGCTATTCCTTGGAGATATGGAATTTCAGAGGTGGATTCCCAATTTTGGCCATGGATGGCTGGACTTGAAAGATGGTTTTATTCCATGGGAAGAGAAGCACAGCCCCCGCGTGTTTTGAAGGCAGATGCGAGGTGGCCCCTAAGAGGCCAAGGCCAGCCTGAGCTGTCTGTCCTGGCAGGTTTCACATGGGAACAATCCTCGGACAGAATCCAATTTGGAGGTAGAATCCTAATTTCAGCCATGGGTCCCTGGAGGAGAAGGACAGTGCTTTCGCACAGAAAGGAAAGCAAGGAACTCCAGCGTTTCAGGGCCAGAGGAGAAGCACCCCTCAACATGCCAAGCTCAGCTGGAGCAGGCAGGTGGCCCCCAGGAGGCCAAGCCAACCACACCTGTTCCACGCTCTTTGCAGCCTTGGGGCCCTGCAGCATCACCATTTTGTTCCCCTGAGGCCCAGCAATAGCACAGTGGTCTCCTTGGCTCTACAGCGGCACAAAGGCCCCTTGCTTCCACGAGGCCTGGCTGTGTCACAATGGTTTCCTTGGTTCCATGGGGCTGCAGAATAACACAATGGGCCACTGGTTCCATGAGGTCACAGAGGGTCACAAGGGTCTCCATGATTCCGTAAGGTGCTGCAGGGTCACAATGGCTCCTTGGTTCTATTGGGCTCCCCAGGATCACAATGGCCCCTTGGTTCCACAAGGCCTGGCTGTGGCACACTGGCCCTTTGCTTCCGTGAGACCTTGCAGTGTCACAATGGCCCCTTGCTTCTGTCAGGCCTGGCTGTGTCACAATGGCCCCTGGCTCCCATGAGGCCCTGTGATGTCACAATGGTCTCACTGGTTCCACGAGGCCCTGCAGTTCCACAATGGCCCTTCAGTGTCACAAGGCCTTGAAGTGTCATAATAGTCTCAGCGGGTTGCCCAGCTGCTTCACAATGGCCTCCTTGGTTCCATGATGCCCCGTAGCGTAACAACGGTATCCTTGCTTGCACACAGTCAGAATGGCCCCGTGGCCTCCTGGAGCCCCACAGTGTCACTACGATCCCCTTGATTCCACGAGGCCCTGCCGTGCTACAATGACCCCTTGCTTATACAAGGCCCTGCTGTGTCACAATGGCCCCTTGCTTCTGAAGTGTGCAAGAGCCTAATACTAAGAGAAAGGCGCCAAAAAACGCTTCGCCATTATCACTGCTCAACACCTGAAAGGCTTCAAAAGTGCTTCGTCACGATGGCTGCTTATCATAATCACTTTTGAACGCCTGGAAACTACGTGCCGTACGGGCCGTGCATAGCCCGCCTTGAGGCCCATAAAAAGGAAGGCAAAACTGGTGCAAAATGTGGAGGCAAAAGCAAAAGGTAGAATCCCCGCCCTTTGCCTTTCCCCCCACCACCACCATCGCCTGCCGTGAGGCACCCTGAGGCCTCCGGGAGCCGACGCCGCCCGCCTGGGGAGCACCCCCCAATCCTTCACCCCTGGACTGAAATCCCGAGGGAGTTGTGCAACCCTTAGCCCTGCTCCTTCGTCCCAGGCGGAGCCAGGTTCAGCTGCAAGCATCGAGCCTGCATCTCGGAGGATGGGCCGCCGCTTTCCAGCCAAACTGCTCTAGACTTCAGAAGAGGCAGATAAGAGGCTTCAAACAGCAGGGAAAAAAAGGCAAAAACTTCTCCACTTCCCCCACCCTGTCTCAGCAGCAACAAAGGTAGCACAGTGTGGTGGTGACTTATCCAGTGCTTGTTAGAGTAACCTTGTCTTTTCTAACTTTTCTCCACTTTTCTCCTTTCTCTTTGCCTCTCTTACCATTAGATAAAGAGATACCCATTTGTTTGGCACCAACATTTAATCTCGTTTGGTTTTAATCTGGTCTTTGGGAATATTTTGAACCTTCAAAGTTCTTTCCTTTTTATACTCAGAGATTTCCTTTTCTTTGCCCTTCTGGGTGTAAATCAGATAGTAACAAAGTGTCATAATGCTCTCCACGGTTCCGTGAGGCGCCACAATGTCACAATGGACTTTTGGTTCCATGAACTTTGGTACTGTCAGCAACAGTCTCCTTGGCTCCGCAGTGTCACAATGGACCCTTGGCTCCATGAGGTTCAGTAGCGTAACACGGACGCCTTGATTGCATGAGGTTGTGCAGTGTCACAATGATCTCCTTGGTTCTGCGGCCCTGCTGTGTAACAATGGGCCCCTTCCTTTGCTGATGGCTCTGCGTCCTGCCTGCCTCTGCCTTGGCACACAAAGCCTTGGGCTGCTCCAGACTCCTTCTGGGGGACACGTTGCACCACTGCACTGCCCTGGGAGAGAAATTCCTTTCTCCTTGTGTCCAGCCTGGACCTGCCCAGCTGCCCTTGGCATTAATTCTTTCTTTTGCCAGCTGGTCTCTACTAGCTAGAAAGGATCCACCATGTCTGAAACCACCCTTCAAGCCCACCCAGGACTCTCCTCCACTGTCCTCAGTCTCCGCTCCACTGAGCACAGAGCTCCTTTGTCCCTCTGTAGTGATCATGTGCTCGAGGCCACGGGCACCTGGACAAGAAGGTCGGTTCTTTTCTACAGGAAGGAAACCACAGAACCCCAGTGTTTTGAAGGCAGATGAGAGGCAGCCACCAGAGGCCAAGGCAAGGCAGACCTGTCTGTCCTTGCAGCTTCTGTCTGAAAGCAACCCTTGGACATATGGGGAGTTTTGGAGGTGGAATTCCATTTCAGCTGTGGGTGCCTGGACGGGAATGACACTTCTTCTCCCCAGGAAGGAAAGGGCAGAGCCCCAGTGTTTCAAAGGCTGATTAGTGGTGCCTCAAGGAGGCCAAGGCCAGCCAGACCTGTTTGTCTTGGCAGCTTTTGTCTTGGAGCAATCCTTGGCTAGATGGAATTTGGGAGGCCAAATCCCAGTTTTGTCCATGGACATCTGGCCCAGAAGGACAGTTCTTTTCCATTGGCAGCAAAGTGAGGAGGCCCAGTGTTTCAAAGGCAGATGAGAGCTGGCCCTCAGGAAGCCAAGGGAAGCTGGACATTCCTGGCAGCTTTTGTCGGGGAGCTATTCCTTGGAGATATGGAATTTCAGAGGTGGATTCCCAATTTTGGCCATGGATGGCTGGACTTGAAAGATGGTTTTATTCCATGGGAAGAGAAGCACAGCCCCCGCGTGTTTTGAAGGCAGATGCGAGGTGGCCCCTAAGAGGCCAAGGCCAGCCTGAGCTGTCTGTCCTGGCAGGTTTCACATGGGAACAATCCTCGGACAGAATCCAATTTGGAGGTAGAATCCTAATTTCAGCCATGGGTCCCTGGAGGAGAAGGACAGTGCTTTCGCACAGAAAGGAAAGCAAGGAACTCCAGCGTTTCAGGGCCAGAGGAGAAGCACCCCTCAACATGCCAAGCTCAGCTGGACCAGGCAGGTGGCCCCCAGGAGGCCAAGCCAACCACACCTGTTCCACGCTCTTTGCAGCCTTGGGGCCCTGCAGCATCACCATTTTGTTCCCCTGAGGCCCAGCAATAGCACAGTGGTCTCCTTGGCTCTACAGCGGCACAAAGGCCCCTTGCTTCCACGAGGCCTGGCTGTGTCACAATGGTTTCCTTGGTTCCATGGGGCTGCAGAATAACACAATGGCCCACTGGTTCCATGAGGTCACAGAGGGTCACAAGGGTCTCCATGATTCCGTAAGGTGCTGCAGGGTCACAATGGCTCCTTGGTTCTATTGGGCTCCCCAGGATCACAATGGCCCCTTGGTTCCACAAGGCCTGGCTGTGGCACACTGGCCCTTTGCTTCCGTGAGACCTTGCAGTGTCACAATGGCCCCTTGCTTCTGTCAGGCCTGGCTGTGTCACAATGGCCCCTGGCTCCCATGAGGCCCTGTGATGTCACAATGGTCTCACTGGTTCCACGAGGCCCTGCAGTTCCACAATGGCCCTTCAGTGTCACAAGGCCTTGAAGTGTCATAATAGTCTCAGCGGGTTGCCCAGCTGCTTCACAATGGCCTCCTTGGTTCCATGATGCCCCGTAGCGTAACAACGGTATCCTTGCTTCCACACAGTCAGAATGGCCCCGTGGCCTCCTGGAGCCCCACAGTGTCACTACGATCCCCTTGATTCCACGAGGCCCTGCCGTGCTACAATGACCCCTTGCTTATACAAGGCCCTGCTGTGTCACAATGGCCCCTTGCTTCTGAAGTGTGCAAGAGCCTAATACTAAGAGAAAGGCGCCAAAAAACGCTTCGCCATTATCACTGCTCAACACCTGAAAGGCTTCAAAAGTGCTTCGTCACGATGGCTGCTTATCATAATCACTTTTGAACACCTGGAAACTACGTGCCGTACGGGCCGTGCATAGCCCGCCTTGAGGCCCATAAAAAGGAAGGCAAAACTGGTGCAAAATGTGGAGGCAAAAGCAAAAGGTAGAATCCCCGCCCTTTGCCTTTCCCCCCACCACCACCATCGCCTGCCGTGAGGCACCCTGAGGCCTCCGGGAGCCGACGCTGCCCGCCTGGGGAGCACCCCCCAATCCTTCACCCCTGGACTGAAATCCCGAGGGAGTTGTGCAACCCTTAGCCCTGCTCCTTCGTCCCAGGCGGACCCAGGTTCAGCTGCAAGCATCGAGCCTGCATCTCGGAGGATGGGCCGCCGCTTTCCAGCCAAACTGCTCTAGACTTCAGAAGAGGCAGATAAGAGGCTTCAAACAGCAGGGAAAAAAAGGCAAAAACTTCTCCACTTCCCCCACCCTGTCTCAGCAGCAACAAAGGTAGCACAGTGTGGTGGTGACTTATCCAGTGCTTGTTAGAGTAACCTTGTCTTTTCTAACTTTTCTCTACTTTTCTCCACTTTTCTCCTTTCTCTTTGCCTCTCTTACCATTAGATAAAGAGATACCCATTTGTTTGGCACCAACATTTAATCTCGTTTGGTTTTAATCTGGTCTTTGGGAATATTTTGAACCTTCAAAGTTCTTTCCTTTTTATACTCAGAGATTTCCTTTTCTTTGCCCTTCTGGGTGTAAATCAGATAGTAACAAAGTGTCATAATGCTCTCCACGGTTCCGTGAGGCGCCACAATGTCACAATGGACTTTTGGTTCCATGAACTTTGGTACTGTCAGCAACAGTCTCCTTGGCTCCGCAGTGTCACAATGGACCCTTGGCTCCATGAGGTTCAGTAGCGTAACACGGACGCCTTGATTGCATGAGGTTGTGCAGTGTCACAATGATCTCCTTGGTTCTGCGGCCCTGCTGTGTAACAATGGGCCCCTTCCTTTGCTGATGGCTCTGCGTCCTGCCTGCCTCTGCCTTGGCACACAAAGCCTTGGGCTGCTCCAGACTCCTTCTGGGGGACACGTTGCACCACTGCACTGCCCTGGGAGAGAAATTCCTTTCTCCTTGTGTCCAGCCTGGACCTGCCCAGCTGCCCTTGGCATTAATTCTTTCTTTTGCCAGCTGGTCTCTACTAGCTAGAAAGGATCCACCATGTCTGAAACCACCCTTCAAGCCCACCCAGGACTCTCCTCCACTGTCCTCAGTCTCCGCTCCACTGAGCACAGAGCTCCTTTGTCCCTCTGTAGTGATCATGTGCTCGAGGCCACGGGCACCTGGACAAGAAGGTCGGTTCTTTTCTACAGGAAGGAAACCACAGAACCCCAGTGTTTTGAAGGCAGATGAGAGGCAGCCACCAGAGGCCAAGGCAAGGCAGACGTGTCTGTCCTTGCAGCTTCTGTCTGAAAGCAACCCTTGGACATATGGGGAGTTTTGGAGGTGGAATTCCATTTCAGCTGTGGGTGCCTGGACGGGAATGACACTTCTTCTCCCCAGGAAGGAAAGGGCAGAGCCCCAGTGTTTCAAAGGCTGATTAGTGGTGCCTCAAGGAGGCCAAGGCCAGCCAGACCTGTTTGTCTTGGCAGCTTTTGTCTTGGAGCAATCCTTGGCTAGATGGAATTTGGGAGGCCAAATCCCAGTTTTGTCCGTGGACATCTGGCCCAGAAGGACAGTTCTTTTCCATTGGCAGCAAAGTGAGGAGGCCCAGTGTTTCAAAGGCAGATGAGAGCTGGCCCTCAGGAAGCCAAGGGAAGCTGGACATTCCTGGCAGCTTTTGTCGGGGAGCTATTCCTTGGAGATATGGAATTTCAGAGGTGGATTCCCAATTTTGGCCATGGATGGCTGGACTTGAAAGATGGTTTTATTCCATGGGAAGAGAAGCACAGCCCCCGCGTGTTTTGAAGGCAGATGCGAGGTGGCCCCTAAGAGGCCAAGGCCAGCCTGAGCTGTCTGTCCTGGCAGGTTTCACATGGGAACAATCCTCGGACAGAATCCAAGTTGGAGGTAGAATCCTAATTTCAGCCATGGGTCCCTGGAGGAGAAGGACAGTGCTTTCGCACAGAAAGGAAAGCAAGGAACTCCAGCGTTTCAGGGCCAGAGGAGAAGCACCCCTCAACATGCCAAGCTCAGCTGGACCAGGCAGGTGGCCCCCAGGAGGCCAAGCCAACCACACCTGTTCCACGCTCTTTGCAGCCTTGGGGCCCTGCAGCATCACCATTTTGTTCCCCTGAGGCCCAGCAATAGCACAGTGGTCTCCTTGGCTCTACAGCGGCACAAAGGCCCCTTGCTTCCACGAGGCCTGGCTGTGTCACAATGGTTTCCTTGGTTCCATGGGGCTGCAGAATAACACAATGGCCCACTGGTTCCATGAGGTCACAGAGGGTCACAAGGGTCTCCATGATTCCGTAAGGTGCTGCAGGGTCACAATGGCTCCTTGGTTCTATTGGGCTCCCCAGGATCACAATGGCCCCTTGGTTCCACAAGGCCTGGCTGTGGCACACTGGCCCTTTGCTTCCGTGAGACCTTGCAGTGTCACAATGGCCCCTTGCTTCTGTCAGGCCTGGCTGTGTCACAATGGCCCCTGGCTCCCATGAGGCCCTGTGATGTCACAATGGTCTCACTGGTTCCACGAGGCCCTGCAGTTCCACAATGGCCCTTCAGTGTCACAAGGCCTTGAAGTGTCATAATAGTCTCAGCGGGTTGCCCAGCTGCTTCACAATGGCCTCCTTGGTTCCATGATGCCCCGTAGCGTAACAACGGTATCCTTGCTTCCACACAGTCAGAATGGCCCCGTGGCCTCCTGGAGCCCCACAGTGTCACTACGATCCCCTTGATTCCACGAGGCCCTGCCGTGCTACAATGACCCCTTGCTTATACAAGGCCCTGCTGTGTCACAATGGCCCCTTGCTTCTGAAGTGTGCAAGAGCCTAATACTAAGAGAAAGGCGCCAAAAAACGCTTCGCCATTATCACTGCTCAACACCTGAAAGGCTTCAAAAGTGCTTCGTCACGATGGCTGCTTATCATAATCACTTTTGAACGCCTGGAAACTACGTGCCGTACGGGCCGTGCATAGCCCGCCTTGAGGCCCATAAAAAGGAAGGCAAAACTGGTGCAAAATGTGGAGGCAAAAGCAAAAGGTAGAATCCCCGCCCTTTGCCTTTCCCCCCACCACCACCATCGCCTGCCGTGAGGCACCCTGAGGCCTCCGGGAGCCGACGCCGCCCGCCTGGGGAGCACCCCCCAATCCTTCACCCCTGGACTGAAATCCCGAGGGAGTTGTGCAACCCCTAGCCCTGCTCCTTCGTCCCAGGCGGAGCCAGGTTCAGCTGCAAGCATCGAGCCTGCATCTCGGAGGATGGGCCGCCGCTTTCCAGCCAAACTGCTCTAGACTTCAGAAGAGGCAGATAAGAGGCTTCAAACAGCAGGGAAAAAAAGGCAAAAACTTCTCCACTTCCCCCACCCTGTCTCAGCAGCAACAAAGGTAGCACAGTGTGGTGGTGACTTATGCAGTGCTTGTTAGAGTAACCTTGTCTTTTCTAACTTTTCTCTACTTTTCTCCACTTTTCTCCTTTCTCTTTGCCTCTCTTACCATTAGATAAAGAGATACCCATTTGTTTGGCACCAACATTTAATCTCGTTTGGTTTTAATCTGGTCTTTGGGAATATTTTGAACCTTCAAAGTTCTTTCCTTTTTATACTCAGAGATTTCCTTTTCTTTGCCCTTCTGGGTGTAAATCAGATAGTAACAAAGTGTCATAATGCTCTCCACGGTTCCGTGAGGCGCCACAATGTCACAATGGACTTTTGGTTCCATGAACTTTGGTACTGTCAGCAACAGTCTCCTTGGCTCCGCAGTGTCACAATGGACCCTTGGCTCCGTGAGGTTCAGTAGCGTAACACGGACGCCTTGATTGCATGAGGTTGTGCAGTGTCACAATGATCTCCTTGGTTCTGCGGCCCTGCTGTGTAACAATGGGCCCCTTCCTTTGCTGATGGCTCTGCGTCCTGCCTGCCTCTGCCTTGGCACACAAAGCCTTGGGCTGCTCCAGACTCCTTCTGGGGGACACGTTGCACCACTGCACTGCCCTGGGAGAGAAATTCCTTTCTCCTTGTGTCCAGCCTGGACCTGCCCAGCTGCCCTTGGCATTAATTCTTTCTTTTGCCAGCTGGTCTCTACTAGCTAGAAAGGATCCACCATGTCTGAAACCACCCTTCAAGCCCACCCAGGACTCTCCTCCACTGTCCTCAGTCTCCGCTCCACTGAGCACAGAGCTCCTTTGTCCCTCTGTAGTGATCATGTGCTCGAGGCCACGGGCACCTGGACAAGAAGGTCGGTTCTTTTCTACAGGAAGGAAACCACAGAACCCCAGTGTTTTGAAGGCAGATGAGAGGCAGCCACCAGAGGCCAAGGCAAGGCAGACGTGTCTGTCCTTGCAGCTTCTGTCTGAAAGCAACCCTTGGACATACGGGGAGTTTTGGAGGTGGAATTCCATTTCAGCTGTGGGTGCCTGGACGGGAATGACACTTCTTCTCCCCAGGAAGGAAAGGGCAGAGCCCCAGTGTTTCAAAGGCTGATTAGTGGTGCCTCAAGGAGGCCAAGGCCAGCCAGACCTGTTTGTCTTGGCAGCTTTTGTCTTGGAGCAATCCTTGGCTAGATGCAATTTGGGAGGCCAAATCCCAGTTTTGTCCGTGGACATCTGGCCCAGAAGGACAGTTCTTTTCCATTGGCAGCAAAGTGAGGAGGCCCAGTGTTTCAAAGGCAGATGAGAGCTGGCCCTCAGGAAGCCAAGGGAAGCTGGACATTCCTGGCAGCTTTTGTCGGGGAGCTATTCCTTGGAGATATGGAATTTCAGAGGTGGATTCCCAATTTTGGCCATGGATGGCTGGACTTGAAAGATGGTTTTATTCCATGGGAAGAGAAGCACAGCCCCCGCGTGTTTTGAAGGCAGATGCGAGGTGGCCCCTAAGAGGCCAAGGCCAGCCTGAGCTGTCTGTCCTGGCAGGTTTCACATGGGAACAATCCTCGGACAGAATCCAATTTGGAGGTAGAATCCTAATTTCAGCCATGGGTCCCTGGAGGAGAAGGACAGTGCTTTCGCACAGAAAGGAAAGCAAGGAACTCCAGCGTTTCAGGGCCAGAGGAGAAGCACCCCTCAACATGCCAAGCTCAGCTGGAGCAGGCAGGTGGCCCCCAGGAGGCCAAGCCAACCACACCTGTTCCACGCTCTTTGCAGCCTTGGGGCCCTGCAGCATCACCATTTTGTTCCCTTGAGGCCCAGCAATAGCACAGTGGTCTCCTTGGCTCTACAGCGGCACAAAGGCCCCTTGCTGCCACGAGGCCTGGCTGTGTCACAATGGTTTCCTTGGTTCCATGGGGCTGCAGAATAACACAATGGCCCACTGGTTCCATGAGGTCACAGAGGGTCACAAGGGTCTCCATGATTCCGTAAGGTGCTGCAGGGTCACAATGGCTCCTTGGTTCTATTGGGCTCCCCAGGATCACAATGGCCCCTTGGTTCCACAAGGCCTGGCTGTGGCACACTGGCCCTTTGCTTCCGTGAGACCTTGCAGTGTCACAATGGCCCCTTGCTTCTGTCAGGCCTGGCTGTGTCACAATGGCCCCTGGCTCCCATGAGGCCCTGTGATGTCACAATGGTCTCACTGGTTCCACGAGGCCCTGCAGTTCCACAATGGCCCTTCAGTGTCACAAGGCCTTGAAGTGTCATAATAGTCTCAGCGGGTTGCCCAGCTGCTTCACAATGGCCTCCTTGGTTCCATGATGCCCCGTAGCGTAACAACGGTATCCTTGCTTCCACACAGTCAGAATGGCCCCGTGGCCTCCTGGAGCCCCACAGTGTCACTACGATCCCCTTGATTCCACGAGGCCCTGCCGTGCTTCAATGACCCCTTGCTTATACAAGGCCCTGCTGTGTCACAATGGCCCCTTGCTTCTGAAGTGTGCAAGAGCCTAATACTAAGAGAAAGGCGCCAAAAAACGCTTCGCCATTATCACTGCTCAACACCTGAAAGGCTTCAAAAGTGCTTCGTCACGATGGCTGCTTATCATAATCACTTTTGAACGCCTGGAAACTACGTGCCGTACGGGCCGTGCATAGCCCGCCTTGAGGCCCATAAAAAGGAAGGCAAAACTGGTGCAAAATGTGGAGGCAAAAGCAAAAGGTAGAATCCCCGCCCTTTGCCTTTCCCCCCACCACCACCATCGCCTGCCGTGAGGCACCCTGAGGCCTCCGGGAGCCGACGCCGCCCGCCTGGGGAGCACCCCCCAATCCTTCACCCCTGGACTGAAATCCCGAGGGAGTTGTGCAACCCCTAGCCCTGCTCCTTCGTCCCAGGCGGACCCAGGTTCAGCTGCAAGCATCGAGCCTGCATCTCGGAGGATGGGCCGCCGCTTTCCAGCCAAACTGCTCTAGACTTCAGAAGAGGCAGATAAGAGGCTTCAAACAGCAGGGAAAAAAAGGCAAAAACTTCTCCACTTCCCCCACCCTGTCTCAGCAGCAACAAAGGTAGCACAGTGTGGTGGTGACTTATCCAGTGCTTGTTAGAGTAACCTTGTCTTTTCTAACTTTTCTCTACTTTTCTCCACTTTTCTCCTTTCTCTTTGCCTCTCTTACCATTAGATAAAGAGATACCCATTTGTTTGGCACCAACATTTAATCTCGTTTGGTTTTAATCTGGTCTTTGGGAATATTTTGAACCTTCAAAGTTCTTTCCTTTTTATACTCAGAGATTTCCTTTTCTTTGCCCTTCTGGGTGTAAATCAGATAGTAACAAAGTGTCATAATGCTCTCCACGGTTCCGTGAGGCGCCACAATGTCACAATGGACTTTTGGTTCCATGAACTTTGGTACTGTCAGCAACAGTCTCCTTGGCTCCGCAGTGTCACAATGGACCCTTGGCTCCGTGAGGTTCAGTAGCGTAACACGGACGCCTTGATTGCATGAGGTTGTGCAGTGTCACAATGATCTCCTTGGTTCTGCGGCCCTGCTGTGTAACAATGGGCCCCTTCCTTTGCTGATGGCTCTGCGTCCTGCCTGGCTCTGCCTTGGCACACAAAGCCTTGGGCTGCTCCAGACTCCTTCTGGGGGACACGTTGCACCACTGCACTGCCCTGGGAGAGAAATTCCTTTCTCCTTGTGTCCAGCCTGGACCTGCCCAGCTGCCCTTGGCATTAATTCTTTCTTTTGCCAGCTGGTCTCTACTAGCTAGAAAGGATCCACCATGTCTGAAACCACCCTTCAAGCCCACCCAGGACTCTCCTCCACTGTCCTCAGTCTCCGCTCCACTGAGCACAGAGCTCCTTTGTCCCTATGTAGTGATCATGTGCTCGAGGCCACGGGCACCTGGACAAGAAGGTCGGTTCTTTTCTACAGGAAGGAAACCACAGAACCCCAGTGTTTTGAAGGCAGATGAGAGGCAGCCACCAGAGGCCAAGGCAAGGCAGACCTGTCTGTCCTTGCAGCTTCTGTCTGAAAGCAACCCTTGGACATACGGGGAGTTTTGGAGGTGGAATTCCATTTCAGCTGTGGGTGCCTGGACGGGAATGACACTTCTTCTCCCCAGGAAGGAAAGGGCAGAGCCCCAGTGTTTCAAAGGCTGATTAGTGGTGCCTCAAGGAGGCCAAGGCCAGCCAGACCTGTTTGTCTTGGCAGCTTTTGTCTTGGAGCAATCCTTGGCTAGATGCAATTTGGGAGGCCAAATCCCAGTTTTGTCCATGGACATCTGGCCCAGAAGGACAGTTCTTTTCCATTGGCAGCAAAGTGAGGAGGCCCAGTGTTTCAAAGGCAGATGAGAGCTGGCCCTCAGGAAGCCAAGGGAAGCTGGACATTCCTGGCAGCTTTTGTCGGGGAGCTATTCCTTGGAGATATGGAATTTCAGAGGTGGATTCCCAATATTGGCCATGGATGGCTGGACTTGAAAGATGGTTTTATTCCATGGGAAGAGAAGCACAGCCCCCGCGTGTTTTGAAGGCAGATGCGAGGTGGCCCCTAAGAGGCCAAGGCCAGCCTGAGCTGTCTGTCCTGGCAGGTTTCACATGGGAACAATCCTCGGACAGAATCCAATTTGGAGGTAGAATCCTAATTTCAGCCATGGGTCCCTGGAGGAGAAGGACAGTGCTTTCGCACAGAAAGGAAAGCAAGGAACTCCAGCGTTTCAGGGCCAGAGGAGAAGCACCCCTCAACATGCCAAGCTCAGCTGGACCAGGCAGGTGGCCCCCAGGAGGCCAAGCCAACCACACCTGTTCCACGCTCTTTGCAGCCTTGGGGCCCTGCAGCATCACCATTTTGTTCCCCTGAGGCCCAGCAATAGCACAGTGGTCTCCTTGGCTCTACAGCGGCACAAAGGCCCCTTGCTTCCACGAGGCCTGGCTGTGTCACAATGGTTTCCTTGGTTCCATGGGGCTGCAGAATAACACAATGGCCCACTGGTTCCATGAGGTCACAGAGGGTCACAAGGGTCTCCATGATTCCGTAAGGTGCTGCAGGGTCACAATGGCTCCTTGGTTCTATTGGGCTCCCCAGGATCACAATGGCCCCTTGGTTCCACAAGGCCTGGCTGTGGCACACTGGCCCTTTGCTTCCGTGAGACCTTGCAGTGTCACAATGGCCCCTTGCTTCTGTCAGGCCTGGCTGTGTCACAATGGCCCCTGGCTCCCATGAGGCCCTGTGATGTCACAATGGTCTCACTGGTTCCACGAGGCCCTGCAGTTCCACAATGGCCCTTCAGTGTCACAAGGCCTTGAAGTGTCATAATAGTCTCAGCGGGTTGCCCAGCTGCTTCACAATGGCCTCCTTGGTTCCATGATGCCCCGTAGCGTAACAACGGTATCCTTGCTTCCACACAGTCAGAATGGCCCCGTGGCCTCCTGGAGCCCCACAGTGTCACTACGATCCCCTTGATTCCACGAGGCCCTGCCGTGCTACAATGACCCCTTGCTTATACAAGGCCCTGCTGTGTCACAATGGCCCCTTGCTTCTGAAGTGTGCAAGAGCCTAATACTAAGAGAAAGGCGCCAAAAAACGCTTCGCCATTATCACTGCTCAACACCTGAAAGGCTTCAAAAGTGCTTCGTCACGATGGCTGCTTATCATAATCACTTTTGAACGCCTGGAAACTACGTGCCGTACGGGCCGTGCATAGCCCGCCTTGAGGCCCATAAAAAGGAAGGCAAAACTGGTGCAAAATGTGGAGGCAAAAGCAAAAGGTAGAATCCCCGCCCTTTGCCTTTCCCCCCACCACCACCATCGCCTGCCGTGAGGCACCCTGAGGCCTCCGGGAGCCGACGCCGCCCGCCTGGGGAGCACCCCCCAATCCTTCACCCCTGGACTGAAATCCCGAGGGAGTTGTGCAACCCTTAGCCCTGCTCCTTCGTCCCAGGCGGAGCCAGGTTCAGCTGCAAGCATCGAGCCTGCATCTCGGAGGATGGGCCGCCGCTTTCCAGCCAAACTGCTCTAGACTTCAGAAGAGGCAGATAAGAGGCTTCAAACAGCAGGGAAAAAAAGGCAAAAACTTCTCCACTTCCCCCACCCTGTCTCAGCAGCAACAAAGGTAGCACAGTGTGGTGGTGACTTATCCAGTGCTTGTTAGAGTAACCTTGTCTTTTCTAACTTTTCTCCACTTTTCTCCTTTCTCTTTGCCTCTCTTACCATTAGATAAAGAGATACCCATTTGTTTGGCACCAACATTTAATCTCGTTTGGTTTTAATCTGGTCTTTGGGAATATTTTGAACCTTCAAAGTTCTTTCCTTTTTATACTCAGAGATTTCCTTTTCTTTGCCCTTCTGGGTGTAAATCAGATAGTAACAAAGTGTCATAATGCTCTCCACGGTTCTGTGAGGCGCCACAATGTCACAATGGACTTTTGGTTCCATGAACTTTGGTACTGTCAGCAACAGTCTCCTTGGCTCCGCAGGGTCACAATGGACCCTTGGCTCCGTGAGGTTCAGTAGTGTAACACGGACGCCTTGATTGCATGAGGTTGTGCAGTGTCACAATGATCTCCTTGGTTCTGCGGCCCTGCTGTGTAACAATGGGCCCCTTCCTTTGCTGATGGCTCTGCGTCCTGCCTGCCTCTGCCTTGGCACACAAAGCCTTGGGCTGCTCCAGCCTCCTTCTGGGGGACACGTTGCACCACTGCACTGCCCTGGGAGAGAAATTCCTTTCTCCTTGTGTCCAGCCTGGACCTGCCCAGCTGCCCTTGGCATTAATTCTTTCTTTTGCCAGCTGGTCTCTACTAGCTAGAAAGGATCCACCATGTCTGAAACCACCCTTCAAGCCCACCCAGGACTCTCCTCCACTGTCCTCAGTCTCCGCTCCACTGAGCACAGAGCTCCTTTGTCCCTATGTAGTGATCATGTGCTCGAGGCCACGGGCACCTGGACAAGAAGGTCGGTTCTTTTCTACAGGAAGGAAACCACAGAACCCCAGTGTTTTGAAGGCAGATGAGAGGCAGCCACCAGAGGCCAAGGCAAGGCAGACGTGTCTGTCCTTGCAGCTTCTGTCTGAAAGCAACCCTTGGACATACGGGGAGTTTTGGAGGTGGAATTCCATTTCAGCTGTGGGTGCCTGGACGGGAATGACACTTCTTCTCCCCAGGAAGGAAAGGGCAGAGCCCCAGTGTTTCAAAGGCTGATTAGTGGTGCCTCAAGGAGGCCAAGGCCAGCCAGACCTGTTTGTCTTGGCAGCTTTTGTCTTGGAGCAATCCTTGGCTAGATGCAATTTGGGAGGCCAAATCCCAGTTTTGTCCGTGGACATCTGGCCCAGAAGGACAGTTCTTTTCCATTGGCAGCAAAGTGAGGAGGCCCAGTGTTTCAAAGGCAGATGAGAGCTGGCCCTCAGGAAGCCAAGGGAAGCTGGACATTCCTGGCAGCTTTTGTCGGGGAGCTATTCCTTGGAGATATGGAATTTCAGAGGTGGATTCCCAATTTTGGCCATGGATGGCTGGACTTGAAAGATGGTTTTATTCCATGGGAAGAGAAGCACAGCCCCCGCGTGTTTTGAAGGCAGATGCGAGGTGGCCCCTAAGAGGCCAAGGCCAGCCTGAGCTGTCTGTCCTGGCAGGTTTCACATGGGAACAATCCTCGGACAGAATCCAATTTGGAGGTAGAATCCTAATTTCAGCCATGGGTCCCTGGAGGAGAAGGACAGTGCTTTCGCACAGAAAGGAAAGCAAGGAACTCCAGCGTTTCAGGGCCAGAGGAGAAGCACCCCTCAACATGCCAAGCTCAGCTGGAGCAGGCAGGTGGCCCCCAGGAGGCCAAGCCAACCACACCTGTTCCACGCTCTTTGCAGCCTTGGGGCCCTGCAGCATCACCATTTTGTTCCCCTGAGGCCCAGCAATAGCACAGTGGTCTCCTTGGCTCTACAGCGGCACAAAGGCCCCTTGCTTCCACGAGGCCTGGCTGTGTCACAATGGTTTCCTTGGTTCCATGGGGCTGCAGAATAACACAATGGGCCACTGGTTCCATGAGGTCACAGAGGGTCACAAGGGTCTCCATGATTCCGTAAGGTGCTGCAGGGTCACAATGGCTCCTTGGTTCTATTGGGCTCCCCAGGATCACAATGGCCCCTTGGTTCCACAAGGCCTGGCTGTGGCACACTGGCCCTTTGCTTCCGTGAGACCTTGCAGTGTCACAATGGCCCCTTGCTTCTGTCAGGCCTGGCTGTGTCACAATGGCCCCTGGCTCCCATGAGGCCCTGTGATGTCACAATGGTCTCACTGGTTCCACGAGGCCCTGCAGTTCCACAATGGCCCTTCAGTGTCACAAGGCCTTGAAGTGTCATAATAGTCTCAGCGGGTTGCCCAGCTGCTTCACAATGGCCTCCTTGGTTCCATGATGCCCCGTAGCGTAACAACGGTATCCTTGCTTGCACACAGTCAGAATGGCCCCGTGGCCTCCTGGAGCCCCACAGTGTCACTACGATCCCCTTGATTCCACGAGGCCCTGCCGTGCTACAATGACCCCTTGCTTATACAAGGCCCTGCTGTGTCACAATGGCCCCTTGCTTCTGAAGTGTGCAAGAGCCTAATACTAAGAGAAAGGCGCCAAAAAACGCTTCGCCATTATCACTGCTCAACACCTGAAAGGCTTCAAAAGTGCTTCGTCACGATGGCTGCTTATCATAATCACTTTTGAACGCCTGGAAACTACGTGCCGTACGGGCCGTGCATAGCCCGCCTTGAGGCCCATAAAAAGGAAGGCAAAACTGGTGCAAAATGTGGAGGCAAAAGCAAAAGGTAGAATCCCCGCCCTTTGCCTTTCCCCCCACCACCACCATCGCCTGCCGTGAGGCACCCTGAGGCCTCCGGGAGCCGACGCCGCCCGCCTGGGGAGCACCCCCCAATCCTTCACCCCTGGACTGAAATCCCGAGGGAGTTGTGCAACCCTTAGCCCTGCTCCTTCGTCCCAGGCGGAGCCAGGTTCAGCTGCAAGCATCGAGCCTGCATCTCGGAGGATGGGCCGCCGCTTTCCAGCCAAACTGCTCTAGACTTCAGAAGAGGCAGATAAGAGGCTTCAAACAGCAGGGAAAAAAAGGCAAAAACTTCTCCACTTCCCCCACCCTGTCTCAGCAGCAACAAAGGTAGCACAGTGTGGTGGTGACTTATCCAGTGCTTGTTAGAGTAACCTTGTCTTTTCTAACTTTTCTCCACTTTTCTCCTTTCTCTTTGCCTCTCTTACCATTAGATAAAGAGATACCCATTTGTTTGGCACCAACATTTAATCTCGTTTGGTTTTAATCTGGTCTTTGGGAATATTTTGAACCTTCAAAGTTCTTTCCTTTTTATACTCAGAGATTTCCTTTTCTTTGCCCTTCTGGGTGTAAATCAGATAGTAACAAAGTGTCATAATGCTCTCCACGGTTCCGTGAGGCGCCACAATGTCACAATGGACTTTTGGTTCCATGAACTTTGGTACTGTCAGCAACAGTCTCCTTGGCTCCGCAGTGTCACAATGGACCCTTGGCTCCATGAGGTTCAGTAGCGTAACACGGACGCCTTGATTGCATGAGGTTGTGCAGTGTCACAATGATCTCCTTGGTTCTGCGGCCCTGCTGTGTAACAATGGGCCCCTTCCTTTGCTGATGGCTCTGCGTCCTGCCTGCCTCTGCCTTGGCACACAAAGCCTTGGGCTGCTCCAGACTCCTTCTGGGGGACACGTTGCACCACTGCACTGCCCTGGGAGAGAAATTCCTTTCTCCTTGTGTCCAGCCTGGACCTGCCCAGCTGCCCTTGGCATTAATTCTTTCTTTTGCCAGCTGGTCTCTACTAGCTAGAAAGGATCCACCATGTCTGAAACCACCCTTCAAGCCCACCCAGGACTCTCCTCCACTGTCCTCAGTCTCCGCTCCACTGAGCACAGAGCTCCTTTGTCCCTCTGTAGTGATCATGTGCTCGAGGCCACGGGCACCTGGACAAGAAGGTCGGTTCTTTTCTACAGGAAGGAAACCACAGAACCCCAGTGTTTTGAAGGCAGATGAGAGGCAGCCACCAGAGGCCAAGGCAAGGCAGACCTGTCTGTCCTTGCAGCTTCTGTCTGAAAGCAACCCTTGGACATATGGGGAGTTTTGGAGGTGGAATTCCATTTCAGCTGTGGGTGCCTGGACGGGAATGACACTTCTTCTCCCCAGGAAGGAAAGGGCAGAGCCCCAGTGTTTCAAAGGCTGATTAGTGGTGCCTCAAGGAGGCCAAGGCCAGCCAGACCTGTTTGTCTTGGCAGCTTTTGTCTTGGAGCAATCCTTGGCTAGATGGAATTTGGGAGGCCAAATCCCAGTTTTGTCCATGGACATCTGGCCCAGAAGGACAGTTCTTTTCCATTGGCAGCAAAGTGAGGAGGCCCAGTGTTTCAAAGGCAGATGAGAGCTGGCCCTCAGGAAGCCAAGGGAAGCTGGACATTCCTGGCAGCTTTTGTCGGGGAGCTATTCCTTGGAGATATGGAATTTCAGAGGTGGATTCCCAATTTTGGCCATGGATGGCTGGACTTGAAAGATGGTTTTATTCCATGGGAAGAGAAGCACAGCCCCCGCGTGTTTTGAAGGCAGATGCGAGGTGGCCCCTAAGAGGCCAAGGCCAGCCTGAGCTGTCTGTCCTGGCAGGTTTCACATGGGAACAATCCTCGGACAGAATCCAATTTGGAGGTAGAATCCTAATTTCAGCCATGGGTCCCTGGAGGAGAAGGACAGTGCTTTCGCACAGAAAGGAAAGCAAGGAACTCCAGCGTTTCAGGGCCAGAGGAGAAGCACCCCTCAACATGCCAAGCTCAGCTGGACCAGGCAGGTGGCCCCCAGGAGGCCAAGCCAACCACACCTGTTCCACGCTCTTTGCAGCCTTGGGGCCCTGCAGCATCACCATTTTGTTCCCCTGAGGCCCAGCAATAGCACAGTGGTCTCCTTGGCTCTACAGCGGCACAAAGGCCCCTTGCTTCCACGAGGCCTGGCTGTGTCACAATGGTTTCCTTGGTTCCATGGGGCTGCAGAATAACACAATGGCCCACTGGTTCCATGAGGTCACAGAGGGTCACAAGGGTCTCCATGATTCCGTAAGGTGCTGCAGGGTCACAATGGCTCCTTGGTTCTATTGGGCTCCCCAGGATCACAATGGCCCCTTGGTTCCACAAGGCCTGGCTGTGGCACACTGGCCCTTTGCTTCCGTGAGACCTTGCAGTGTCACAATGGCCCCTTGCTTCTGTCAGGCCTGGCTGTGTCACAATGGCCCCTGGCTCCCATGAGGCCCTGTGATGTCACAATGGTCTCACTGGTTCCACGAGGCCCTGCAGTTCCACAATGGCCCTTCAGTGTCACAAGGCCTTGAAGTGTCATAATAGTCTCAGCGGGTTGCCCAGCTGCTTCACAATGGCCTCCTTGGTTCCATGATGCCCCGTAGCGTAACAACGGTATCCTTGCTTCCACACAGTCAGAATGGCCCCGTGGCCTCCTGGAGCCCCACAGTGTCACTACGATCCCCTTGATTCCACGAGGCCCTGCCGTGCTACAATGACCCCTTGCTTATACAAGGCCCTGCTGTGTCACAATGGCCCCTTGCTTCTGAAGTGTGCAAGAGCCTAATACTAAGAGAAAGGCGCCAAAAAACGCTTCGCCATTATCACTGCTCAACACCTGAAAGGCTTCAAAAGTGCTTCGTCACGATGGCTGCTTATCATAATCACTTTTGAACACCTGGAAACTACGTGCCGTACGGGCCGTGCATAGCCCGCCTTGAGGCCCATAAAAAGGAAGGCAAAACTGGTGCAAAATGTGGAGGCAAAAGCAAAAGGTAGAATCCCCGCCCTTTGCCTTTCCCCCCACCACCACCATCGCCTGCCGTGAGGCACCCTGAGGCCTCCGGGAGCCGACGCTGCCCGCCTGGGGAGCACCCCCCAATCCTTCACCCCTGGACTGAAATCCCGAGGGAGTTGTGCAACCCTTAGCCCTGCTCCTTCGTCCCAGGCGGACCCAGGTTCAGCTGCAAGCATCGAGCCTGCATCTCGGAGGATGGGCCGCCGCTTTCCAGCCAAACTGCTCTAGACTTCAGAAGAGGCAGATAAGAGGCTTCAAACAGCAGGGAAAAAAAGGCAAAAACTTCTCCACTTCCCCCACCCTGTCTCAGCAGCAACAAAGGTAGCACAGTGTGGTGGTGACTTATCCAGTGCTTGTTAGAGTAACCTTGTCTTTTCTAACTTTTCTCTACTTTTCTCCACTTTTCTCCTTTCTCTTTGCCTCTCTTACCATTAGATAAAGAGATACCCATTTGTTTGGCACCAACATTTAATCTCGTTTGGTTTTAATCTGGTCTTTGGGAATATTTTGAACCTTCAAAGTTCTTTCCTTTTTATACTCAGAGATTTCCTTTTCTTTGCCCTTCTGGGTGTAAATCAGATAGTAACAAAGTGTCATAATGCTCTCCACGGTTCCGTGAGGCGCCACAATGTCACAATGGACTTTTGGTTCCATGAACTTTGGTACTGTCAGCAACAGTCTCCTTGGCTCCGCAGTGTCACAATGGACCCTTGGCTCCATGAGGTTCAGTAGCGTAACACGGACGCCTTGATTGCATGAGGTTGTGCAGTGTCACAATGATCTCCTTGGTTCTGCGGCCCTGCTGTGTAACAATGGGCCCCTTCCTTTGCTGATGGCTCTGCGTCCTGCCTGCCTCTGCCTTGGCACACAAAGCCTTGGGCTGCTCCAGACTCCTTCTGGGGGACACGTTGCACCACTGCACTGCCCTGGGAGAGAAATTCCTTTCTCCTTGTGTCCAGCCTGGACCTGCCCAGCTGCCCTTGGCATTAATTCTTTCTTTTGCCAGCTGGTCTCTACTAGCTAGAAAGGATCCACCATGTCTGAAACCACCCTTCAAGCCCACCCAGGACTCTCCTCCACTGTCCTCAGTCTCCGCTCCACTGAGCACAGAGCTCCTTTGTCCCTCTGTAGTGATCATGTGCTCGAGGCCACGGGCACCTGGACAAGAAGGTCGGTTCTTTTCTACAGGAAGGAAACCACAGAACCCCAGTGTTTTGAAGGCAGATGAGAGGCAGCCACCAGAGGCCAAGGCAAGGCAGACCTGTCTGTCCTTGCAGCTTCTGTCTGAAAGCAACCCTTGGACATATGGGGAGTTTTGGAGGTGGAATTCCATTTCAGCTGTGGGTGCCTGGACGGGAATGACACTTCTTCTCCCCAGGAAGGAAAGGGCAGAGCCCCAGTGTTTCAAAGGCTGATTAGTGGTGCCTCAAGGAGGCCAAGGCCAGCCAGACCTGTTTGTCTTGGCAGCTTTTGTCTTGGAGCAATCCTTGGCTAGATGGAATTTGGGAGGCCAAATCCCAGTTTTGTCCGTGGACATCTGGCCCAGAAGGACAGTTCTTTTCCATTGGCAGCAAAGTGAGGAGGCCCAGTGTTTCAAAGGCAGATGAGAGCTGGCCCTCAGGAAGCCAAGGGAAGCTGGACATTCCTGGCAGCTTTTGTCGGGGAGCTATTCCTTGGAGATATGGAATTTCAGAGGTGGATTCCCAATTTTGGCCATGGATGGCTGGACTTGAAAGATGGTTTTATTCCATGGGAAGAGAAGCACAGCCCCCGCGTGTTTTGAAGGCAGATGCGAGGTGGCCCCTAAGAGGCCAAGGCCAGCCTGAGCTGTCTGTCCTGGCAGGTTTCACATGGGAACAATCCTCGGACAGAATCCAAGTTGGAGGTAGAATCCTAATTTCAGCCATGGGTCCCTGGAGGAGAAGGACAGTGCTTTCGCACAGAAAGGAAAGCAAGGAACTCCAGCGTTTCAGGGCCAGAGGAGAAGCACCCCTCAACATGCCAAGCTCAGCTGGACCAGGCAGGTGGCCCCCAGGAGGCCAAGCCAACCACACCTGTTCCACGCTCTTTGCAGCCTTGGGGCCCTGCAGCATCACCATTTTGTTCCCCTGAGGCCCAGCAATAGCACAGTGGTCTCCTTGGCTCTACAGCGGCACAAAGGCCCCTTGCTTCCACGAGGCCTGGCTGTGTCACAATGGTTTCCTTGGTTCCATGGGGCTGCAGAATAACACAATGGCCCACTGGTTCCATGAGGTCACAGAGGGTCACAAGGGTCTCCATGATTCCGTAAGGTGCTGCAGGGTCACAATGGCTCCTTGGTTCTATTGGGCTCCCCAGGATCACAATGGCCCCTTGGTTCCACAAGGCCTGGCTGTGGCACACTGGCCCTTTGCTTCCGTGAGACCTTGCAGTGTCACAATGGCCCCTTGCTTCTGTCAGGCCTGGCTGTGTCACAATGGCCCCTGGCTCCCATGAGGCCCTGTGATGTCACAATGGTCTCACTGGTTCCACGAGGCCCTGCAGTTCCACAATGGCCCTTCAGTGTCACAAGGCCTTGAAGTGTCATAATA
The DNA here is from genome assembly GCF_965178545.1 of Coloeus monedula. Lineage (NCBI taxonomy): Eukaryota > Metazoa > Chordata > Aves > Passeriformes > Corvidae > Coloeus > Coloeus monedula. The sequence goes on along the minus strand of NW_028120746.1, from coordinate 172,640 downwards.
GTCTCAGCGGGTTGCCCAGCTGCTTCACAATGGCCTCCTTGGTTCCATGATGCCCCGTAGCGTAACAACGGTATCCTTGCTTCCACACAGTCAGAATGGCCCCGTGGCCTCCTGGAGCCCCACAGTGTCACTACGATCCCCTTGATTCCACGAGGCCCTGCCGTGCTACAATGACCCCTTGCTTATACAAGGCCCTGCTGTGTCACAATGGCCCCTTGCTTCTGAAGTGTGCAAGAGCCTAATACTAAGAGAAAGGCGCCAAAAAACGCTTCGCCATTATCACTGCTCAACACCTGAAAGGCTTCAAAAGTGCTTCGTCACGATGGCTGCTTATCATAATCACTTTTGAACGCCTGGAAACTACGTGCCGTACGGGCCGTGCATAGCCCGCCTTGAGGCCCATAAAAAGGAAGGCAAAACTGGTGCAAAATGTGGAGGCAAAAGCAAAAGGTAGAATCCCCGCCCTTTGCCTTTCCCCCCACCACCACCATCGCCTGCCGTGAGGCACCCTGAGGCCTCCGGGAGCCGACGCCGCCCGCCTGGGGAGCACCCCCCAATCCTTCACCCCTGGACTGAAATCCCGAGGGAGTTGTGCAACCCCTAGCCCTGCTCCTTCGTCCCAGGCGGAGCCAGGTTCAGCTGCAAGCATCGAGCCTGCATCTCGGAGGATGGGCCGCCGCTTTCCAGCCAAACTGCTCTAGACTTCAGAAGAGGCAGATAAGAGGCTTCAAACAGCAGGGAAAAAAAGGCAAAAACTTCTCCACTTCCCCCACCCTGTCTCAGCAGCAACAAAGGTAGCACAGTGTGGTGGTGACTTATGCAGTGCTTGTTAGAGTAACCTTGTCTTTTCTAACTTTTCTCTACTTTTCTCCACTTTTCTCCTTTCTCTTTGCCTCTCTTACCATTAGATAAAGAGATACCCATTTGTTTGGCACCAACATTTAATCTCGTTTGGTTTTAATCTGGTCTTTGGGAATATTTTGAACCTTCAAAGTTCTTTCCTTTTTATACTCAGAGATTTCCTTTTCTTTGCCCTTCTGGGTGTAAATCAGATAGTAACAAAGTGTCATAATGCTCTCCACGGTTCCGTGAGGCGCCACAATGTCACAATGGACTTTTGGTTCCATGAACTTTGGTACTGTCAGCAACAGTCTCCTTGGCTCCGCAGTGTCACAATGGACCCTTGGCTCCGTGAGGTTCAGTAGCGTAACACGGACGCCTTGATTGCATGAGGTTGTGCAGTGTCACAATGATCTCCTTGGTTCTGCGGCCCTGCTGTGTAACAATGGGCCCCTTCCTTTGCTGATGGCTCTGCGTCCTGCCTGCCTCTGCCTTGGCACACAAAGCCTTGGGCTGCTCCAGACTCCTTCTGGGGGACACGTTGCACCACTGCACTGCCCTGGGAGAGAAATTCCTTTCTCCTTGTGTCCAGCCTGGACCTGCCCAGCTGCCCTTGGCATTAATTCTTTCTTTTGCCAGCTGGTCTCTACTAGCTAGAAAGGATCCACCATGTCTGAAACCACCCTTCAAGCCCACCCAGGACTCTCCTCCACTGTCCTCAGTCTCCGCTCCACTGAGCACAGAGCTCCTTTGTCCCTCTGTAGTGATCATGTGCTCGAGGCCACGGGCACCTGGACAAGAAGGTCGGTTCTTTTCTACAGGAAGGAAACCACAGAACCCCAGTGTTTTGAAGGCAGATGAGAGGCAGCCACCAGAGGCCAAGGCAAGGCAGACGTGTCTGTCCTTGCAGCTTCTGTCTGAAAGCAACCCTTGGACATATGGGGAGTTTTGGAGGTGGAATTCCATTTCAGCTGTGGGTGCCTGGACGGGAATGACACTTCTTCTCCCCAGGAAGGAAAGGGCAGAGCCCCAGTGTTTCAAAGGCTGATTAGTGGTGCCTCAAGGAGGCCAAGGCCAGCCAGACCTGTTTGTCTTGGCAGCTTTTGTCTTGGAGCAATCCTTGGCTAGATGCAATTTGGGAGGCCAAATCCCAGTTTTGTCCATGGACATCTGGCCCAGAAGGACAGTTCTTTTCCATTGGCAGCAAAGTGAGGAGGCCCAGTGTTTCAAAGGCAGATGAGAGCTGGCCCTCAGGAAGCCAAGGGAAGCTGGACATTCCTGGCAGCTTTTGTCGGGGAGCTATTCCTTGGAGATATGGAATTTCAGAGGTGGATTCCCAATTTTGGCCATGGATGGCTGGACTTGAAAGATGGTTTTATTCCATGGGAAGAGAAGCACAGCCCCCGCGTGTTTTGAAGGCAGATGCGAGGTGGCCCCTAAGAGGCCAAGGCCAGCCTGAGCTGTCTGTCCTGGCAGGTTTCACATGGGAACAATCCTCGGACAGAATCCAATTTGGAGGTAGAATCCTAATTTCAGCCATGGGTCCCTGGAGGAGAAGGACAGTGCTTTCGCACAGAAAGGAAAGCAAGGAACTCCAGCGTTTCAGGGCCAGAGGAGAAGCACCCCTCAACATGCCAAGCTCAGCTGGACCAGGCAGGTGGCCCCCAGGAGGCCAAGCCAACCACACCTGTTCCACGCTCTTTGCAGCCTTGGGGCCCTGCAGCATCACCATTTTGTTCCCCTGAGGCCCAGCAATAGCACAGTGGTCTCCTTGGCTCTACAGCGGCACAAAGGCCCCTTGCTTCCACGAGGCCTGGCTGTGTCACAATGGTTTCCTTGGTTCCATGGGGCTGCAGAATAACACAATGGCCCACTGGTTCCATGAGGTCACAGAGGGTCACAAGGGTCTCCATGATTCCGTAAGGTGCTGCAGGGTCACAATGGCTCCTTGGTTCTATTGGGCTCCCCAGGATCACAATGGCCCCTTGGTTCCACAAGGCCTGGCTGTGGCACACTGGCCCTTTGCTTCCGTGAGACCTTGCAGTGTCACAATGGCCCCTTGCTTCTGTCAGGCCTGGCTGTGTCACAATGGCCCCTGGCTCCCATGAGGCCCTGTGATGTCACAATGGTCTCACTGGTTCCACGAGGCCCTGCAGTTCCACAATGGCCCTTCAGTGTCACAAGGCCTTGAAGTGTCATAATAGTCTCAGCGGGTTGCCCAGCTGCTTCACAATGGCCTCCTTGGTTCCATGATGCCCCGTAGCGTAACAACGGTATCCTTGCTTCCACACAGTCAGAATGGCCCCGTGGCCTCCTGGAGCCCCACAGTGTCACTACGATCCCCTTGATTCCACGAGGCCCTGCCGTGCTACAATGACCCCTTGCTTATACAAGGCCCTGCTGTGTCACAATGGCCCCTTGCTTCTGAAGTGTGCAAGAGCCTAATACTAAGAGAAAGGCGCCAAAAAACGCTTCGCCATTATCACTGCTCAACACCTGAAAGGCTTCAAAAGTGCTTCGTCACGATGGCTGCTTATCATAATCACTTTTGAACACCTGGAAACTATGTGCCGTACGGGCCGTGCATAGCCCGCCTTGAGGCCCATAAAAAGGAAGGCAAAACTGGTGCAAAATGTGGAGGCAAAAGCAAAAGGTAGAATCCCCGCCCTTTGCCTTTCCCCCCACCACCACCATCGCCTGCCGTGAGGCACCCTGAGGCCTCCGGGAGCCGACGCTGCCCGCCTGGGGAGCACCCCCCAATCCTTCACCCCTGGACTGAAATCCCGAGGGAGTTGTGCAACCCTTAGCCCTGCTCCTTCGTCCCAGGCGGACCCAGGTTCAGCTGCAAGCATCGAGCCTGCATCTCGGAGGATGGGCCGCCGCTTTCCAGCCAAACTGCTCTAGACTTCAGAAGAGGCAGATAAGAGGCTTCAAACAGCAGGGAAAAAAAGGCAAAAACTTCTCCACTTCCCCCACCCTGTCTCAGCAGCAACAAAGGTAGCACAGTGTGGTGGTGACTTATCCAGTGCTTGTTAGAGTAACCTTGTCTTTTCTAACTTTTCTCTACTTTTCTCCACTTTTCTCCTTTCTCTTTGCCTCTCTTACCATTAGATAAAGAGATACCCATTTGTTTGGCACCAACATTTAATCTCGTTTGGTTTTAATCTGGTCTTTGGGAATATTTTGAACCTTCAAAGTTCTTTCCTTTTTATACTCAGAGATTTCCTTTTCTTTGCCCTTCTGGGTGTAAATCAGATAGTAACAAAGTGTCATAATGCTCTCCACGGTTCCGTGAGGCGCCACAATGTCACAATGGACTTTTGGTTCCATGAACTTTGGTACTGTCAGCAACAGTCTCCTTGGCTCCGCAGTGTCACAATGGACCCTTGGCTCCATGAGGTTCAGTAGCGTAACACGGACGCCTTGATTGCATGAGGTTGTGCAGTGTCACAATGATCTCCTTGGTTCTGCGGCCCTGCTGTGTAACAATGGGCCCCTTCCTTTGCTGATGGCTCTGCGTCCTGCCTGCCTCTGCCTTGGCACACAAAGCCTTGGGCTGCTCCAGACTCCTTCTGGGGGACACGTTGCACCACTGCACTGCCCTGGGAGAGAAATTCCTTTCTCCTTGTGTCCAGCCTGGACCTGCCCAGCTGCCCTTGGCATTAATTCTTTCTTTTGCCAGCTGGTCTCTACTAGCTAGAAAGGATCCACCATGTCTGAAACCACCCTTCAAGCCCACCCAGGACTCTCCTCCACTGTCCTCAGTCTCCGCTCCACTGAGCACAGAGCTCCTTTGTCCCTCTGTAGTGATCATGTGCTCGAGGCCACGGGCACCTGGACAAGAAGGTCGGTTCTTTTCTACAGGAAGGAAACCACAGAACCCCAGTGTTTTGAAGGCAGATGAGAGGCAGCCACCAGAGGCCAAGGCAAGGCAGACCTGTCTGTCCTTGCAGCTTCTGTCTGAAAGCAACCCTTGGACATATGGGGAGTTTTGGAGGTGGAATTCCATTTCAGCTGTGGGTGCCTGGACGGGAATGACACTTCTTCTCCCCAGGAAGGAAAGGGCAGAGCCCCAGTGTTTCAAAGGCTGATTAGTGGTGCCTCAAGGAGGCCAAGGCCAGCCAGACCTGTTTGTCTTGGCAGCTTTTGTCTTGGAGCAATCCTTGGCTAGATGCAATTTGGGAGGCCAAATCCCAGTTTTGTCCATGGACATCTGGCCCAGAAGGACAGTTCTTTTCCATTGGCAGCAAAGTGAGGAGGCCCAGTGTTTCAAAGGCAGATGAGAGCTGGCCCTCAGGAAGCCAAGGGAAGCTGGACATTCCTGGCAGCTTTTGTCGGGGAGCTATTCCTTGGAGATATGGAATTTCAGAGGTGGATTCCCAATTTTGGCCATGGATGGCTGGACTTGAAAGATGGTTTTATTCCATGGGAAGAGAAGCACAGCCCCCGCGTGTTTTGAAGGCAGATGCGAGGTGGCCCCTAAGAGGCCAAGGCCAGCCTGAGCTGTCTGTCCTGGCAGGTTTCACATGGGAACAATCCTCGGACAGAATCCAAGTTGGAGGTAGAATCCTAATTTCAGCCATGGGTCCCTGGAGGAGAAGGACAGTGCTTTCGCACAGAAAGGAAAGCAAGGAACTCCAGCGTTTCAGGGCCAGAGGAGAAGCACCCCTCAACATGCCAAGCTCAGCTGGAGCAGGCAGGTGGCCCCCAGGAGGCCAAGCCAACCACACCTGTTCCACGCTCTTTGCAGCCTTGGGGCCCTGCAGCATCACCATTTTGTTCCCCTGAGGCCCAGCAATAGCACAGTGGTCTCCTTGGCTCTACAGCGGCACAAAGGCCCCTTGCTTCCACGAGGCCTGGCTGTGTCACAATGGTTTCCTTGGTTCCATGGGGCTGCAGAATAACACAATGGGCCACTGGTTCCATGAGGTCACAAAGGGTCACAAGGGTCTCCATGATTCCGTAAGGTGCTGCAGGGTCACAATGGCTCCTTGGTTCTATTGGGCTCCCCAGGATCACAATGGCCCCTTGGTTCCACAAGGCCTGGCTGTGGCACACTGGCCCTTTGCTTCCGTGAGACCTTGCAGTGTCACAATGGCCCCTTGCTTCTGTCAGGCCTGGCTGTGTCACAATGGCCCCTGGCTCCCATGAGGCCCTGTGATGTCACAATGGTCTCACTGGTTCCACGAGGCCCTGCAGTTCCACAATGGCCCTTCAGTGTCACAAGGCCTTGAAGTGTCATAATAGTCTCAGCGGGTTGCCCAGCTGCTTCACAATGGCCTCCTTGGTTCCATGATGCCCCGTAGCGTAACAACGGTATCCTTGCTTGCACACAGTCAGAATGGCCCCGTGGCCTCCTGGAGCCCCACAGTGTCACTACGATCCCCTTGATTCCACGAGGCCCTGCCGTGCTACAATGACCCCTTGCTTATACAAGGCCCTGCTGTGTCACAATGGCCCCTTGCTTCTGAAGTGTGCAAGAGCCTAATACTAAGAGAAAGGCGCCAAAAAACGCTTCGCCATTATCACTGCTCAACACCTGAAAGGCTTCAAAAGTGCTTCGTCATGATGGCTGCTTATCATAATCACTTTTGAACGCCTGGAAACTACGTGCCGTACGGGCCGTGCATAGCCCGCCTTGAGGCCCATAAAAAGGAAGGCAAAACTGGTGCAAAATGTGGAGGCAAAAGCAAAAGGTAGAATCCCCGCCCTTTGCCTTTCCCCCCACCACCACCATCGCCTGCCGTGAGGCACCCTGAGGCCTCCGGGAGCCGACGCCGCCCGCCTGGGGAGCACCCCCCAATCCTTCACCCCTGGACTGAAATCCCGAGGGAGTTGTGCAACCCCTAGCCCTGCTCCTTCGTCCCAGGCGGAGCCAGGTTCAGCTGCAAGCATCGAGCCTGCATCTCGGAGGATGGGCCGCCGCTTTCCAGCCAAACTGCTCTAGACTTCAGAAGAGGCAGATAAGAGGCTTCAAACAGCAGGAAAAAAAAGGCAAAAACTTCTCCACTTCCCCCACCCTGTCTCAGCAGCAACAAAGGTAGCACAGTGTGGTGGTGACTTATCCAGTGCTTGTTAGAGTAACCTTGTCTTTTCTAACTTTTCTCTACTTTTCTCCTTCTTTCTCTTTGCCTCTCTTACCATTAGATAAAGAGATACCCATTTGTTTGGCACCAACATTTAATCTCGTTTGGTTTTAATCTGGTCTTTGGGAATATTTTGAACCTTCAAAGTTCTTTCCTTTTTATACTCAGAGATTTCCTTTTCTTTGCCCTTCTGGGTGTAAATCAGATAGTAACAAAGTGTCATAATGCTCTCCACGGTTCTGTGAGGCGCCACAATGTCACAATGGACTTTTGGTTCCATGAACTTTGGTACTGTCAGCAACAGTCTCCTTGGCTCCGCAGTGTCACAATGGACCCTTGGCTCCGTGAGGTTCAGTAGCGTAACACGGACGCCTTGATTGCATGAGGTTGTGCAGTGTCACAATGATCTCCTTGGTTCTGCGGCCCTGCTGTGTAACAATGGGCCCCTTCCTTTGCTGATGGCTCTGCGTCCTGCCTGCCTCTGCCTTGGCACACAAAGCCTTGGGCTGCTCCAGCCTCCTTCTGGGGGACACGTTGCACCACTGCACTGCCCTGGGAGAGAAATTCCTTTCTCCTTGTGTCCAGCCTGGACCTGCCCAGCTGCCCTTGGCATTAATTCTTTCTTTTGCCAGCTGGTCTCTACTAGCTAGAAAGGATCCACCATGTCTGAAACCACCCTTCAAGCCCACCCAGGACTCTCCTCCACTGTCCTCAGTCTCCACTCCACTGAGCACAGAGCTCCTTTGTCCCTCTGTAGTGATCATGTGCTCGAGGCCACGGGCACCTGGACAAGAAGGTCGGTTCTTTTCTACAGGAAGGAAACCACAGAACCCCAGTGTTTTGAAGGCAGATGAGAGGCAGCCACCAGAGGCCAAGGCAAGGCAGACGTGTCTGTCCTTGCAGCTTCTGTCTGAAAGCAACCCTTGGACATACGGGGAGTTTTGGAGGTGGAATTCCATTTCAGCTGTGGGTGCCTGGACGGGAATGACACTTCTTCTCCCCAGGAAGGAAAGGGCAGAGCCCCAGTGTTTCAAAGGCTGATTAGTGGTGCCTCAAGGAGGCCAAGGCCAGCCAGACCTGTTTGTCTTGGCAGCTTTTGTCTTGGAGCAATCCTTGGCTAGATGCAATTTGGGAGGCCAAATCCCAGTTTTGTCCGTGGACATCTGGCCCAGAAGGACAGTTCTTTTCCATTGGCAGCAAAGTGAGGAGGCCCAGTGTTTCAAAGGCAGATGAGAGCTGGCCCTCAGGAAGCCAAGGGAAGCTGGACATTCCTGGCAGCTTTTGTCGGGGAGCTATTCCTTGGAGATATGGAATTTCAGAGGTGGATTCCCAATTTTGGCCATGGATGGCTGGACTTGAAAGATGGTTTTTTCCATGGGAAGAGAAGCACAGCCCCCGCCTGTTTTGAAGGCAGATGCGAGGTGGCCCCTAAGAGGCCAAGGCCAGCCTGAGCTGTCTGTCCTGGCAGGTTTCACATGGGAACAATCCTCGGACAGAATCCAATTTGGAGGTAGAATCCTAATTTCAGCCATGGGTCCCTGGAGGAGAAGGACAGTGCTTTCGCACAGAAAGGAAAGCAAGGAACTCCAGCGTTTCAGGGCCAGAGGAGAAGCACCCCTCAACATGCCAAGCTCAGCTGGACCAGGCAGGTGGCCCCCAGGAGGCCAAGCCAACCACACCTGTTCCACGCTCTTTGCAGCCTTGGGGCCCTGCAGCATCACCATTTTGTTCCCCTGAGGCCCAGCAATAGCACAGTGGTCTCCTTGGCTCTACAGCGGCACAAAGGCCCCTTGCTTCCACGAGGCCTGGCTGTGTCACAATGGTTTCCTTGGTTCCATGGGGCTGCAGAATAACACAATGGCCCACTGGTTCCATGAGGTCACAGAGGGTCACAAGGGTCTCCATGATTCCGTAAGGTGCTGCAGGGTCACAATGGCTCCTTGGTTCTATTGGGCTCCCCAGGATCACAATGGCCCCTTGGTTCCACAAGGCCTGGCTGTGGCACACTGGCCCTTTGCTTCCGTGAGACCTTGCAGTGTCACAATGGCCCCTTGCTTCTGTCAGGCCTGGCTGTGTCACAATGGCCCCTGGCTCCCATGAGGCCCTGTGATGTCACAATGGTCTCACTGGTTCCACGAGGCCCTGCAGTTCCACCATGGCCCTTCAGTGTCACAAGGCCTTGAAGTGTCATAATAGTCTCAGCGGGTTGCCCAGCTGCTTCACAATGGCCTCCTTGGTTCCATGATGCCCCGTAGCGTAACAACGGTATCCTTGCTTCCACACAGTCAGAATGGCCCCGTGGCCTCCTGGAGCCCCACAGTGTCACTACGATCCCCTTGATTCCACGAGGCCCTGCCGTGCTACAATGACCCCTTGCTTATACAAGGCCCTGCTGTGTCACAATGGCCCCTTGCTTCTGAAGTGTGCAAGAGCCTAATACTAAGAGAAAGGCGCCAAAAAACGCTTCGCCATTATCACTGCTCAACACCTGAAAGGCTTCAAAAGTGCTTCGTCATGATGGCTGCTTATCATAATCACTTTTGAACGCCTGGAAACTACGTGCCGTACGGGCCGTGCATAGCCCGCCTTGAGGCCCATAAAAAGGAAGGCAAAACTGGTGCAAAATGTGGAGGCAAAAGCAAAAGGTAGAATCCCCGCCCTTTGCCTTTCCCCCCACCACCACCATCGCCTGCCGTGAGGCACCCTGAGGCCTCCGGGAGCCGACGCCGCCCGCCTGGGGAGCACCCCCCAATCCTTCACCCCTGGACTGAAATCCCGAGGGAGTTGTGCAACCCCTAGCCCTGCTCCTTCGTCCCAGGCGGAGCCAGGTTCAGCTGCAAGCATCGAGCCTGCATCTCGGAGGATGGGCCGCCGCTTTCCAGCCAAACTGCTCTAGACTTCAGAAGAGGCAGATAAGAGGCTTCAAACAGCAGGAAAAAAAAGGCAAAAACTTCTCCACTTCCCCCACCCTGTCTCAGCAGCAACAAAGGTAGCACAGTGTGGTGGTGACTTATCCAGTGCTTGTTAGAGTAACCTTGTCTTTTCTAACTTTTCTCTACTTTTCTCCTTCTTTCTCTTTGCCTCTCTTACCATTAGATAAAGAGATACCCATTTGTTTGGCACCAACATTTAATCTCGTTTGGTTTTAATCTGGTCTTTGGGAATATTTTGAACCTTCAAAGTTCTTTCCTTTTTATACTCAGAGATTTCCTTTTCTTTGCCCTTCTGGGTGTAAATCAGATAGTAACAAAGTGTCATAATGCTCTCCACGGTTCCGTGAGGCGCCACAATGTCACAATGGACTTTTGGTTCCATGAACTTTGGTACTGTCAGCAACAGTCTCCTTGGCTCCGCAGTGTCACAATGGACCCTTGGCTCCGTGAGGTTCAGTAGCGTAACACGGACGCCTTGATTGCATGAGGTTGTGCAGTGTCACAATGATCTCCTTGGTTCTGCGGCCCTGCTGTGTAACAATGGGCCCCTTCCTTTGCTGATGGCTCTGCGTCCTGCCTGCCTCTGCCTTGGCACACAAAGCCTTGGGCTGCTCCAGCCTCCTTCTGGGGGACACGTTGCACCACTGCACTGCCCTGGGAGAGAAATTCCTTTCTCCTTGTGTCCAGCCTGGACCTGCCCAGCTGCCCTTGGCATTAATTCTTTCTTTTGCCAGCTGGTCTCTACTAGCTAGAAAGGATCCACCATGTCTGAAACCACCCTTCAAGCCCACCCAGGACTCTCCTCCACTGTCCTCAGTCTCCACTCCACTGAGCACAGAGCTCCTTTGTCCCTCTGTAGTGATCATGTGCTCGAGGCCACGGGCACCTGGACAAGAAGGTCGGTTCTTTTCTACAGGAAGGAAACCACAGAACCCCAGTGTTTTGAAGGCAGATGAGAGGCAGCCACCAGAGGCCAAGGCAAGGCAGACGTGTCTGTCCTTGCAGCTTCTGTCTGAAAGCAACCCTTGGACATACGGGGAGTTTTGGAGGTGGAATTCCATTTCAGCTGTGGGTGCCTGGACGGGAATGACACTTCTTCTCCCCAGGAAGGAAAGGGCAGAGCCCCAGTGTTTCAAAGGCTGATTAGTGGTGCCTCAAGGAGGCCAAGGCCAGCCAGACCTGTTTGTCTTGGCAGCTTTTGTCTTGGAGCAATCCTTGGCTAGATGCAATTTGGGAGGCCAAATCCCAGTTTTGTCCGTGGACATCTGGCCCAGAAGGACAGTTCTTTTCCATTGGCAGCAAAGTGAGGAGGCCCAGTGTTTCAAAGGCAGATGAGAGCTGGCCCTCAGGAAGCCAAGGGAAGCTGGACATTCCTGGCAGCTTTTGTCGGGGAGCTATTCCTTGGAGATATGGAATTTCAGAGGTGGATTCCCAATTTTGGCCATGGATGGCTGGACTTGAAAGATGGTTTTTTCCATGGGAAGAGAAGCACAGCCCCCGCGTGTTTTGAAGGCAGATGCGAGGTGGCCCCTAAGAGGCCAAGGCCAGCCTGAGCTGTCTGTCCTGGCAGGTTTCACATGGGAACAATCCTCGGACAGAATCCAATTTGGAGGTAGAATCCTAATTTCAGCCATGGGTCCCTGGAGGAGAAGGACAGTGCTTTCGCACAGAAAGGAAAGCAAGGAACTCCAGCGTTTCAGGGCTAGAGGAGAAGCACCCCTCAACATGCCAAGCTCAGCTGGACCAGGCAGGTGGCCCCCAGGAGGCCAAGCCAACCACACCTGTTCCACGCTCTTTGCAGCCTTGGGGCCCTGCAGCATCACCATTTTGTTCCCCTGAGGCCCAGCAATAGCACAGTGGTCTCCTTGGCTCTACAGCGGCACAAAGGCCCCTTGCTTCCACGAGGCCTGGCTGTGTCACAATGGTTTCCTTGGTTCCATGGGGCTGCAGAATAACACAATGGCCCACTGGTTCCATGAGGTCACAGAGGGTCACAAGGGTCTCCATGATTCCGTAAGGTGCTGCAGGGTCACAATGGCTCCTTGGTTCTATTGGGCTCCCCAGGATCACAATGGCCCCTTGGTTCCACAAGGCCTGGCTGTGGCACACTGGCCCTTTGCTTCCGTGAGACCTTGCAGTGTCACAATGGCCCCTTGCTTCTGTCAGGCCTGGCTGTGTCACAATGGCCCCTGGCTCCCATGAGGCCCTGTGATGTCACAATGGTCTCACTGGTTCCACGAGGCCCTGCAGTTCCACCATGGCCCTTCAGTGTCACAAGGCCTTGAAGTGTCATAATAGTCTCAGCGGGTTGCCCAGCTGCTTCACAATGGCCTCCTTGGTTCCATGATGCCCCGTAGCGTAACAACGGTATCCTTGCTTGCACACAGTCAGAATGGCCCCGTGGCCTCCTGGAGCCCCACAGTGTCACTACGATCCCCTTGATTCCACGAGGCCCTGCCGTGCTACAATGACCCCTTGCTTATACAAGGCCCTGCTGTGTCACAATGGCCCCTTGCTTCTGAAGTGTGCAAGAGCCTAATACTAAGAGAAAGGCGCCAAAAAACGCTTCGCCATTATCACTGCTCAACACCTGAAAGGCTTCAAAAGTGCTTCGTCATGATGGCTGCTTATCATAATCACTTTTGAACGCCTGGAAACTACGTGCCGTACGGGCCGTGCATAGCCCGCCTTGAGGCCCATAAAAAGGAAGGCAAAACTGGTGCAAAATGTGGAGGCAAAAGCAAAAGGTAGAATCCCCGCCCTTTGCCTTTCCCCCCACCACCACCATCGCCTGCCGTGAGGCACCCTGAGGCCTCCGGGAGCCGACGCCGCCCGCCTGGGGAGCACCCCCCAATCCTTCACCCCTGGACTGAAATCCCGAGGGAGTTGTGCAACCCCTAGCCCTGCTCCTTCGTCCCAGGCGGACCCAGGTTCAGCTGCAAGCATCGAGCCTGCATCTCGGAGGATGGGCCGCCGCTTTCCAGCCAAACTGCTCTAGACTTCAGAAGAGGCAGATAAGAGGCTTCAAACAGCAGGAAAAAAAAGGCAAAAACTTCTCCACTTCCCCCACCCTGTCTCAGCAGCAACAAAGGTAGCACAGTGTGGTGGTGACTTATCCAGTGCTTGTTAGAGTAACCTTGTCTTTTCTAACTTTTCTCTACTTTTCTCCTTCTTTCTCTTTGCCTCTCTTACCATTAGATAAAGAGATACCCATTTGTTTGGCACCAACATTTAATCTCGTTTGGTTTTAATCTGGTCTTTGGGAATATTTTGAACCTTCAAAGTTCTTTCCTTTTTATACTCAGAGATTTCCTTTTCTTTGCCCTTCTGGGTGTAAATCAGATAGTAACAAAGTGTCATAATGCTCTCCACGGTTCCGTGAGGCGCCACAATGTCACAATGGACTTTTGGTTCCATGAACTTTGGTACTGTCAGCAACAGTCTCCTTGGCTCCGCAGTGTCACAATGGACCCTTGGCTCCGTGAGGTTCAGTAGCGTAACACGGACGCCTTGATTGCATGAGGTTGTGCAGTGTCACAATGATCTCCTTGGTTCTGCGGCCCTGCTGTGTAACAATGGGCCCCTTCCTTTGCTGATGGCTCTGCGTCCTGCCTGCCTCTGCCTTGGCACACAAAGCCTTGGGCTGCTCCAGCCTCCTTCTGGGGGACACGTTGCACCACTGCACTGCCCTGGGAGAGAAATTCCTTTCTCCTTGTGTCCAGCCTGGACCTGCCCAGCTGCCCTTGGCATTAATTCTTTCTTTTGCCAGCTGGTCTCTACTAGCTAGAAAGGATCCACCATGTCTGAAACCACCCTTCAAGCCCACCCAGGACTCTCCTCCACTGTCCTCAGTCTCCACTCCACTGAGCACAGAGCTCCTTTGTCCCTCTGTAGTGATCATGTGCTCGAGGCCACGGGCACCTGGACAAGAAGGTCGGTTCTTTTCTACAGGAAGGAAACCACAGAACCCCAGTGTTTTGAAGGCAGATGAGAGGCAGCCACCAGAGGCCAAGGCAAGGCAGACGTGTCTGTCCTTGCAGCTTCTGTCTGAAAGCAACCCTTGGACATACGGGGAGTTTTGGAGGTGGAATTCCATTTCAGCTGTGGGTGCCTGGACGGGAATGACACTTCTTCTCCCCAGGAAGGAAAGGGCAGAGCCCCAGTGTTTCAAAGGCTGATTAGTGGTGCCTCAAGGAGGCCAAGGCCAGCCAGACCTGTTTGTCTTGGCAGCTTTTGTCTTGGAGCAATCCTTGGCTAGATGCAATTTGGGAGGCCAAATCCCAGTTTTGTCCGTGGACATCTGGCCCAGAAGGACAGTTCTTTTCCATTGGCAGCAAAGTGAGGAGGCCCAGTGTTTCAAAGGCAGATGAGAGCTGGCCCTCAGGAAGCCAAGGGAAGCTGGACATTCCTGGCAGCTTTTGTCGGGGAGCTATTCCTTGGAGATATGGAATTTCAGAGGTGGATTCCCAATTTTGGCCATGGATGGCTGGACTTGAAAGATGGTTTTTTCCATGGGAAGAGAAGCACAGCCCCCGCCTGTTTTGAAGGCAGATGCGAGGTGGCCCCTAAGAGGCCAAGGCCAGCCTGAGCTGTCTGTCCTGGCAGGTTTCACATGGGAACAATCCTCGGATAGAATCCAATTTGGAGGTAGAATCCTAATTTCAGCCATGGGTCCCTGGAGGAGAAGGACAGTGCTTTCGCACAGAAAGGAAAGCAAGGAACTCCAGCGTTTCAGGGCCAGAGGAGAAGCACCCCTCAACATGCCAAGCTCAGCTGGACCAGGCAGGTGGCCCCCAGGAGGCCAAGCCAACCACACCTGTTCCACGCTCTTTGCAGCCTTGGGGCCCTGCAGCATCACCATTTTGTTCCCCTGAGGCCCAGCAATAGCACAGTGGTCTCCTTGGCTCTACAGCGGCACAAAGGCCCCTTGCTTCCACGAGGCCTGGCTGTGTCACAATGGTTTCCTTGGTTCCATGGGGCTGCAGAATAACACAATGGCCCACTGGTTCCATGAGGTCACAGAGGGTCACAAGGGTCTCCATGATTCCGTAAGGTGCTGCAGGGTCACAATGGCTCCTTGGTTCTATTGGGCTCCCCAGGATCACAATGGCCCCTTGGTTCCACAAGGCCTGGCTGTGGCACACTGGCCCTTTGCTTCCGTGAGACCTTGCAGTGTCACAATGGCCCCTTGCTTCTGTCAGGCCTGGCTGTGTCACAATGGCCCCTGGCTCCCATGAGGCCCTGTGATGTCACAATGGTCTCACTGGTTCCACGAGGCCCTGCAGTTCCACCATGGCCCTTCAGTGTCACAAGGCCTTGAAGTGTCATAATAGTCTCAGCGGGTTGCCCAGCTGCTTCACAATGGCCTCCTTGGTTCCATGATGCCCCGTAGCGTAACAACGGTATCCTTGCTTGCACACAGTCAGAATGGCCCCGTGGCCTCCTGGAGCCCCACAGTGTCACTACGATCCCCTTGATTCCACGAGGCCCTGCCGTGCTACAATGACCCCTTGCTTATACAAGGCCCTGCTGTGTCACAATGGCCCCTTGCTTCTGAAGTGTGCAAGAGCCTAATACTAAGAGAAAGGCGCCAAAAAACGCTTCGCCATTATCACTGCTCAACACCTGAAAGGCTTCAAAAGTGCTTCGTCATGATGGCTGCTTATCATAATCACTTTTGAACGCCTGGAAACTACGTGCCGTACGGGCCGTGCATAGCCCGCCTTGAGGCCCATAAAAAGGAAGGCAAAACTGGTGCAAAATGTGGAGGCAAAAGCAAAAGGTAGAATCCCCGCCCTTTGCCTTTCCCCCCACCACCACCATCGCCTGCCGTGAGGCACCCTGAGGCCTCCGGGAGCCGACGCCGCCCGCCTGGGGAGCACCCCCCAATCCTTCACCCCTGGACTGAAATCCCGAGGGAGTTGTGCAACCCCTAGCCCTGCTCCTTCGTCCCAGGCGGACCCAGGTTCAGCTGCAAGCATCGAGCCTGCATCTCGGAGGATGGGCCGCCGCTTTCCAGCCAAACTGCTCTAGACTTCAGAAGAGGCAGATAAGAGGCTTCAAACAGCAGGAAAAAAAAGGCAAAAACTTCTCCACTTCCCCCACCCTGTCTCAGCAGCAACAAAGGTAGCACAGTGTGGTGGTGACTTATCCAGTGCTTGTTAGAGTAACCTTGTCTTTTCTAACTTTTCTCTACTTTTCTCCTTCTTTCTCTTTGCCTCTCTTACCATTAGATAAAGAGATACCCATTTGTTTGGCACCAACATTTAATCTCGTTTGGTTTTAATCTGGTCTTTGGGAATATTTTGAACCTTCAAAGTTCTTTCCTTTTTATACTCAGAGATTTCCTTTTCTTTGCCCTTCTGGGTGTAAATCAGATAGTAACAAAGTGTCATAATGCTCTCCACGGTTCCGTGAGGCGCCACAATGTCACAATGGACTTTTGGTTCCATGAACTTTGGTACTGTCAGCAACAGTCTCCTTGGCTCCGCAGTGTCACAATGGACCCTTGGCTCCGTGAGGTTCAGTAGCGTAACACGGACGCCTTGATTGCATGAGGTTGTGCAGTGTCACAATGATCTCCTTGGTTCTGCGGCCCTGCTGTGTAACAATGGGCCCCTTCCTTTGCTGATGGCTCTGCGTCCTGCCTGCCTCTGCCTTGGCACACAAAGCCTTGGGCTGCTCCAGCCTCCTTCTGGGGGACACGTTGCACCACTGCACTGCCCTGGGAGAGAAATTCCTTTCTCCTTGTGTCCAGCCTGGACCTGCCCAGCTGCCCTTGGCATTAATTCTTTCTTTTGCCAGCTGGTCTCTACTAGCTAGAAAGGATCCACCATGTCTGAAACCACCCTTCAAGCCCACCCAGGACTCTCCTCCACTGTCCTCAGTCTCCACTCCACTGAGCACAGAGCTCCTTTGTCCCTCTGTAGTGATCATGTGCTCGAGGCCACGGGCACCTGGACAAGAAGGTCGGTTCTTTTCTACAGGAAGGAAACCACAGAACCCCAGTGTTTTGAAGGCAGATGAGAGGCAGCCACCAGAGGCCAAGGCAAGGCAGACGTGTCTGTCCTTGCAGCTTCTGTCTGAAAGCAACCCTTGGACATACGGGGAGTTTTGGAGGTGGAATTCCATTTCAGCTGTGGGTGCCTGGACGGGAATGACACTTCTTCTCCCCAGGAAGGAAAGGGCAGAGCCCCAGTGTTTCAAAGGCTGATTAGTGGTGCCTCAAGGAGGCCAAGGCCAGCCAGACCTGTTTGTCTTGGCAGCTTTTGTCTTGGAGCAATCCTTGGCTAGATGCAATTTGGGAGGCCAAATCCCAGTTTTGTCCGTGGACATCTGGCCCAGAAGGACAGTTCTTTTCCATTGGCAGCAAAGTGAGGAGGCCCAGTGTTTCAAAGGCAGATGAGAGCTGGCCCTCAGGAAGCCAAGGGAAGCTGGACATTCCTGGCAGCTTTTGTCGGGGAGCTATTCCTTGGAGATATGGAATTTCAGAGGTGGATTCCCAATTTTGGCCATGGATGGCTGGACTTGAAAGATGGTTTTTTCCATGGGAAGAGAAGCACAGCCCCCGCCTGTTTTGAAGGCAGATGCGAGGTGGCCCCTAAGAGGCCAAGGCCAGCCTGAGCTGTCTGTCCTGGCAGGTTTCACATGGGAACAATCCTCGGATAGAATCCAATTTGGAGGTAGAATCCTAATTTCAGCCATGGGTCCCTGGAGGAGAAGGACAGTGCTTTCGCACAGAAAGGAAAGCAAGGAACTCCAGCGTTTCAGGGCCAGAGGAGAAGCACCCCTCAACATGCCAAGCTCAGCTGGACCAGGCAGGTGGCCCCCAGGAGGCCAAGCCAACCACACCTGTTCCACGCTCTTTGCAGCCTTGGGGCCCTGCAGCATCACCATTTTGTTCCCCTGAGGCCCAGCAATAGCACAGTGGTCTCCTTGGCTCTACAGCGGCACAAAGGCCCCTTGCTTCCACGAGGCCTGGCTGTGTCACAATGGTTTCCTTGGTTCCATGGGGCTGCAGAATAACACAATGGCCCACTGGTTCCATGAGGTCACAGAGGGTCACAAGGGTCTCCATGATTCCGTAAGGTGCTGCAGGGTCACAATGGCTCCTTGGTTCTATTGGGCTCCCCAGGATCACAATGGCCCCTTGGTTCCACAAGGCCTGGCTGTGGCACACTGGCCCTTTGCTTCCGTGAGACCTTGCAGTGTCACAATGGCCCCTTGCTTCTGTCAGGCCTGGCTGTGTCACAATGGCCCCTGGCTCCCATGAGGCCCTGTGATGTCACAATGGTCTCACTGGTTCCACGAGGCCCTGCAGTTCCACCATGGCCCTTCAGTGTCACAAGGCCTTGAAGTGTCATAATAGTCTCAGCGGGTTGCCCAGCTGCTTCACAATGGCCTCCTTGGTTCCATGATGCCCCGTAGCGTAACAACGGTATCCTTGCTTGCACACAGTCAGAATGGCCCCGTGGCCTCCTGGAGCCCCACAGTGTCACTACGATCCCCTTGATTCCACGAGGCCCTGCCGTGCTACAATGACCCCTTGCTTATACAAGGCCCTGCTGTGTCACAATGGCCCCTTGCTTCTGAAGTGTGCAAGAGCCTAATACTAAGAGAAAGGCGCCAAAAAACGCTTCGCCATTATCACTGCTCAACACCTGAAAGGCTTCAAAAGTGCTTCGTCATGATGGCTGCTTATCATAATCACTTTTGAACGCCTGGAAACTACGTGCCGTACGGGCCGTGCATAGCCCGCCTTGAGGCCCATAAAAAGGAAGGCAAAACTGGTGCAAAATGTGGAGGCAAAAGCAAAAGGTAGAATCCCCGCCCTTTGCCTTTCCCCCCACCACCACCATCGCCTGCCGTGAGGCACCCTGAGGCCTCCGGGAGCCGACGCCGCCCGCCTGGGGAGCACCCCCCAATCCTTCACCCCTGGACTGAAATCCCGAGGGAGTTGTGCAACCCCTAGCCCTGCTCCTTCGTCCCAGGTGGACCCAGGTTCAGCTGCAAGCATCGAGCCTGCATCTCGGAGGATGGGCCGCCGCTTTCCAGCCAAACTGCTCTAGACTTCAGAAGAGGCAGATAAGAGGCTTCAAACAGCAGGAAAAAAAAGGCAAAAACTTCTCCACTTCCCCCACCCTGTCTCAGCAGCAACAAAGGTAGCACAGTGTGGTGGTGACTTATCCAGTGCTTGTTAGAGTAACCTTGTCTTTTCTAACTTTTCTCTACTTTTCTCCTTCTTTCTCTTTGCCTCTCTTACCATTAGATAAAGAGATACCCATTTGTTTGGCACCAACATTTAATCTCGTTTGGTTTTAATCTGGTCTTTGGGAATATTTTGAACCTTCAAAGTTCTTTCCTTTTTATACTCAGAGATTTCCTTTTCTTTGCCCATCTGGGTGTAAATCACATAGTAACAAAGTGTCATAATGCTCTCCACGGTTCCGTGAGGCGCCACAATGTCACAATGGACTTTTGGTTCCATGAACTTTGGTACTGTCAGCAACAGTCTCCTTGGCTCCGCAGTGTCACAATGGACCCTTGGCTCCGTGAGGTTCAGTAGCGTAACACGGACGCCTTGATTGCATGAGGTTGTGCAGTGTCACAATGATCTCCTTGGTTCTGCGGCCCTGCTGTGTAACAATGGGCCCCTTCCTTTGCTGATGGCTCTGCGTCCTGCCTGCCTCTGCCTTGGCACACAAAGCCTTGGGCTGCTCCAGCCTCCTTCTGGGGGACACGTTGCACCACTGCACTGCCCTGGGAGAGAAATTCCTTTCTCCTTGTGTCCAGCCTGGACCTGCCCAGCTGCCCTTGGCATTAATTCTTTCTTTTGCCAGCTGGTCTCTACTAGCTAGAAAGGATCCACCATGTCTGAAACCACCCTTCAAGCCCACCCAGGACTCTCCTCCACTGTCCTCAGTCTCCACTCCACTGAGCACAGAGCTCCTTTGTCCCTCTGTAGTGATCATGTGCTCGAGGCCACGGGCACCTGGACAAGAAGGTCGGTTCTTTTCTACAGGAAGGAAACCACAGAACCCCAGTGTTTTGAAGGCAGATGAGAGGCAGCCACCAGAGGCCAAGGCAAGGCAGACGTGTCTGTCCTTGCAGCTTCTGTCTGAAAGCAACCCTTGGACATACGGGGAGTTTTGGAGGTGGAATTCCATTTCAGCTGTGGGTGCCTGGACGGGAATGACACTTCTTCTCCCCAGGAAGGAAAGGGCAGAGCCCCAGTGTTTCAAAGGCTGATTAGTGGTGCCTCAAGGAGGCCAAGGCCAGCCAGACCTGTTTGTCTTGGCAGCTTTTGTCTTGGAGCAATCCTTGGCTAGATGCAATTTGGGAGGCCAAATCCCAGTTTTGTCCGTGGACATCTGGCCCAGAAGGACAGTTCTTTTCCATTGGCAGCAAAGTGAGGAGGCCCAGTGTTTCAAAGGCAGATGAGAGCTGGCCCTCAGGAAGCCAAGGGAAGCTGGACATTCCTGGCAGCTTTTGTCGGGGAGCTATTCCTTGGAGATATGGAATTTCAGAGGTGGATTCCCAATTTTGGCCATGGATGGCTGGACTTGAAAGATGGTTTTTTCCATGGGAAGAGAAGCACAGCCCCCGCGTGTTTTGAAGGCAGATGCGAGGTGGCCCCTAAGAGGCCAAGGCCAGCCTGAGCTGTCTGTCCTGGCAGGTTTCACATGGGAACAATCCTCGGACAGAATCCAATTTGGAGGTAGAATCCTAATTTCAGCCATGGGTCCCTGGAGGAGAAGGACAGTGCTTTCGCACAGAAAGGAAAGCAAGGAACTCCAGCGTTTCAGGGCCAGAGGAGAAGCACCCCTCAACATGCCAAGCTCAGCTGGACCAGGCAGGTGGCCCCCAGGAGGCCAAGCCAACCACACCTGTTCCACGCTCTTTGCAGCCTTGGGGCCCTGCAGCATCACCATTTTGTTCCCCTGAGGCCCAGCAATAGCACAGTGGTCTCCTTGGCTCTACAGCGGCACAAAGGCCCCTTGCTTCCACGAGGCCTGGCTGTGTCACAATGGTTTCCTTGGTTCCATGGGGCTGCAGAATAACACAATGGCCCACTGGTTCCATGAGGTCACAGAGGGTCACAAGGGTCTCCATGATTCCGTAAGGTGCTGCAGGGTCACAATGGCTCCTTGGTTCTATTGGGCTCCCCAGGATCACAATGGCCCCTTGGTTCCACAAGGCCTGGCTGTGGCACACTGGCCCTTTGCTTCCGTGAGACCTTGCAGTGTCACAATGGCCCCTTGCTTCTGTCAGGCCTGGCTGTGTCACAATGGCCCCTGGCTCCCATGAGGCCCTGTGATGTCACAATGGTCTCACTGGTTCCACGAGGCCCTGCAGTTCCACCATGGCCCTTCAGTGTCACAAGGCCTTGAAGTGTCATAATAGTCTCAGCGGGTTGCCCAGCTGCTTCACAATGGCCTCCTTGGTTCCATGATGCCCCGTAGCGTAACAACGGTATCCTTGCTTGCACACAGTCAGAATGGCCCCGTGGCCTCCTGGAGCCCCACAGTGTCACTACGATCCCCTTGATTCCACGAGGCCCTGCCGTGCTACAATGACCCCTTGCTTATACAAGGCCCTGCTGTGTCACAATGGCCCCTTGCTTCTGAAGTGTGCAAGAGCCTAATACTAAGAGAAAGGCGCCAAAAAACGCTTCGCCATTATCACTGCTCAACACCTGAAAGGCTTCAAAAGTGCTTCGTCATGATGGCTGCTTATCATAATCACTTTTGAACGCCTGGAAACTACGTGCCGTACGGGCCGTGCATAGCCCGCCTTGAGGCCCATAAAAAGGAAGGCAAAACTGGTGCAAAATGTGGAGGCAAAAGCAAAAGGTAGAAT
Organism: Coloeus monedula; assembly: GCF_965178545.1. Taxonomy (NCBI): domain Eukaryota; kingdom Metazoa; phylum Chordata; class Aves; order Passeriformes; family Corvidae; genus Coloeus; species Coloeus monedula. The sequence continues at coordinate 150,922 of NW_028120746.1, read as the reverse complement.
CCCCGCCCTTTGCCTTTCCCCCCACCACCACCATCGCCTGCCGTGAGGCACCCTGAGGCCTCCGGGAGCCGACGCCGCCCGCCTGGGGAGCACCCCCCAATCCTTCACCCCTGGACTGAAATCCCGAGGGAGTTGTGCAACCCCTAGCCCTGCTCCTTCGTCCCAGGTGGACCCAGGTTCAGCTGCAAGCATCGAGCCTGCATCTCGGAGGATGGGCCGCCGCTTTCCAGCCAAACTGCTCTAGACTTCAGAAGAGGCAGATAAGAGGCTTCAAACAGCAGGGAAAAAAAGGCAAAAACTTCTCCACTTCCCCCACCCTGTCTCAGCAGCAACAAAGGTAGCACAGTGTGGTGGTGACTTATCCAGTGCTTGTTAGAGTAACCTTGTCTTTTCTAACTTTTCTCTACTTTTCTCCACTTTTCTCCTTTCTCTTTGCCTCTCTTACCATTAGATAAAGAGATACCCATTTGTTTGGCACCAACATTTAATCTCGTTTGGTTTTAATCTGGTCTTTGGGAATATTTTGAACCTTCAAAGTTCTTTCCTTTTTATACTCAGAGATTTCCTTTTCTTTGCCCTTCTGGGTGTAAATCAGATAGTAACAAAGTGTCATAATGCTCTCCACGGTTCCGTGAGGCGCCACAATGTCACAATGGACTTTTGGTTCCATGAACTTTGGTACTGTCAGCAACAGTCTCCTTGGCTCCGCAGTGTCACAATGGACCCTTGGCTCCATGAGGTTCAGTAGCGTAACACGGACGCCTTGATTGCATGAGGTTGTGCAGTGTCACAATGATCTCCTTGGTTCTGCGGCCCTGCTGTGTAACAATGGGCCCCTTCCTTTGCTGATGGCTCTGCGTCCTGCCTGCCTCTGCCTTGGCACACAAAGCCTTGGGCTGCTCCAGACTCCTTCTGGGGGACACGTTGCACCACTGCACTGCCCTGGGAGAGAAATTCCTTTCTCCTTGTGTCCAGCCTGGACCTGCCCAGCTGCCCTTGGCATTAATTCTTTCTTTTGCCAGCTGGTCTCTACTAGCTAGAAAGGATCCACCATGTCTGAAACCACCCTTCAAGCCCACCCAGGACTCTCCTCCACTGTCCTCAGTCTCCGCTCCACTGAGCACAGAGCTCCTTTGTCCCTCTGTAGTGATCATGTGCTCGAGGCCACGGGCACCTGGACAAGAAGGTCGGTTCTTTTCTACAGGAAGGAAACCACAGAACCCCAGTGTTTTGAAGGCAGATGAGAGGCAGCCACCAGAGGCCAAGGCAAGGCAGACCTGTCTGTCCTTGCAGCTTCTGTCTGAAAGCAACCCTTGGACATATGGGGAGTTTTGGAGGTGGAATTCCATTTCAGCTGTGGGTGCCTGGACGGGAATGACACTTCTTCTCCCCAGGAAGGAAAGGGCAGAGCCCCAGTGTTTCAAAGGCTGATTAGTGGTGCCTCAAGGAGGCCAAGGCCAGCCAGACCTGTTTGTCTTGGCAGCTTTTGTCTTGGAGCAATCCTTGGCTAGATGGAATTTGGGAGGCCAAATCCCAGTTTTGTCCGTGGACATCTGGCCCAGAAGGACAGTTCTTTTCCATTGGCAGCAAAGTGAGGAGGCCCAGTGTTTCAAAGGCAGATGAGAGCTGGCCCTCAGGAAGCCAAGGGAAGCTGGACATTCCTGGCAGCTTTTGTCGGGGAGCTATTCCTTGGAGATATGGAATTTCAGAGGTGGATTCCCAATTTTGGCCATGGATGGCTGGACTTGAAAGATGGTTTTATTCCATGGGAAGAGAAGCACAGCCCCCGCGTGTTTTGAAGGCAGATGCGAGGTGGCCCCTAAGAGGCCAAGGCCAGCCTGAGCTGTCTGTCCTGGCAGGTTTCACATGGGAACAATCCTCGGACAGAATCCAAGTTGGAGGTAGAATCCTAATTTCAGCCATGGGTCCCTGGAGGAGAAGGACAGTGCTTTCGCACAGAAAGGAAAGCAAGGAACTCCAGCGTTTCAGGGCCAGAGGAGAAGCACCCCTCAACATGCCAAGCTCAGCTGGACCAGGCAGGTGGCCCCCAGGAGGCCAAGCCAACCACACCTGTTCCACGCTCTTTGCAGCCTTGGGGCCCTGCAGCATCACCATTTTGTTCCCCTGAGGCCCAGCAATAGCACAGTGGTCTCCTTGGCTCTACAGCGGCACAAAGGCCCCTTGCTTCCACGAGGCCTGGCTGTGTCACAATGGTTTCCTTGGTTCCATGGGGCTGCAGAATAACACAATGGCCCACTGGTTCCATGAGGTCACAGAGGGTCACAAGGGTCTCCATGATTCCGTAAGGTGCTGCAGGGTCACAATGGCTCCTTGGTTCTATTGGGCTCCCCAGGATCACAATGGCCCCTTGGTTCCACAAGGCCTGGCTGTGGCACACTGGCCCTTTGCTTCCGTGAGACCTTGCAGTGTCACAATGGCCCCTTGCTTCTGTCAGGCCTGGCTGTGTCACAATGGCCCCTGGCTCCCATGAGGCCCTGTGATGTCACAATGGTCTCACTGGTTCCACGAGGCCCTGCAGTTCCACCATGGCCCTTCAGTGTCACAAGGCCTTGAAGTGTCATAATAGTCTCAGCGGGTTGCCCAGCTGCTTCACAATGGCCTCCTTGGTTCCATGATGCCCCGTAGCGTAACAACGGTATCCTTGCTTGCACACAGTCAGAATGGCCCCGTGGCCTCCTGGAGCCCCACAGTGTCACTACGATCCCCTTGATTCCACGAGGCCCTGCCGTGCTACAATGACCCCTTGCTTATACAAGGCCCTGCTGTGTCACAATGGCCCCTTGCTTCTGAAGTGTGCAAGAGCCTAATACTAAGAGAAAGGCGCCAAAAAACGCTTCGCCATTATCACTGCTCAACACCTGAAAGGCTTCAAAAGTGCTTCGTCATGATGGCTGCTTATCATAATCACTTTTGAACGCCTGGAAACTACGTGCCGTACGGGCCGTGCATAGCCCGCCTTGAGGCCCATAAAAAGGAAGGCAAAACTGGTGCAAAATGTGGAGGCAAAAGCAAAAGGTAGAATCCCCGCCCTTTGCCTTTCCCCCCACCACCACCATCGCCTGCCGTGAGGCACCCTGAGGCCTCCGGGAGCCGACGCCGCCCGCCTGGGGAGCACCCCCCAATCCTTCACCCCTGGACTGAAATCCCGAGGGAGTTGTGCAACCCCTAGCCCTGCTCCTTCGTCCCAGGTGGACCCAGGTTCAGCTGCAAGCATCGAGCCTGCATCTCGGAGGATGGGCCGCCGCTTTCCAGCCAAACTGCTCTAGACTTCAGAAGAGGCAGATAAGAGGCTTCAAACAGCAGGAAAAAAAAGGCAAAAACTTCTCCACTTCCCCCACCCTGTCTCAGCAGCAACAAAGGTAGCACAGTGTGGTGGTGACTTATCCAGTGCTTGTTAGAGTAACCTTGTCTTTTCTAACTTTTCTCTACTTTTCTCCTTCTTTCTCTTTGCCTCTCTTACCATTAGATAAAGAGATACCCATTTGTTTGGCACCAACATTTAATCTCGTTTGGTTTTAATCTGGTCTTTGGGAATATTTTGAACCTTCAAAGTTCTTTCCTTTTTATACTCAGAGATTTCCTTTTCTTTGCCCATCTGGGTGTAAATCACATAGTAACAAAGTGTCATAATGCTCTCCACGGTTCCGTGAGGCGCCACAATGTCACAATGGACTTTTGGTTCCATGAACTTTGGTACTGTCAGCAACAGTCTCCTTGGCTCCGCAGTGTCACAATGGACCCTTGGCTCCGTGAGGTTCAGTAGCGTAACACGGACGCCTTGATTGCATGAGGTTGTGCAGTGTCACAATGATCTCCTTGGTTCTGCGGCCCTGCTGTGTAACAATGGGCCCCTTCCTTTGCTGATGGCTCTGCGTCCTGCCTGCCTCTGCCTTGGCACACAAAGCCTTGGGCTGCTCCAGCCTCCTTCTGGGGGACACGTTGCACCACTGCACTGCCCTGGGAGAGAAATTCCTTTCTCCTTGTGTCCAGCCTGGACCTGCCCAGCTGCCCTTGGCATTAATTCTTTCTTTTGCCAGCTGGTCTCTACTAGCTAGAAAGGATCCACCATGTCTGAAACCACCCTTCAAGCCCACCCAGGACTCTCCTCCACTGTCCTCAGTCTCCACTCCACTGAGCACAGAGCTCCTTTGTCCCTCTGTAGTGATCATGTGCTCGAGGCCACGGGCACCTGGACAAGAAGGTCGGTTCTTTTCTACAGGAAGGAAACCACAGAACCCCAGTGTTTTGAAGGCAGATGAGAGGCAGCAACCAGAGGCCAAGGCAAGGCAGACGTGTCTGTCCTTGCAGCTTCTGTCTGAAAGCAACCCTTGGACATACGGGGAGTTTTGGAGGTGGAATTCCATTTCAGCTGTGGGTGCCTGGACGGGAATGACACTTCTTCTCCCCAGGAAGGAAAGGGCAGAGCCCCAGTGTTTCAAAGGCTGATTAGTGGTGCCTCAAGGAGGCCAAGGCCAGCCAGACCTGTTTGTCTTGGCAGCTTTTGTCTTGGAGCAATCCTTGGCTAGATGCAATTTGGAGGCCAAATCCCAGTTTTGTCCGTGGACATCTGGCCCAGAAGGACAGTTCTTTTCCATTGGCAGCAAAGTGAGGAGGCCCAGTGTTTCAAAGGCAGATGAGAGCTGGCCCTCAGGAAGCCAAGGGAAGCTGGACATTCCTGGCAGCTTTTGTCGGGGAGCTATTCCTTGGAGATATGGAATTTCAGAGGTGGATTCCCAATTTTGGCCATGGATGGCTGGACTTGAAAGATGGTTTTTTCCATGGGAAGAGAAGCACAGCCCCCGCGTGTTTTGAAGGCAGATGCGAGGTGGCCCCTAAGAGGCCAAGGCCAGCCTGAGCTGTCTGTCCTGGCAGGTTTCACATGGGAACAATCCTCGGACAGAATCCAATTTGGAGGTAGAATCCTAATTTCAGCCATGGGTCCCTGGAGGAGAAGGACAGTGCTTTCGCACAGAAAGGAAAGCAAGGAACTCCAGCGTTTCAGGGCCAGAGGAGAAGCACCCCTCAACATGCCAAGCTCAGCTGGACCAGGCAGGTGGCCCCCAGGAGGCCAAGCCAACCACACCTGTTCCACGCTCTTTGCAGCCTTGGGGCCCTGCAGCATCACCATTTTGTTCCCCTGAGGCCCAGCAATAGCACAGTGGTCTCCTTGGCTCTACAGCGGCACAAAGGCCCCTTGCTTCCACGAGGCCTGGCTGTGTCACAATGGTTTCCTTGGTTCCATGGGGCTGCAGAATAACACAATGGCCCACTGGTTCCATGAGGTCACAGAGGGTCACAAGGGTCTCCATGATTCCGTAAGGTGCTGCAGGGTCACAATGGCTCCTTGGTTCTATTGGGCTCCCCAGGATCACAATGGCCCCTTGGTTCCACAAGGCCTGGCTGTGGCACACTGGCCCTTTGCTTCCGTGAGACCTTGCAGTGTCACAATGGCCCCTTGCTTCTGTCAGGCCTGGCTGTGTCACAATGGCCCCTGGCTCCCATGAGGCCCTGTGATGTCACAATGGTCTCACTGGTTCCACGAGGCCCTGCAGTTCCACCATGGCCCTTCAGTGTCACAAGGCCTTGAAGTGTCATAATAGTCTCAGCGGGTTGCCCAGCTGCTTCACAATGGCCTCCTTGGTTCCATGATGCCCCGTAGCGTAACAACGGTATCCTTGCTTCCACACAGTCAGAATGGCCCCGTGGCCTCCTGGAGCCCCACAGTGTCACTACGATCCCCTTGATTCCACGAGGCCCTGCCGTGCTACAATGACCCCTTGCTTATACAAGGCCCTGCTGTGTCACAATGGCCCCTTGCTTCTGAAGTGTGCAAGAGCCTAATACTAAGAGAAAGGCGCCAAAAAACGCTTCGCCATTATCACTGCTCAACACCTGAAAGGCTTCAAAAGTGCTTCATCATGATGGCTGCTTATCATAATCACTTTTGAACGCCTGGAAACTACGTGCCGTACGGGCCGTGCATAGCCCGCCTTGAGGCCCATAAAAAGGAAGGCAAAACTGGTGCAAAATGTGGAGGCAAAAGCAAAAGGTAGAATCCCCGCCCTTTGCCTTTCCCCCCACCACCACCATCGCCTGCCGTGAGGCACCCTGAGGCCTCCGGGAGCCGACGCCGCCCGCCTGGGGAGCACCCCCCAATCCTTCATCCCTGGACTGAAATCCCGAGGGAGTTGTGCAACCCCTAGCCCTGCTCCTTCGTCCCAGGCGGAGCCAGGTTCAGCTGCAAGCATCGAGCCTGCATCTCGGAGGATGGGCCGCCGCTTTCCAGCCAAACTGCTCTAGACTTCAGAAGAGGCAGATAAGAGGCTTCAAACAGCAGGAAAAAAAAGGCAAAAACTTCTCCACTTCCCCCACCCTGTCTCAGCAGCAACAAAGGTAGCACAGTGTGGTGGTGACTTATCCAGTGCTTGTTAGAGTAACCTTGTCTTTTCTAACTTTTCTCTACTTTTCTCCTTCTTTCTCTTTGCCTCTCTTACCATTAGATAAAGAGATACCCATTTGTTTGGCACCAACATTTAATCTCGTTTGGTTTTAATCTGGTCTTTGGGAATATTTTGAACTTTCAAAGTTCTTTCCTTTTTATACTCAGAGATTTCCTTTTCTTTGCCCTTCTGGGTGTAAATCAGATAGTAACAAAGTGTCATAATGCTCTCCACGGTTCCGTGAGGCGCCACAATGTCACAATGGACTTTTGGTTCCATGAACTTTGGTACTGTCAGCAACAGTCTCCTTGGCTCCGCAGGGTCACAATGGACCCTTGGCTCCGTGAGGTTCAGTAGCGTAACACGGACGCCTTGATTGCATGAGGTTGTGCAGTGTCACAATGATCTCCTTGGTTCTGCGGCCCTGCTGTGTAACAATGGGCCCCTTCCTTTGCTGATGGCTCTGCGTCCTGCCTGCCTCTGCCTTGGCACACAAAGCCTTGGGCTGCTCCAGCCTCCTTCTGGGGGACACGTTGCACCACTGCACTGCCCTGGGAGAGAAATTCCTTTCTCCTTGTGTCCAGCCTGGACCTGCCCAGCTGCCCTTGGCATTAATTCTTTCTTTTGCCAGCTGGTCTCTACTAGGTAGAAAGGATCCACCATGTCTGAAACCACCCTTCAAGCCCACCCAGGACTCTCCTCCACTGTCCTCAGTCTCCACTCCACTGAGCACAGAGCTCCTTTGTCCCTCTGTAGTGATCATGTGCTCGAGGCCACGGGCACCTGGACAAGAAGGTCGGTTCTTTTCTACAGGAAGGAAACCACAGAACCCCAGTGTTTTGAAGGCAGATGAGAGGCAGCCACCAGAGGCCAAGGCAAGGCAGACGTGTCTGTCCTTGCAGCTTCTGTCTGAAAGCAACCCTTGGACATACGGGGAGTTTTGGAGGTGGAATTCCATTTCAGCTGTGGGTGCCTGGACGGGAATGACACTTCTTCTCCCCAGGAAGGAAAGGGCAGAGCCCCAGTGTTTCAAAGGCTGATTAGTGGTGCCTCAAGGAGGCCAAGGCCAGCCAGACCTGTTTGTCTTGGCAGCTTTTGTCTTGGAGCAATCCTTGGCTAGATGCAATTTGGGAGGCCAAATCCCAGTTTTGTCCGTGGACATCTGGCCCAGAAGGACAGTTCTTTTCCATTGGCAGCAAAGTGAGGAGGCCCAGTGTTTCAAAGGCAGATGAGAGCTGGCCCTCAGGAAGCCAAGGGAAGCTGGACATTCCTGGCAGCTTTTGTCGGGGAGCTATTCCTTGGAGATATGGAATTTCAGAGGTGGATTCCCAATTTTGGCCATGGATGGCTGGACTTGAAAGATGGTTTTTTCCATGGGAAGAGAAGCACAGCCCCCGCGTGTTTTGAAGGCAGATGCGAGGTGGCCCCTAAGAGGCCAAGGCCAGCCTGAGCTGTCTGTCCTGGCAGGTTTCACATGGGAACAATCCTCGGACAGAATCCAATTTGGAGGTAGAATCCTAATTTCAGCCATGGGTCCCTGGAGGAGAAGGACAGTGCTTTCGCACAGAAAGGAAAGCAAGGAACTCCAGCGTTTCAGGGCCAGAGGAGAAGCACCCCTCAACATGCCAAGCTCAGCTGGACCAGGCAGGTGGCCCCCAGGAGGCCAAGCCAACCACACCTGTTCCACGCTCTTTGCAGCCTTGGGGCCCTGCAGCATCACCATTTTGTTCCCCTGAGGCCCAGCAATAGCACAGTGGTCTCCTTGGCTCTACAGCGGCACAAAGGCCCCTTGCTTCCACGAGGCCTGGCTGTGTCACAATGGTTTCCTTGGTTCCATGGGGCTGCAGAATAACACAATGGCCCACTGGTTCCATGAGGTCACAGAGGGTCACAAGGGTCTCCATGATTCCGTAAGGTGCTGCAGGGTCACAATGGCTCCTTGGTTCTATTGGGCTCCCCAGGATCACAATGGCCCCTTGGTTCCACAAGGCCTGGCTGTGGCACACTGGCCCTTTGCTTCCGTGAGACCTTGCAGTGTCACAATGGCCCCTTGCTTCTGTCAGGCCTGGCTGTGTCACAATGGCCCCTGGCTCCCATGAGGCCCTGTGATGTCACAATGGTCTCACTGGTTCCACGAGGCCCTGCAGTTCCACCATGGCCCTTCAGTGTCACAAGGCCTTGAAGTGTCATAATAGTCTCAGCGGGTTGCCCAGCTGCTTCACAATGGCCTCCTTGGTTCCATGATGCCCCGTAGCGTAACAACGGTATCCTTGCTTCCACACAGTCAGAATGGCCCCGTGGCCTCCTGGAGCCCCACAGTGTCACTACGATCCCCTTGATTCCACGAGGCCCTGCCGTGCTACAATGACCCCTTGCTTATACAAGGCCCTGCTGTGTCACAATGGCCCCTTGCTTCTGAAGTGTGCAAGAGCCTAATACTAAGAGAAAGGCGCCAAAAAACGCTTCGCCATTATCACTGCTCAACACCTGAAAGGCTTCAAAAGTGCTTCGTCATGATGGCTGCTTATCATAATCACTTTTGAACGCCTGGAAACTACGTGCCGTACGGGCCGTGCATAGCCCGCCTTGAGGCCCATAAAAAGGAAGGCAAAACTGGTGCAAAATGTGGAGGCAAAAGCAAAAGGTAGAATCCCCGCCCTTTGCCTTTCCCCCCACCACCACCATCGCCTGCCGTGAGGCACCCTGAGGCCTCCGGGAGCCGACGCCGCCCGCCTGGGGAGCACCCCCCAATCCTTCACCCCTGGACTGAAATCCCGAGGGAGTTGTGCAACCCCTAGCCCTGCTCCTTCGTCCCAGGTGGACCCAGGTTCAGCTGCAAGCATCGAGCCTGCATCTCGGAGGATGGGCCGCCGCTTTCCAGCCAAACTGCTCTAGACTTCAGAAGAGGCAGATAAGAGGCTTCAAACAGCAGGAAAAAAAAGGCAAAAACTTCTCCACTTCCCCCACCCTGTCTCAGCAGCAACAAAGGTAGCACAGTGTGGTGGTGACTTATCCAGTGCTTGTTAGAGTAACCTTGTCTTTTCTAACTTTTCTCTACTTTTCTCCTTCTTTCTCTTTGCCTCTCTTACCATTAGATAAAGAGATACCCATTTGTTTGGCACCAACATTTAATCTCGTTTGGTTTTAATCTGGTCTTTGGGAATATTTTGAACCTTCAAAGTTCTTTCCTTTTTATACTCAGAGATTTCCTTTTCTTTGCCCTTCTGGGTGTAAATCACATAGTAACAAAGTGTAATAATGCTCTCCACGGTTCCGTGAGGCGCCACAATGTCACAATGGACTTTTGGTTCCATGAACTTTGGTACTGTCAGCAACAGTCTCCTTGGCTCCGCAGTGTCACAATGGACCCTTGGCTCCGTGAGGTTCAGTAGCGTAACACGGACGCCTTGATTGCATGAGGTTGTGCAGTGTCACAATGATCTCCTTGGTTCTGCGGCCCTGCTGTGTAACAATGGGCCCCTTCCTTTGCTGATGGCTCTGCGTCCTGCCTGCCTCTGCCTTGGCACACAAAGCCTTGGGCTGCTCCAGCCTCCTTCTGGGGGACACGTTGCACCACTGCACTGCCCTGGGAGAGAAATTCCTTTCTCCTTGTGTCCAGCCTGGACCTGCCCAGCTGCCCTTGGCATTAATTCTTTCTTTTGCCAGCTGGTCTCTACTAGCTAGAAAGGATCCACCATGTCTGAAACCACCCTTCAAGCCCACCCAGGACTCTCCTCCACTGTCCTCAGTCTCCACTCCACTGAGCACAGAGCTCCTTTGTCCCTCTGTAGTGATCATGTGCTCGAGGCCACGGGCACCTGGACAAGAAGGTCGGTTCTTTTCTACAGGAAGGAAACCACAGAACCCCAGTGTTTTGAAGGCAGATGAGAAGCAGCCACCAGAGGCCAAGGCAAGGCAGACGTGTCTGTCCTTGCAGCTTCTGTCTGAAAGCAACCCTTGGACATACGGGGAGTTTTGGAGGTGGAATTCCATTTCAGCTGTGGGTGCCTGGACGGGAATGACACTTCTTCTCCCCAGGAAGGAAAGGGCAGAGCCCCAGTGTTTCAAAGGCTGATTAGTGGTGCCTCAAGGAGGCCAAGGCCAGCCAGACCTGTTTGTCTTGGCAGCTTTTGTCTTGGAGCAATCCTTGGCTAGATGCAATTTGGGAGGCCAAATCCCAGTTTTGTCCGTGGACATCTGGCCCAGAAGGACAGTTCTTTTCCATTGGCAGCAAAGTGAGGAGGCCCAGTGTTTCAAAGGCAGATGAGAGCTGGCCCTCAGGAAGCCAAGGGAAGCTGGACATTCCTGGCAGCTTTTGTCGGGGAGCTATTCCTTGGAGATATGGAATTTCAGAGGTGGATTCCCAATTTTGGCCATGGATGGCTGGACTTGAAAGATGGTTTTTTCCATGGGAAGAGAAGCACAGCCCCCGCGTGTTTTGAAGGCAGATGCGAGGTGGCCCCTAAGAGGCCAAGGCCAGCCTGAGCTGTCTGTCCTGGCAGGTTTCACATGGGAACAATCCTCGGACAGAATCCAATTTGGAGGTAGAATCCTAATTTCAGCCATGGGTCCCTGGAGGAGAAGGACAGTGCTTTCGCACAGAAAGGAAAGCAAGGAACTCCAGCGTTTCAGGGCCAGAGGAGAAGCACCCCTCAACATGCCAAGCTCAGCTGGACCAGGCAGGTGGCCCCCAGGAGGCCAAGCCAACCACACCTGTTCCACGCTCTTTGCAGCCTTGGGGCCCTGCAGCATCACCATTTTGTTCCCCTGAGGCCCAGCAATATCACAGTGGTCTCCTTGGCTCTACAGCGGCACAAAGGCCCCTTGCTTCCACGAGGCCTGGCTGTGTCACAATGGTTTCCTTGGTTCCATGGGGCTGCAGAATAACACAATGGCCCACTGGTTCCATGAGGTCACAGAGGGTCACAAGGGTCTCCATGATTCCGTAAGGTGCTGCAGGGTCACAATGGCTCCTTGGTTCTATTGGGCTCCCCAGGATCACAATGGCCCCTTGGTTCCACAAGGCCTGGCTGTGGCACACTGGCCCTTTGCTTCCGTGAGACCTTGCAGTGTCACAATGGCCCCTTGCTTCTGTCAGGCCTGGCTGTGTCACAATGGCCCCTGGCTCCCATGAGGCCCTGTGATGTCACAATGGTCTCACTGGTTCCACGAGGCCCTGCAGTTCCACCATGGCCCTTCAGTGTCACAAGGCCTTGAAGTGTCATAATAGTCTCAGCGGGTTGCCCAGCTGCTTCACAATGGCCTCCTTGGTTCCATGATGCCCCGTAGCGTAACAACGGTATCCTTGCTTCCACACAGTCAGAATGGCCCCGTGGCCTCCTGGAGCCCCACAGTGTCACTACGATCCCCTTGATTCCACGAGGCCCTGCCGTGCTACAATGACCCCTTGCTTATACAAGGCCCTGCTGTGTCACAATGGCCCCTTGCTTCTGAAGTGTGCAAGAGCCTAATACTAAGAGAAAGGCGCCAAAAAACGCTTCGCCATTATCACTGCTCAACACCTGAAAGGCTTCAAAAGTGCTTCGTCATGATGGCTGCTTATCATAATCACTTTTGAACGCCTGGAAACTACGTGCCGTACGGGCCGTGCATAGCCCGCCTTGAGGCCCATAAAAAGGAAGGCAAAACTGGTGCAAAATGTGGAGGCAAAAGCAAAAGGTAGAATCCCCGCCCTTTGCCTTTCCCCCCACCACCACCATCGCCTGCCGTGAGGCACCCTGAGGCCTCCGGGAGCCGACGCCGCCCGCCTGGGGAGCACCCCCCAATCCTTCACCCCTGGACTGAAATCCCGAGGGAGTTGTGCAACCCCTAGCCCTGCTCCTTCGTCCCAGGCGGAGCCAGGTTCAGCTGCAAGCATCGAGCCTGCATCTCGGAGGATGGGCCGCCGCTTTCCAGCCAAACTGCTCTAGACTTCAGAAGAGGCAGATAAGAGGCTTCAAACAGCAGGAAAAAAAAGGCAAAAACTTCTCCACTTCCCCCACCCTGTCTCAGCAGCAACAAAGGTAGCACAGTGTGGTGGTGACTTATGCAGTGCTTGTTAGAGTAACCTTGTCTTTTCTAACTTTTCTCTACTTTTCTCCTTCTTTCTCTTTGCCTCTCTTCCCATTAGATAAAGAGATACCCATTTGTTTGGCACCAACATTTAATCTCGTTTGGTTTTAATCTGGTCTTTGGGAATATTTTGAACCTTCAAAGTTCTTTCCTTTTTATACTCAGAGATTTCCTTTTCTTTGCCCTTCTGGGTGTAAATCAGATAGTAACAAAGTGTCATAATGCTCTCCACGGTTCCGTGAGGCGCCACAATGTCACAATGGACTTTTGGTTCCATGAACTTTGGTACTGTCAGCAACAGTCTCCTTGGCTCCGCAGTGTCACAATGGACCCTTGGCTCCGTGAGGTTCAGTAGCGTAACACGGACGCCTTGATTGCATGAGGTTGTGCAGTGTCACAATGATCTCCTTGGTTCTGCGGCCCTGCTGTGTAACAATGGGCCCCTTCCTTTGCTGATGGCTCTGCGTCCTGCCTGCCTCTGCCTTGGCACACAAAGCCTTGGGCTGCTCCAGACTCCTTCTGGGGGACACGTTGCACCACTGCACTGCCCTGGGAGAGAAATTCCTTTCTCCTTGTGTCCAGCCTGGACCTGCCCAGCTGCCCTTGGCATTAATTCTTTCTTTTGCCAGCTGGTCTCTACTAGCTAGAAAGGATCCACCATGTCTGAAACCACCCTTCAAGCCCACCCAGGACTCTCCTCCACTGTCCTCAGTCTCCACTCCACTGAGCACAGAGCTCCTTTGTCCCTCTGTAGTGATCATGTGCTCGAGGCCACGGGCACCTGGACAAGAAGGTCGGTTCTTTTCTACAGGAAGGAAACCACAGAACCCCAGTGTTTTGAAGGCAGATGAGAGGCAGCCACCAGAGGCCAAGGCAAGGCAGACGTGTCTGTCCTTGCAGCTTCTGTCTGAAAGCAACCCTTGGACATACGGGGAGTTTTGGAGGTGGAATTCCATTTCAGCTGTGGGTGCCTGGACGGGAATGACACTTCTTCTCCCCAGGAAGGAAAGGGCAGAGCCCCAGTGTTTCAAAGGCTGATTAGTGGTGCCTCAAGGAGGCCAAGGCCAGCCAGACCTGTTTGTCTTGGCAGCTTTTGTCTTGGAGCAATCCTTGGCTAGATGCAATTTGGGAGGCCAAATCCCAGTTTTGTCCGTGGACATCTGGCCCAGAAGGACAGTTCTTTTCCATTGGCAGCAAAGTGAGGAGGCCCAGTGTTTCAAAGGCAGATGAGAGCTGGCCCTCAGGAAGCCAAGGGAAGCTGGACATTCCTGGCAGCTTTTGTCGGGGAGCTATTCCTTGGAGATATGGAATTTCAGAGGTGGATTCCCAATTTTGGCCATGGATGGCTGGACTTGAAAGATGGTTTTTTCCATGGGAAGAGAAGCACAGCCCCCGCGTGTTTTGAAGGCAGATGCGAGGTGGCCCCTAAGAGGCCAAGGCCAGCCTGAGCTGTCTGTCCTGGCAGGTTTCACATGGGAACAATCCTCGGACAGAATCCAATTTGGAGGTAGAATCCTAATTTCAGCCATGGGTCCCTGGAGGAGAAGGACAGTGCTTTCGCACAGAAAGGAAAGCAAGGAACTCCAGCGTTTCAGGGCCAGAGGAGAAGCACCCCTCAACATGCCAAGCTCAGCTGGACCAGGCAGGTGGCCCCCAGGAGGCCAAGCCAACCACACCTGTTCCACGCTCTTTGCAGCCTTGGGGCCCTGCAGCATCACCATTTTGTTCCCCTGAGGCCCAGCAATAGCACAGTGGTCTCCTTGGCTCTACAGCGGCACAAAGGCCCCTTGCTTCCATGAGGCCTGGCTGTGTCACAATGGTTTCCTTGGTTCCATGGGGCTGCAGAATAACACAATGGCCCACTGGTTCCATGAGGTCACAGAGGGTCACAAGGGTCTCCATGATTCCGTAAGGTGCTGCAGGGTCACAATGGCTCCTTGGTTCTATTGGGCTCCCCAGGATCACAATGGCCCCTTGGTTCCACAAGGCCTGGCTGTGGCACACTGGCCCTTTGCTTCCGTGAGACCTTACAGTGTCACAATGGCCCCTTGCTTCTGTCAGGCCTGGCTGTGTCACAATGGCCCCTGGCTCCCATGAGGCCCTGTGATGTCACAATGGTCTCACTGGTTCCACGAGGCCCTGCAGTTCCACCATGGCCCTTCAGTGTCACAAGGCCTTGAAGTGTCATAATAGTCTCAGCGGGTTGCCCAGCTGCTTCACAATGGCCTCCTTGGTTCCATGATGCCCCGTAGCGTAACAACGGTATCCTTGCTTCCACACAGTCAGAATGGCCCCGTGGCCTCCTGGAGCCCCACAGTGTCACTACGATCCCCTTGATTCCACGAGGCCCTGCCGTGCTACAATGACCCCTTGCTTATACAAGGCCCTGCTGTGTCACAATGGCCCCTTGCTTCTGAAGTGTGCAAGAGCCTAATACTAAGAGAAAGGCGCCAAAAAACGCTTCGCCATTATCACTGCTCAACACCTGAAAGGCTTCAAAAGTGCTTCGTCATGATGGCTGCTTATCATAATCACTTTTGAACGCCTGGAAACTACGTGCCGTACGGGCCGTGCATAGCCCGCCTTGAGGCCCATAAAAAGGAAGGCAAAACTGGTGCAAAATGTGGAGGCAAAAGCAAAAGGTAGAATCCCCGCCCTTTGCCTTTCCCCCCACCACCACCATCGCCTGCCGTGAGGCACCCTGAGGCCTCCGGGAGCCGACGCCGCCCGCCTGGGGAGCACCCCCCAATCCTTCACCCCTGGACTGAAATCCCGAGGGAGTTGTGCAACCCCTAGCCCTGCTCCTTCGTCCCAGGCGGAGCCAGGTTCAGCTGCAAGCATCGAGCCTGCATCTCGGAGGATGGGCCGCCGCTTTCCAGCCAAACTGCTCTAGACTTCAGAAGAGGCAGATAAGAGGCTTCAAACAGCAGGGGAAAAAAGGCAAAAACTTCTCCACTTCCCCCACCCTGTCTCAGCAGCAACAAAGGTAGCACAGTGTGGTGGTGACTTATCCAGTGCTTGTTAGAGTAACCTTGTCTTTTCTAACTTTTCTCTACTTTTCTCCTTCTTTCTCTTTGCCTCTCTTACCATTAGATAAAGAGATACCCATTTGTTTGGCACCAACATTTAATCTCGTTTGGTTTTAATCTGGTCTTTGGGAATATTTTGAACCTTCAAAGTTCTTTCCTTTTTATACTCAGAGATTTCCTTTTCTTTGCCCTTCTGGGTGTAAATCAGATAGTAACAAAGTGTCATAATGCTCTCCACGGTTCCGTGAGGCGCCACAATGTCACAATGGACTTTTGGTTCCATGAACTTTGGTACTGTCAGCAACAGTCTCCTTGGCTCCGCAGTGTCACAATGGACCCTTGGCTCCGTGAGGTTCAGTAGCGTAACACGGACGCCTTGATTGCATGAGGTTGTGCAGTGTCACAATGATCTCCTTGGTTCTGCGGCCCTGCTGTGTAACAATGGGCCCCTTCCTTTGCTGATGGCTCTGCGTCCTGCCTGCCTCTGCCTTGGCACACAAAGCCTTGGGCTGCTCCAGACTCCTTCTGGGGGACACGTTGCACCACTGCACTGCCCTGGGAGAGAAATTCCTTTCTCCTTGTGTCCAGCCTGGACCTGCCCAGCTGCCCTTGGCATTAATTCTTTCTTTTGCCAGCTGGTCTCTACTAGCTAGAAAGGATCCACCATGTCTGAAACCACCCTTCAAGCCCACCCAGGACTCTCCTCCACTGTCCTCAGTCTCCACTCCACTGAGCACAGAGCTCCTTTGTCCCTCTGTAGTGATCATGTGCTCGAGGCCACGGGCACCTGGACAAGAAGGTCGGTTCTTTTCTACAGGAAGGAAACCACAGAACCCCAGTGTTTTGAAGGCAGATGAGAGGCAGCCACCAGAGGCCAAGGCAAGGCAGACGTGTCTGTCCTTGCAGCTTCTGTCTGAAAGCAACCCTTGGACATACGGGGAGTTTTGGAGGTGGAATTCCATTTCAGCTGTGGGTGCCTGGACGGGAATGACACTTCTTCTCCCCAGGAAGGAAAGGGCAGAGCCCCAGTGTTTCAAAGGCTGATTAGTGGTGCCTCAAGGAGGCCAAGGCCAGCCAGACCTGTTTGTCTTGGCAGCTTTTGTCTTGGAGCAATCCTTGGCTAGATGCAATTTGGGAGGCCAAATCCCAGTTTTGTCCGTGGACATCTGGCCCAGAAGGACAGTTCTTTTCCATTGGCAGCAAAGTGAGGAGGCCCAGTGTTTCAAAGGCAGATGAGAGCTGGCCCTCAGGAAGCCAAGGGAAGCTGGACATTCCTGGCAGCTTTTGTCGGGGAGCTATTCCTTGGAGATATGGAATTTCAGAGGTGGATTCCCAATTTTGGCCATGGATGGCTGGACTTGAAAGATGGTTTTTTCCATGGGAAGAGAAGCACAGCCCCCGCGTGTTTTGAAGGCAGATGCGAGGTGGCCCCTAAGAGGCCAAGGCCAGCCTGAGCTGTCTGTCCTGGCAGGTTTCACATGGGAACAATCCTCGGACAGAATCCAATTTGGAGGTAGAATCCTAATTTCAGCCATGGGTCCCTGGAGGAGAAGGACAGTGCTTTCGCACAGAAAGGAAAGCAAGGAACTCCAGCGTTTCAGGGCCAGAGGAGAAGCACCCCTCAACATGCCAAGCTCAGCTGGACCAGGCAGGTGGCCCCCAGGAGGCCAAGCCAACCACACCTGTTCCACGCTCTTTGCAGCCTTGGGGCCCTGCAGCATCACCATTTTGTTCCCCTGAGGCCCAGCAATAGCACAGTGGTCTCCTTGGCTCTACAGCGGCACAAAGGCCCCTTGCTTCCATGAGGCCTGGCTGTGTCACAATGGTTTCCTTGGTTCCATGGGGCTGCAGAATAACACAATGGCCCACTGGTTCCATGAGGTCACAGAGGGTCACAAGGGTCTCCATGATTCCGTAAGGTGCTGCAGGGTCACAATGGCTCCTTGGTTCTATTGGGCTCCCCAGGATCACAATGGCCCCTTGGTTCCACAAGGCCTGGCTGTGGCACACTGGCCCTTTGCTTCCGTGAGACCTTACAGTGTCACAATGGCCCCTTGCTTCTGTCAGGCCTGGCTGTGTCACAATGGCCCCTGGCTCCCATGAGGCCCTGTGATGTCACAATGGTCTCACTGGTTCCACGAGGCCCTGCAGTTCCACCATGGCCCTTCAGTGTCACAAGGCCTTGAAGTGTCATAATAGTCTCAGCGGGTTGCCCAGCTGCTTCACAATGGCCTCCTTGGTTCCATGATGCCCCGTAGCGTAACAACGGTATCCTTGCTTCCACACAGTCAGAATGGCCCCGTGGCCTCCTGGAGCCCCACAGTGTCACTACGATCCCCTTGATTCCACGAGGCCCTGCCGTGCTACAATGACCCCTTGCTTATACAAGGCCCTGCTGTGTCACAATGGCCCCTTGCTTCTGAAGTGTGCAAGAGCCTAATACTAAGAGAAAGGCGCCAAAAAACGCTTCGCCATTATCACTGCTCAACACCTGAAAGGCTTCAAAAGTGCTTCGTCATGATGGCTGCTTATCATAATCACTTTTGAACGCCTGGAAACTACGTGCCGTACGGGCCGTGCATAGCCCGCCTTGAGGCCCATAAAAAGGAAGGCAAAACTGGTGCAAAATGTGGAGGCAAAAGCAAAAGGTAGAATCCCCGCCCTTTGCCTTTCCCCCCACCACCACCATCGCCTGCCGTGAGGCACCCTGAGGCCTCCGGGAGCCGACGCCGCCCGCCTGGGGAGCACCCCCCAATCCTTCACCCCTGGACTGAAATCCCGAGGGAGTTGTGCAACCCCTAGCCCTGCTCCTTCGTCCCAGGCGGACCCAGGTTCAGCTGCAAGCATCGAGCCTGCATCTCGGAGGATGGGCCGCCGCTTTCCAGCCAAACTGCTCTAGACTTCAGAAGAGGCAGATAAGAGGCTTCAAACAGCAGGAAAAAAAAGGCAAAAACTTCTCCACTTCCCCCACCCTGTCTCAGCAGCAACAAAGGTAGCACAGTGTGGTGGTGACTTATCCAGTGCTTGTTAGAGTAACCTTGTCTTTTCTAACTTTTCTCTACTTTTCTCCTTCTTTCTCTTTGCCTCTCTTACCATTAGATAAAGAGATACCCATTTGTTTGGCACCAACATTTAATCTCGTTTGGTTTTAATCTGGTCTTTGGGAATATTTTGAACCTTCAAAGTTCTTTCCTTTTTATACTCAGAGATTTCCTTTTCTTTGCCCTTCTGGGTGTAAATCAGATAGTAACAAAGTGTCATAATGCTCTCCACGGTTCCGTGAGGCGCCACAATGTCACAATGGACTTTTGGTTCCATGAACTTTGGTACTGTCAGCAACAGTCTCCTTGGCTCCGCAGTGTCACAATGGACCCTTGGCTCCGTGAGGTTCAGTAGCGTAACACGGACGCCTTGATTGCATGAGGTTGTGCAGTGTCACAATGATCTCCTTGGTTCTGCGGCCCTGCTGTGTAACAATGGGCCCCTTCCTTTGCTGATGGCTCTGCGTCCTGCCTGCCTCTGCCTTGGCACACAAAGCCTTGGGCTGCTCCAGCCTCCTTCTGGGGGACACGTTGCACCACTGCACTGCCCTGGGAGAGAAATTCCTTTCTCCTTGTGTCCAGCCTGGACCTGCCCAGCTGCCCTTGGCATTAATTCTTTCTTTTGCCAGCTGGTCTCTACTAGCTAGAAAGGATCCACCATGTCTGAAACCACCCTTCAAGCCCACCCAGGACTCTCCTCCACTGTCCTCAGTCTCCACTCCACTGAGCACAGAGCTCCTTTGTCCCTCTGTAGTGATCATGTGCTCGAGGCCACGGGCACCTGGACAAGAAGGTCGGTTCTTTTCTACAGGAAGGAAACCACAGAACCCCAGTGTTTTGAAGGCAGATGAGAGGCAGCCACCAGAGGCCAAGGCAAGGCAGACGTGTCTGTCCTTGCAGCTTCTGTCTGAAAGCAACCCTTGGACATACGGGGAGTTTTGGAGGTGGAATTCCATTTCAGCTGTGGGTGCCTGGACGGGAATGACACTTCTTCTCCCCAGGAAGGAAAGGGCAGAGCCCCAGTGTTTCAAAGGCTGATTAGTGGTGCCTCAAGGAGGCCAAGGCCAGCCAGACCTGTTTGTCTTGGCAGCTTTTGTCTTGGAGCAATCCTTGGCTAGATGCAATTTGGGAGGCCAAATCCCAGTTTTGTCCGTGGACATCTGGCCCAGAAGGACAGTTCTTTTCCATTGGCAGCAAAGTGAGGAGGCCCAGTGTTTCAAAGGCAGATGAGAGCTGGCCCTCAGGAAGCCAAGGGAAGCTGGACATTCCTGGCAGCTTTTGTCGGGGAGCTATTCCTTGGAGATATGGAATTTCAGAGGTGGATTCCCAATTTTGGCCATGGATGGCTGGACTTGAAAGATGGTTTTTTCCATGGGAAGAGAAGCACAGCCCCCGCGTGTTTTGAAGGCAGATGCGAGGTGGCCCCTAAGAGGCCAAGGCCAGCCTGAGCTGTCTGTCCTGGCAGGTTTCACATGGGAACAATCCTCGGACAGAATCCAATTTGGAGGTAGAATCCTAATTTCAGCCATGGGTCCCTGGAGGAGAAGGACAGTGCTTTCGCACAGAAAGGAAAGCAAGGAACTCCAGCGTTTCAGGGCCAGAGGAGAAGCACCCCTCAACATGCCAAGCTCAGCTGGACCAGGCAGGTGGCCCCCAGGAGGCCAAGCCAACCACACCTGTTCCACGCTCTTTGCAGCCTTGGGGCCCTGCAGCATCACCATTTTGTTCCCCTGAGGCCCAGCAATAGCACAGTGGTCTCCTTGGCTCTACAGCGGCACAAAGGCCCCTTGCTTCCACGAGGCCTGGCTGTGTCACAATGGTTTCCTTGGTTCCATGGGGCTGCAGAATAACACAATGGCCCACTGGTTCCATGAGGTCACAGAGGGTCACAAGGGTCTCCATGATTCCGTAAGGTGCTGCAGGGTCACAATGGCTCCTTGGTTCTATTGGGCTCCCCAGGATCACAATGGCCCCTTGGTTCCACAAGGCCTGGCTGTGGCACACTGGCCCTTTGCTTCCGTGAGACCTTGCAGTGTCACAATGGCCCCTTGCTTCTGTCAGGCCTGGCTGTGTCACAATGGCCCCTGGCTCCCATGAGGCCCTGTGATGTCACAATGGTCTCACTGGTTCCACGAGGCCCTGCAGTTCCACCATGGCCCTTCAGTGTCACAAGGCCTTGAAGTGTCATAATAGTCTCAGCGGGTTGCCCAGCTGCTTCACAATGGCCTCCTTGGTTCCATGATGCCCCGTAGCGTAACAACGGTATCCTTGCTTCCACACAGTCAGAATGGCCCCGTGGCCTCCTGGAGCCCCACAGTGTCACTACGATCCCCTTGATTCCACGAGGCCCTGCCGTGCTACAATGACCCCTTGCTTATACAAGGCCCTGCTGTGTCACAATGGCCCCTTGCTTCTGAAGTGTGCAAGAGCCTAATACTAAGAGAAAGGCGCCAAAAAACGCTTCGCCATTATCACTGCTCAACACCTGAAAGGCTTCAAAAGTGCTTCGTCATGATGGCTGCTTATCATAATCACTTTTGAACGCCTGGAAACTACGTGCCGTACGGGCCGTGCATAGCCCGCCTTGAGGCCCATAAAAAGGAAGGCAAAACTGGTGCAAAATGTGGAGGCAAAAGCAAAAGGTAGAATCCCCGCCCTTTGCCTTTCCCCCCACCACCACCATCGCCTGCCGTGAGGCACCCTGAGGCCTCCGGGAGCTGACGCCGCCCGCCTGGGGAGCACCCCCCAATCCTTCACCCCTGGACTGAAATCCCGAGGGAGTTGTGCAACCCCTAGCCCTGCTCCTTCGTCCCAGGCGGAGCCAGGTTCAGCTGCAAGCATCGAGCCTGCATCTCGGAGGATGGGCCGCCGCTTTCCAGCCAAACTGCTCTAGACTTCAGAAGAGGCAGATAAGAGGCTTCAAACAGCAGGAAAAAAAAGGCAAAAACTTCTCCACTTCCCCCACCCTGTCTCAGCAGCAACAAAGGTAGCACAGTGTGGTGGTGACTTATCCAGTGCTTGTTAGAGTAACCTTGTCTTTTCTAACTTTTCTCTACTTTTCTCCTTCTTTCTCTTTGCCTCTCTTACCATTAGATAAAGAGATACCCATTTGTTTGGCACCAACATTTAATCTCGTTTGGTTTTAATCTGGTCTTTGGGAATATTTTGAACCTTCAAAGTTCTTTCCTTTTTATACTCAGAGATTTCCTTTTCTTTGCCCTTCTGGGTGTAAATCAGATAGTAACAAAGTGTCATAATGCTCTCCACGGTTCCGTGAGGCGCCACAATGTCACAATGGACTTTTGGTTCCATGAACTTTGGTACTGTCAGCAACAGTCTCCTTGGCTCCGCAGTGTCACAATGGACCCTTGGCTCCGTGAGGTTCAGTAGCGTAACACGGACGCCTTGATTGCATGAGGTTGTGCAGTGTCACAATGATCTCCTTGGTTCTGCGGCCCTGCTGTGTAACAATGGGCCCCTTCCTTTGCTGATGGCTCTGTGTCCTGCCTGCCTCTGCCTTGGCACACAAAGCCTTGGGCTGCTCCAGACTCCTTCTGGGGGACACGTTGCACCACTGCACTGCCCTGGGAGAGAAATTCCTTTCTCCTTGTGTCCAGCCTGGACCTGCCCAGCTGCCCTTGGCATTAATTCTTTCTTTTGCCAGCTGGTCTCTACTAGCTAGAAAGGATCCACCATGTCTGAAACCACCCTTCAAGCCCACCCAGGACTCTCCTCCACTGTCCTCAGTCTCCACTCCACTGAGCACAGAGCTCCTTTGTCCCTCTGTAGTGATCATGTGCTCGAGGCCACGGGCACCTGGACAAGAAGGTCGGTTCTTTTCTACAGGAAGGAAACCACAGAACCCCAGTGTTTTGAAGGCAGATGAGAGGCAGCCACCAGAGGCCAAGGCAAGGCAGACGTGTCTGTCCTTGCAGCTTCTGTCTGAAAGCAACCCTTGGACATACGGGGAGTTTTGGAGGTGGAATTCCATTTCAGCTGTGGGTGCCTGGACGGGAATGACACTTCTTCTCCCCAGGAAGGAAAGGGCAGAGCCCCAGTGTTTCAAAGGCTGATTAGTGGTGCCTCAAGGAGGCCAAGGCCAGCCAGACCTGTTTGTCTTGGCAGCTTTTGTCTTGGAGCAATCCTTGGCTAGATGCAATTTGGGAGGCCAAATCCCAGTTTTGTCCGTGGACATCTGGCCCAGAAGGACAGTTCTTTTCCATTGGCAGCAAAGTGAGGAGGCCCAGTGTTTCAAAGGCAGATGAGAGCTGGCCCTCAGGAAGCCAAGGGAAGCTGGACATTCCTGGCAGCTTTTGTCGGGGAGCTATTCCTTGGAGATATGGAATTTCAGAGGTGGATTCCCAATTTTGGCCATGGATGGCTGGACTTGAAAGATGGTTTTTTCCATGGGAAGAGAAGCACAGCCCCCGCGTGTTTTGAAGGCAGATGCGAGGTGGCCCCTAAGAGGCCAAGGCCAGCCTGAGCTGTCTGTCCTGGCAGGTTTCACATGGGAACAATCCTCGGACAGAATCCAATTTGGAGG
The DNA here is from genome assembly GCF_965178545.1 of Coloeus monedula. Lineage (NCBI taxonomy): Eukaryota > Metazoa > Chordata > Aves > Passeriformes > Corvidae > Coloeus > Coloeus monedula. The sequence continues at coordinate 127,776 of NW_028120746.1, read as the reverse complement.
TAGAATCCTAATTTCAGCCATGGGTCCCTGGAGGAGAAGGACAGTGCTTTCGCACAGAAAGGAAAGCAAGGAACTCCAGCGTTTCAGGGCCAGAGGAGAAGCACCCCTCAACATGCCAAGCTCAGCTGGACCAGGCAGGTGGCCCCCAGGAGGCCAAGCCAACCACACCTGTTCCACGCTCTTTGCAGCCTTGGGGCCCTGCAGCATCACCATTTTGTTCCCCTGAGGCCCAGCAATAGCACAGTGGTCTCCTTGGCTCTACAGCGGCACAAAGGCCCCTTGCTTCCACGAGGCCTGGCTGTGTCACAATGGTTTCCTTGGTTCCATGGGGCTGCAGAATAACACAATGGCCCACTGGTTCCATGAGGTCACAGAGGGTCACAAGGGTCTCCATGATTCCATAAGGTGCTGCAGGGTCACAATGGCTCCTTGGTTCTATTGGGCTCCCCAGGATCACAATGGCCCCTTGGTTCCACAAGGCCTGGCTGTGGCACACTGGCCCTTTGCTTCCGTGAGACCTTGCAGTGTCACAATGGCCCCTTGCTTCTGTCAGGCCTGGCTGTGTCACAATGGCCCCTGGCTCCCATGAGGCCCTGTGATGTCACAATGGTCTCACTGGTTCCACGAGGCCCTGCAGTTCCACCATGGCCCTTCAGTGTCACAAGGCCTTGAAGTGTCATAATAGTCTCAGCGGGTTGCCCAGCTGCTTCACAATGGCCTCCTTGGTTCCATGATGCCCCGTAGCGTAACAACGGTATCCTTGCTTCCACACAGTCAGAATGGCCCCGTGGCCTCCTGGAGCCCCACAGTGTCACTACGATCCCCTTGATTCCACGAGGCCCTGCCGTGCTACAATGACCCCTTGCTTATACAAGGCCCTGCTGTGTCACAATGGCCCCTTGCTTCTGAAGTGTGCAAGAGCCTAATACTAAGAGAAAGGCGCCAAAAAACGCTTCGCCATTATCACTGCTCAACACCTGAAAGGCTTCAAAAGTGCTTCGTCATGATGGCTGCTTATCATAATCACTTTTGAACGCCTGGAAACTACGTGCCGTACGGGCCGTGCATAGCCCGCCTTGAGGCCCATAAAAAGGAAGGCAAAACTGGTGCAAAATGTGGAGGCAAAAGCAAAAGGTAGAATCCCCGCCCTTTGCCTTTCCCCCCCCACCACCATCGCCTGCCGTGAGGCACCCTGAGGCCTCCGGGAGCCGACGCCGCCCGCCTGGGGAGCACCCCCCAATCCTTCACCCCTGGACTGAAATCCCGAGGGAGTTGTGCAACCCCTAGCCCTGCTCCTTCGTCCCAGGCGGAGCCAGGTTCAGCTGCAAGCATCGAGCCTGCATCTCGGAGGATGGGCCGCCGCTTTCCAGCCAAACTGCTCTAGACTTCAGAAGAGGCAGATAAGAGGCTTCAAACAGCAGGGGAAAAAAGGCAAAAACTTCTCCACTTCCCCCACCCTGTCTCAGCAGCAACAAAGGTAGCACAGTGTGGTGGTGACTTATCCAGTGCTTGTTAGAGTAACCTTGTCTTTTCTAACTTTTCTCTACTTTTCTCCTTCTTTCTCTTTGCCTCTCTTACCATTAGATAAAGAGATACCCATTTGTTTGGCACCAACATTTAATCTCGTTTGGTTTTAATCTGGTCTTTGGGAATATTTTGAACCTTCAAAGTTCTTTCCTTTTTATACTCAGAGATTTCCTTTTCTTTGCCCTTCTGGGTGTAAATCAGATAGTAACAAAGTGTCATAATGCTCTCCACGGTTCCGTGAGGCGCCACAATGTCACAATGGACTTTTGGTTCCATGAACTTTGGTACTGTCAGCAACAGTCTCCTTGGCTCCGCAGTGTCACAATGGACCCTTGGCTCCGTGAGGTTCAGTAGCGTAACACGGACGCCTTGATTGCATGAGGTTGTGCAGTGTCACAATGATCTCCTTGGTTCTGCGGCCCTGCTGTGTAACAATGGGCCCCTTCCTTTGCTGATGGCTCTGCGTCCTGCCTGCCTCTGCCTTGGCACACAAAGCCTTGGGCTGCTCCAGCCTCCTTCTGGGGGACACGTTGCACCACTGCACTGCCCTGGGAGAGAAATTCCTTTCTCCTTGTGTCCAGCCTGGACCTGCCCAGCTGCCCTTGGCATTAATTCTTTCTTTTGCCAGCTGGTCTCTACTAGGTAGAAAGGATCCACCATGTCTGAAACCACCCTTCAAGCCCACCCAGGACTCTCCTCCACTGTCCTCAGTCTCCACTCCACTGAGCACAGAGCTCCTTTGTCCCTCTGTAGTGATCATGTGCTCGAGGCCACGGGCACCTGGACAAGAAGGTCGGTTCTTTTCTACAGGAAGGAAACCACAGAACCCCAGTGTTTTGAAGGCAGATGAGAGGCAGCCACCAGAGGCCAAGGCAAGGCAGATGTGTCTGTCCTTGCAGCTTCTGTCTGAAAGCAACCCTTGGACATACGGGGAGTTTTGGAGGTGGAATTCCATTTCAGCTGTGGGTGCCTGGACGGGAATGACACTTCTTCTCCCCAGGAAGGAAAGGGCAGAGCCCCAGTGTTTCAAAGGCTGATTAGTGGTGCCTCAAGGAGGCCAAGGCCAGCCAGACCTGTTTGTCTTGGCAGCTTTTGTCTTGGAGCAATCCTTGGCTAGATGCAATTTGGGAGGCCAAATCCCAGTTTTGTCCGTGGACATCTGGCCCAGAAGGACAGTTCTTTTCCATTGGCAGCAAAGTGAGGAGGCCCAGTGTTTCAAAGGCAGATGAGAGCTGGCCCTCAGGAAGCCAAGGGAAGCTGGACATTCCTGGCAGCTTTTGTCGGGGAGCTATTCCTTGGAGATATGGAATTTCAGAGGTGGATTCCCAATTTTGGCCATGGATGGCTGGACTTGAAAGATGGTTTTTTCCATGGGAAGAGAAGCACAGCCCCCGCGTGTTTTGAAGGCAGATGCGAGGTGGCCCCTAAGAGGCCAAGGCCAGCCTGAGCTGTCTGTCCTGGCAGGTTTCACATGGGAACAATCCTCGGACAGAATCCAATTTGGAGGTAGAATCCTAATTTCAGCCATGGGTCCCTGGAGGAGAAGGACAGTGCTTTCGCACAGAAAGGAAAGCAAGGAACTCCAGCGTTTCAGGGCCAGAGGAGAAGCACCCCTCAACATGCCAAGCTCAGCTGGACCAGGCAGGTGGCCCCCAGGAGGCCAAGCCAACCACACCTGTTCCACGCTCTTTGCAGCCTTGGGGCCCTGCAGCATCACCATTTTGTTCCCCTGAGGCCCAGCAATAGCACAGTGGTCTCCTTGGCTCTACAGCGGCACAAAGGCCCCTTGCTTCCACGAGGCCTGGCTGTGTCACAATGGTTTCCTTGGTTCCATGGGGCTGCAGAATAACACAATGGCCCACTGGTTCCATGAGGTCACAGAGGGTCACAAGGGTCTCCATGATTCCGTAAGGTGCTGCAGGGTCACAATGGCTCCTTGGTTCTATTGGGCTCCCCAGGATCACAATGGCCCCTTGGTTCCACAAGGCCTGGCTGTGGCACACTGGCCCTTTGCTTCCGTGAGACCTTGCAGTGTCACAATGGCCCCTTGCTTCTGTCAGGCCTGGCTGTGTCACAATGGCCCCTGGCTCCCATGAGGCCCTGTGATGTCACAATGGTCTCACTGGTTCCACGAGGCCCTGCAGTTCCACAATGGCCCTTCAGTGTCACAAGGCCTTGAAGTGTCATAATAGTCTCAGCGGGTTGCCCAGCTGCTTCACAATGGCCTCCTTGGTTCCATGATGCCCCGTAGCGTAACAACGGTATCCTTGCTTCCACACAGTCAGAATGGCCCCGTGGCCTCCTGGAGCCCCACAGTGTCACTACGATCCCCTTGATTCCACGAGGCCCTGCCGTGCTACAATGACCCCTTGCTTATACAAGGCCCTGCTGTGTCACAATGGCCCCTTGCTTCTGAAGTGTGCAAGAGCCTAATACTAAGAGAAAGGCGCCAAAAAACGCTTCGCCATTATCACTGCTCAACACCTGAAAGGCTTCAAAAGTGCTTCGTCATGATGGCTGCTTATCATAATCACTTTTGAACGCCTGGAAACTACGTGCCGTACGGGCCGTGCATAGCCCGCCTTGAGGCCCATAAAAAGGAAGGCAAAACTGGTGCAAAATGTGGAGGCAAAAGCAAAAGGTAGAATCCCCGCCCTTTGCCTTTCCCCCCACCACCACCATCGCCTGCCGTGAGGCACCCTGAGGCCTCCGGGAGCCGACGCCGCCCGCCTGGGGAGCACCCCCCAATCCTTCACCCCTGGACTGAAATCCCGAGGGAGTTGTGCAACCCCTAGCCCTGCTCCTTCGTCCCAGGCGGAGCCAGGTTCAGCTGCAAGCATCGAGCCTGCATCTCGGAGGATGGGCCGCCGCTTTCCAGCCAAACTGCTCTAGACTTCAGAAGAGGCAGATAAGAGGCTTCAAACAGCAGGAAAAAAAAGGCAAAAACTTCTCCACTTCCCCCACCCTGTCTCAGCAGCAACAAAGGTAGCACAGTGTGGTGGTGACTTATCCAGTGCTTGTTAGAGTAACCTTGTCTTTTCTAACTTTTCTCTACTTTTCTCCTTCTTTCTCTTTGCCTCTCTTACCATTAGATAAAGAGATACCCATTTGTTTGGCACCAACATTTAATCTCGTTTGGTTTTAATCTGGTCTTTGGGAATATTTTGAACCTTCAAAGTTCTTTCCTTTTTATACTCAGAGATTTCCTTTTCTTTGCCCTTCTGGGTGTAAATCAGATAGTAACAAAGTGTCATAATGCTCTCCACGGTTCTGTGAGGCGCCACAATGTCACAATGGACTTTTGGTTCCATGAACTTTGGTACTGTCAGCAACAGTCTCCTTGGCTCCGCAGTGTCACAATGGACCCTTGGCTCCGTGAGGTTCAGTAGCGTAACACGGACGCCTTGATTGCATGAGGTTGTGCAGTGTCACAATGATCTCCTTGGTTCTGCGGCCCTGCTGTGTAACAATGGGCCCCTTCCTTTGCTGATGGCTCTGCGTCCTGCCTGCCTCTGCCTTGGCACACAAAGCCTTGGGCTGCTCCAGACTCCTTCTGGGGGACACGTTGCACCACTGCACTGCCCTGGGAGAGAAATTCCTTTCTCCTTGTGTCCAGCCTGGACCTGCCCAGCTGCCCTTGGCATTAATTCTTTCTTTTGCCAGCTGGTCTCTACTAGGTAGAAAGGATCCACCATGTCTGAAACCACCCTTCAAGCCCACCCAGGACTCTCCTCCACTGTCCTCAGTCTCCACTCCACTGAGCACAGAGCTCCTTTGTCCCTCTGTAGTGATCATGTGCTCGAGGCCACGGGCACCTGGACAAGAAGGTCGGTTCTTTTCTACAGGAAGGAAACCACAGAACCCCAGTGTTTTGAAGGCAGATGAGAGGCAGCCACCAGAGGCCAAGGCAAGGCAGACCTGTCTGTCCTTGCAGCTTCTGTCTGAAAGCAACCCTTGGACATACGGGGAGTTTTGGAGGTGGAATTCCATTTCAGCTGTGGGTGCCTGGACGGGAATGACACTTCTTCTCCCCAGGAAGGAAAGGGCAGAGCCCCAGTGTTTCAAAGGCTGATTAGTGGTGCCTCAAGGAGGCCAAGGCCAGCCAGACCTGTTTGTCTTGGCAGCTTTTGTCTTGGAGCAATCCTTGGCTAGATGCAATTTGGGAGGCCAAATCCCAGTTTTGTCCGTGGACATCTGGCCCAGAAGGACAGTTCTTTTCCATTGGCAGCAAAGTGAGGAGGCCCAGTGTTTCAAAGGCAGATGAGAGCTGGCCCTCAGGAAGCCAAGGGAAGCTGGACATTCCTGGCAGCTTTTGTCGGGGAGCTATTCCTTGGAGATATGGAATTTCAGAGGTGGATTCCCAATTTTGGCCATGGATGGCTGGACTTGAAAGATGGTTTTTTCCATGGGAAGAGAAGCACAGCCCCCGCGTGTTTTGAAGGCAGATGCGAGGTGGCCCCTAAGAGGCCAAGGCCAGCCTGAGCTGTCTGTCCTGGCAGGTTTCACATGGGAACAATCCTCGGACAGAATCCAATTTGGAGGTAGAATCCTAATTTCAGCCATGGGTCCCTGGAGGAGAAGGACAGTGCTTTCGCACAGAAAGGAAAGCAAGGAACTCCAGCGTTTCAGGGCCAGAGGAGAAGCACCCCTCAACATGCCAAGCTCAGCTGGACCAGGCAGGTGGCCCCCAGGAGGCCAAGCCAACCACACCTGTTCCACGCTCTTTGCAGCCTTGGGGCCCTGCAGCATCACCATTTTGTTCCCCTGAGGCCCAGCAATAGCACAGTGGTCTCCTTGGCTCTACAGCGGCACAAAGGCCCCTTGCTTCCACGAGGCCTGGCTGTGTCACAATGGTTTCCTTGGTTCCATGGGGCTGCAGAATAACACAATGGCCCACTGGTTCCATGAGGTCACAGAGGGTCACAAGGGTCTCCATGATTCCATAAGGTGCTGCAGGGTCACAATGGCTCCTTGGTTCTATTGGGCTCCCCAGGATCACAATGGCCCCTTGGTTCCACAAGGCCTGGCTGTGGCACACTGGCCCTTTGCTTCCGTGAGACCTTGCAGTGTCACAATGGCCCCTTGCTTCTGTCAGGCCTGGCTGTGTCACAATGGCCCCTGGCTCCCATGAGGCCCTGTGATGTCACAATGGTCTCACTGGTTCCACGAGGCCCTGCAGTTCCACCATGGCCCTTCAGTGTCACAAGGCCTTGAAGTGTCATAATAGTCTCAGCGGGTTGCCCAGCTGCTTCACAATGGCCTCCTTGGTTCCATGATGCCCCGTAGCGTAACAACGGTATCCTTGCTTCCACACAGTCAGAATGGCCCCGTGGCCTCCTGGAGCCCCACAGTGTCACTACGATCCCCTTGATTCCACGAGGCCCTGCCGTGCTACAATGACCCCTTGCTTATACAAGGCCCTGCTGTGTCACAATGGCCCCTTGCTTCTGAAGTGTGCAAGAGCCTAATACTAAGAGAAAGGCGCCAAAAAACGCTTCGCCATTATCACTGCTCAACACCTGAAAGGCTTCAAAAGTGCTTCATCATGATGGCTGCTTATCATAATCACTTTTGAACGCCTGGAAACTACGTGCCGTACGGGCCGTGCATAGCCCGCCTTGAGGCCCATAAAAAGGAAGGCAAAACTGGTGCAAAATGTGGAGGCAAAAGCAAAAGGTAGAATCCCCGCCCTTTGCCTTTCCCCCCACCACCACCATCGCCTGCCGTGAGGCACCCTGAGGCCTCCGGGAGCCGACGCCGCCCGCCTGGGGAGCACCCCCCAATCCTTCATCCCTGGACTGAAATCCCGAGGGAGTTGTGCAACCCCTAGCCCTGCTCCTTCGTCCCAGGCGGAGCCAGGTTCAGCTGCAAGCATCGAGCCTGCATCTCGGAGGATGGGCCGCCGCTTTCCAGCCAAACTGCTCTAGACTTCAGAAGAGGCAGATAAGAGGCTTCAAACAGCAGGAAAAAAAAGGCAAAAACTTCTCCACTTCCCCCACCCTGTCTCAGCAGCAACAAAGGTAGCACAGTGTGGTGGTGACTTATCCAGTGCTTGTTAGAGTAACCTTGTCTTTTCTAACTTTTCTCTACTTTTCTCCTTCTTTCTCTTTGCCTCTCTTACCATTAGATAAAGAGATACCCATTTGTTTGGCACCAACATTTAATCTCGTTTGGTTTTAATCTGGTCTTTGGGAATATTTTGAACCTTCAAAGTTCTTTCCTTTTTATACTCAGAGATTTCCTTTTCTTTGCCCTTCTGGGTGTAAATCAGATAGTAACAAAGTGTCATAATGCTCTCCACGGTTCCGTGAGGCGCCACAATGTCACAATGGACTTTTGGTTCCATGAACTTTGGTACTGTCAGCAACAGTCTCCTTGGCTCCGCAGTGTCACAATGGACCCTTGGCTCCGTGAGGTTCAGTAGCGTAACACGGACGCCTTGATTGCATGAGGTTGTGCAGTGTCACAATGATCTCCTTGGTTCTGCGGCCCTGCTGTGTAACAATGGGCCCCTTCCTTTGCTGATGGCTCTGCGTCCTGCCTGCCTCTGCCTTGGCACACAAAGCCTTGGGCTGCTCCAGACTCCTTCTGGGGGACACGTTGCACCACTGCACTGCCCTGGGAGAGAAATTCCTTTCTCCTTGTGTCCAGCCTGGACCTGCCCAGCTGCCCTTGGCATTAATTCTTTCTTTTGCCAGCTGGTCTCTACTAGCTAGAAAGGATCCACCATGTCTGAAACCACCCTTCAAGCCCACCCAGGACTCTCCTCCACTGTCCTCAGTCTCCACTCCACTGAGCACAGAGCTCCTTTGTCCCTCTGTAGTGATCATGTGCTCGAGGCCACGGGCACCTGGACAAGAAGGTCGGTTCTTTTCTACAGGAAGGAAACCACAGAACCCCAGTGTTTTGAAGGCAGATGAGAGGCAGCCACCAGAGGCCAAGGCAAGGCAGACGTGTCTGTCCTTGCAGCTTCTGTCTGAAAGCAACCCTTGGACATACGGGGAGTTTTGGAGGTGGAATTCCATTTCAGCTGTGGGTGCCTGGACGGGAATGACACTTCTTCTCCCCAGGAAGGAAAGGGCAGAGCCCCAGTGTTTCAAAGGCTGATTAGTGGTGCCTCAAGGAGGCCAAGGCCAGCCAGACCTGTTTGTCTTGGCAGCTTTTGTCTTGGAGCAATCCTTGGCTAGATGCAATTTGGGAGGCCAAATCCCAGTTTTGTCCGTGGACATCTGGCCCAGAAGGACAGTTCTTTTCCATTGGCAGCAAAGTGAGGAGGCCCAGTGTTTCAAAGGCAGATGAGAGCTGGCCCTCAGGAAGCCAAGGGAAGCTGGACATTCCTGGCAGCTTTTGTCGGGGAGCTATTCCTTGGAGATATGGAATTTCAGAGGTGGATTCCCAATTTTGGCCATGGATGGCTGGACTTGAAAGATGGTTTTTTCCATGGGAAGAGAAGCACAGCCCCCGCGTGTTTTGAAGGCAGATGCGAGGTGGCCCCTAAGAGGCCAAGGCCAGCCTGAGCTGTCTGTCCTGGCAGGTTTCACATGGGAACAATCCTCGGACAGAATCCAATTTGGAGGTAGAATCCTAATTTCAGCCATGGGTCCCTGGAGGAGAAGGACAGTGCTTTCGCACAGAAAGGAAAGCAAGGAACTCCAGCGTTTCAGGGCCAGAGGAGAAGCACCCCTCAACATGCCAAGCTCAGCTGGACCAGGCAGGTGGCCCCCAGGAGGCCAAGCCAACCACACCTGTTCCACGCTCTTTGCAGCCTTGGGGCCCTGCAGCATCACCATTTTGTTCCCCTGAGGCCCAGCAATAGCACAGTGGTCTCCTTGGCTCTACAGCGGCACAAAGGCCCCTTGCTTCCACGAGGCCTGGCTGTGTCACAATGGTTTCCTTGGTTCCATGGGGCTGCAGAATAACACAATGGCCCACTGGTTCCATGAGGTCACAGAGGGTCACAAGGGTCTCCATGATTCCGTAAGGTGCTGCAGGGTCACAATGGCTCCTTGGTTCTATTGGGCTCCCCAGGATCACAATGGCCCCTTGGTTCCACAAGGCCTGGCTGTGGCACACTGGCCCTTTGCTTCCGTGAGACCTTGCAGTGTCACAATGGCCCCTTGCTTCTGTCAGGCCTGGCTGTGTCACAATGGCCCCTGGCTCCCATGAGGCCCTGTGATGTCACAATGGTCTCACTGGTTCCACGAGGCCCTGCAGTTCCACCATGGCCCTTCAGTGTCACAAGGCCTTGAAGTGTCATAATAGTCTCAGCGGGTTGCCCAGCTGCTTCACAATGGCCTCCTTGGTTCCATGATGCCCCGTAGCGTAACAACGGTATCCTTGCTTCCACACAGTCAGAATGGCCCCGTGGCCTCCTGGAGCCCCACAGTGTCACTACGATCCCCTTGATTCCACGAGGCCCTGCCGTGCTACAATGACCCCTTGCTTATACAAGGCCCTGCTGTGTCACAATGGCCCCTTGCTTCTGAAGTGTGCAAGAGCCTAATACTAAGAGAAAGGCGCCAAAAAACGCTTCGCCATTATCACTGCTCAACACCTGAAAGGCTTCAAAAGTGCTTCATCATGATGGCTGCTTATCATAATCACTTTTGAACGCCTGGAAACTACGTGCCGTACGGGCCGTGCATAGCCCGCCTTGAGGCCCATAAAAAGGAAGGCAAAACTGGTGCAAAATGTGGAGGCAAAAGCAAAAGGTAGAATCCCCGCCCTTTGCCTTTCCCCCCACCACCACCATCGCCTGCCGTGAGGCACCCTGAGGCCTCCGGGAGCCGACGCCGCCCGCCTGGGGAGCACCCCCCAATCCTTCATCCCTGGACTGAAATCCCGAGGGAGTTGTGCAACCCCTAGCCCTGCTCCTTCGTCCCAGGCGGAGCCAGGTTCAGCTGCAAGCATCGAGCCTGCATCTCGGAGGATGGGCCGCCGCTTTCCAGCCAAACTGCTCTAGACTTCAGAAGAGGCAGATAAGAGGCTTCAAACAGCAGGAAAAAAAAGGCAAAAACTTCTCCACTTCCCCCACCCTGTCTCAGCAGCAACAAAGGTAGCACAGTGTGGTGGTGACTTATCCAGTGCTTGTTAGAGTAACCTTGTCTTTTCTAACTTTTCTCTACTTTTCTCCTTCTTTCTCTTTGCCTCTCTTACCATTAGATAAAGAGATACCCATTTGTTTGGCACCAACATTTAATCTCGTTTGGTTTTAATCTGGTCTTTGGGAATATTTTGAACCTTCAAAGTTCTTTCCTTTTTATACTCAGAGATTTCCTTTTCTTTGCCCTTCTGGGTGTAAATCAGATAGTAACAAAGTGTCATAATGCTCTCCACGGTTCCGTGAGGCGCCACAATGTCACAATGGACTTTTGGTTCCATGAACTTTGGTACTGTCAGCAACAGTCTCCTTGGCTCCGCAGTGTCACAATGGACCCTTGGCTCCGTGAGGTTCAGTAGCGTAACACGGACGCCTTGATTGCATGAGGTTGTGCAGTGTCACAATGATCTCCTTGGTTCTGCGGCCCTGCTGTGTAACAATGGGCCCCTTCCTTTGCTGATGGCTCTGCGTCCTGCCTGCCTCTGCCTTGGCACACAAAGCCTTGGGCTGCTCCAGACTCCTTCTGGGGGACACGTTGCACCACTGCACTGCCCTGGGAGAGAAATTCCTTTCTCCTTGTGTCCAGCCTGGACCTGCCCAGCTGCCCTTGGCATTAATTCTTTCTTTTGCCAGCTGGTCTCTACTAGGTAGAAAGGATCCACCATGTCTGAAACCACCCTTCAAGCCCACCCAGGACTCTCCTCCACTGTCCTCAGTCTCCACTCCACTGAGCACAGAGCTCCTTTGTCCCTCTGTAGTGATCATGTGCTCGAGGCCACGGGCACCTGGACAAGAAGGTCGGTTCTTTTCTACAGGAAGGAAACCACAGAACCCCAGTGTTTTGAAGGCAGATGAGAGGCAGCCACCAGAGGCCAAGGCAAGGCAGACCTGTCTGTCCTTGCAGCTTCTGTCTGAAAGCAACCCTTGGACATACGGGGAGTTTTGGAGGTGGAATTCCATTTCAGCTGTGGGTGCCTGGACGGGAATGACACTTCTTCTCCCCAGGAAGGAAAGGGCAGAGCCCCAGTGTTTCAAAGGCTGATTAGTGGTGCCTCAAGGAGGCCAAGGCCAGCCAGACCTGTTTGTCTTGGCAGCTTTTGTCTTGGAGCAATCCTTGGCTAGATGCAATTTGGGAGGCCAAATCCCAGTTTTGTCCGTGGACATCTGGCCCAGAAGGACAGTTCTTTTCCATTGGCAGCAAAGTGAGGAGGCCCAGTGTTTCAAAGGCAGATGAGAGCTGGCCCTCAGGAAGCCAAGGGAAGCTGGACATTCCTGGCAGCTTTTGTCGGGGAGCTATTCCTTGGAGATATGGAATTTCAGAGGTGGATTCCCAATTTTGGCCATGGATGGCTGGACTTGAAAGATGGTTTTTTCCATGGGAAGAGAAGCACAGCCCCCGCCTGTTTTGAAGGCAGATGCGAGGTGGCCCCTAAGAGGCCAAGGCCAGCCTGAGCTGTCTGTCCTGGCAGGTTTCACATGGGAACAATCCTCGGACAGAATCCAATTTGGAGGTAGAATCCTAATTTCAGCCATGGGTCCCTGGAGGAGAAGGACAGTGCTTTCGCACAGAAAGGAAAGCAAGGAACTCCAGCGTTTCAGGGCCAGAGGAGAAGCACCCCTCAACATGCCAAGCTCAGCTGGACCAGGCAGGTGGCCCCCAGGAGGCCAAGCCAACCACACCTGTTCCACGCTCTTTGCAGCCTTGGGGCCCTGCAGCATCACCATTTTGTTCCCCTGAGGCCCAGCAATAGCACAGTGGTCTCCTTGGCTCTACAGCGGCACAAAGGCCCCTTGCTTCCACGAGGCCTGGCTGTGTCACAATGGTTTCCTTGGTTCCATGGGGCTGCAGAATAACACAATGGCCCACTGGTTCCATGAGGTCACAGAGGGTCACAAGGGTCTCCATGATTCCGTAAGGTGCTGCAGGGTCACAATGGCTCCTTGGTTCTATTGGGCTCCCCAGGATCACAATGGCCCCTTGGTTCCACAAGGCCTGGCTGTGGCACACTGGCCCTTTGCTTCCGTGAGACCTTGCAGTGTCACAATGGCCCCTTGCTTCTGTCAGGCCTGGCTGTGTCACAATGGCCCCTGGCTCCCATGAGGCCCTGTGATGTCACAATGGTCTCACTGGTTCCACGAGGCCCTGCAGTTCCACAATGGCCCTTCAGTGTCACAAGGCCTTGAAGTGTCATAATAGTCTCAGCGGGTTGCCCAGCTGCTTCACAATGGCCTCCTTGGTTCCATGATGCCCCGTAGCGTAACAACGGTATCCTTGCTTCCACACAGTCAGAATGGCCCCGTGGCCTCCTGGAGCCCCACAGTGTCACTACGATCCCCTTGATTCCACGAGGCCCTGCCGTGCTACAATGACCCCTTGCTTATACAAGGCCCTGCTGTGTCACAATGGCCCCTTGCTTCTGAAGTGTGCAAGAGCCTAATACTAAGAGAAAGGCGCCAAAAAACGCTTCGCCATTATCACTGCTCAACACCTGAAAGGCTTCAAAAGTGCTTCGTCATGATGGCTGCTTATCATAATCACTTTTGAACGCCTGGAAACTACGTGCCGTACGGGCCGTGCATAGCCCGCCTTGAGGCCCATAAAAAGGAAGGCAAAACTGGTGCAAAATGTGGAGGCAAAAGCAAAAGGTAGAATCCCCGCCCTTTGCCTTTCCCCCCACCACCACCATCGCCTGCCGTGAGGCACCCTGAGGCCTCCGGGAGCCGACGCCGCCCGCCTGGGGAGCACCCCCCAATCCTTCACCCCTGGACTGAAATCCCGAGGGAGTTGTGCAACCCCTAGCCCTGCTCCTTCGTCCCAGGCGGAGCCAGGTTCAGCTGCAAGCATCGAGCCTGCATCTCGGAGGATGGGCCGCCGCTTTCCAGCCAAACTGCTCTAGACTTCAGAAGAGGCAGATAAGACGCTTCAAACAGCAGGAAAAAAAAGGCAAAAACTTCTCCACTTCCCCCACCCTGTCTCAGCAGCAACAAAGGTAGCACAGTGTGGTGGTGACTTATCCAGTGCTTGTTAGAGTAACCTTGTCTTTTCTAACTTTTCTCTACTTTTCTCCTTCTTTCTCTTTGCCTCTCTTACCATTAGATAAAGAGATACCCATTTGTTTGGCACCAACATTTAATCTCGTTTGGTTTTAATCTGGTCTTTGGGAATATTTTGAACCTTCAAAGTTCTTTCCTTTTTATACTCAGAGATTTCCTTTTCTTTGCCCTTCTGGGTGTAAATCAGATAGTAACAAAGTGTCATAATGCTCTCCACGGTTCCGTGAGGCGCCACAATGTCACAATGGACTTTTGGTTCCATGAACTTTGGTACTGTCAGCAACAGTCTCCTTGGCTCCGCAGTGTCACAATGGACCCTTGGCTCCGTGAGGTTCAGTAGCGTAACACGGACGCCTTGATTGCATGAGGTTGTGCAGTGTCACAATGATCTCCTTGGTTCTGCGGCCCTGCTGTGTAACAATGGGCCCCTTCCTTTGCTGATGGCTCTGCGTCCTGCCTGCCTCTGCCTTGGCACACAAAGCCTTGGGCTGCTCCAGCCTCCTTCTGGGGGACACGTTGCACCACTGCACTGCCCTGGGAGAGAAATTCCTTTCTCCTTGTGTCCAGCCTGGACCTGCCCAGCTGCCCTTGGCATTAATTCTTTCTTTTGCCAGCTGGTCTCTACTAGGTAGAAAGGATCCACCATGTCTGAAACCACCCTTCAAGCCCACCCAGGACTCTCCTCCACTGTCCTCAGTCTCCACTCCACTGAGCACAGAGCTCCTTTGTCCCTCTGTAGTGATCATGTGCTCGAGGCCACGGGCACCTGGACAAGAAGGTCGGTTCTTTTCTACAGGAAGGAAACCACAGAACCCCAGTGTTTTGAAGGCAGATGAGAGGCAGCCACCAGAGGCCAAGGCAAGGCAGACGTGTCTGTCCTTGCAGCTTCTGTCTGAAAGCAACCCTTGGACATACGGGGAGTTTTGGAGGTGGAATTCCATTTCAGCTGTGGGTGCCTGGACGGGAATGACACTTCTTCTCCCCAGGAAGGAAAGGGCAGAGCCCCAGTGTTTCAAAGGCTGATTAGTGGTGCCTCAAGGAGGCCAAGGCCAGCCAGACCTGTTTGTCTTGGCAGCTTTTGTCTTGGAGCAATCCTTGGCTAGATGCAATTTGGGAGGCCAAATCCCAGTTTTGTCCGTGGACATCTGGCCCAGAAGGACAGTTCTTTTCCATTGGCAGCAAAGTGAGGAGGCCCAGTGTTTCAAAGGCAGATGAGAGCTGGCCCTCAGGAAGCCAAGGGAAGCTGGACATTCCTGGCAGCTTTTGTCGGGGAGCTATTCCTTGGAGATATGGAATTTCAGAGGTGGATTCCCAATTTTGGCCATGGATGGCTGGACTTGAAAGATGGTTTTTTCCATGGGAAGAGAAGCACAGCCCCCGCCTGTTTTGAAGGCAGATGCGAGGTGGCCCCTAAGAGGCCAAGGCCAGCCTGAGCTGTCTGTCCTGGCAGGTTTCACATGGGAACAATCCTCGGACAGAATCCAATTTGGAGGTAGAATCCTAATTTCAGCCATGGGTCCCTGGAGGAGAAGGACAGTGCTTTCGCACAGAAAGGAAAGCAAGGAACTCCAGCGTTTCAGGGCCAGAGGAGAAGCACCCCTCAACATGCCAAGCTCAGCTGGACCAGGCAGGTGGCCCCCAGGAGGCCAAGCCAACCACACCTGTTCCACGCTCTTTGCAGCCTTGGGGCCCTGCAGCATCACCATTTTGTTCCCCTGAGGCCCAGCAATAGCACAGTGGTCTCCTTGGCTCTACAGCGGCACAAAGGCCCCTTGCTTCCACGAGGCCTGGCTGTGTCACAATGGTTTCCTTGGTTCCATGGGGCTGCAGAATAACACAATGGCCCACTGGTTCCATGAGGTCACAGAGGGTCACAAGGGTCTCCATGATTCCGTAAGGTGCTGCAGGGTCACAATGGCTCCTTGGTTCTATTGGGCTCCCCAGGATCACAATGGCCCCTTGGTTCCACAAGGCCTGGCTGTGGCACACTGGCCCTTTGCTTCCGTGAGACCTTGCAGTGTCACAATGGCCCCTTGCTTCTGTCAGGCCTGGCTGTGTCACAATGGCCCCTGGCTCCCATGAGGCCCTGTGATGTCACAATGGTCTCACTGGTTCCACGAGGCCCTGCAGTTCCACAATGGCCCTTCAGTGTCACAAGGCCTTGAAGTGTCATAATAGTCTCAGCGGGTTGCCCAGCTGCTTCACAATGGCCTCCTTGGTTCCATGATGCCCCGTAGCGTAACAACGGTATCCTTGCTTCCACACAGTCAGAATGGCCCCGTGGCCTCCTGGAGCCCCACAGTGTCACTACGATCCCCTTGATTCCACGAGGCCCTGCCGTGCTACAATGACCCCTTGCTTATACAAGGCCCTGCTGTGTCACAATGGCCCCTTGCTTCTGAAGTGTGCAAGAGCCTAATACTAAGAGAAAGGCGCCAAAAAACGCTTCGCCATTATCACTGCTCAACACCTGAAAGGCTTCAAAAGTGCTTCGTCATGATGGCTGCTTATCATAATCACTTTTGAATGCCTGGAAACTACGTGCCGTACGGGCCGTGCATAGCCCGCCTTGAGGCCCATAAAAAGGAAGGCAAAACTGGTGCAAAATGTGGAGGCAAAAGCAAAAGGTAGAATCCCCGCCCTTTGCCTTTCCCCCCCCCACCACCATCGCCTGCCGTGAGGCACCCTGAGGCCTCCGGGAGCCGACGCCGCCCGCCTGGGGAGCACCCCCCAATCCTTCACCCCTGGACTGAAATCCCGAGGGAGTTGTGCAACCCCTAGCCCTGCTCCTTCGTCCCAGGCGGAGCCAGGTTCAGCTGCAAGCATCGAGCCTGCATCTCGGAGGATGGGCCGCCGCTTTCCAGCCAAACTGCTCTAGACTTCAGAAGAGGCAGATAAGACGCTTCAAACAGCAGGGGAAAAAAGGCAAAAACTTCTCCACTTCCCCCACCCTGTCTCAGCAGCAACAAAGGTAGCACAGTGTGGTGGTGACTTATCCAGTGCTTGTTAGAGTAACCTTGTCTTTTCTAACTTTTCTCTACTTTTCTCCTTCTTTCTCTTTGCCTCTCTTACCATTAGATAAAGAGATACCCATTTGTTTGGCACCAACATTTAATCTCGTTTGGTTTTAATCTGGTCTTTGGGAATATTTTGAACCTTCAAAGTTCTTTCCTTTTTATACTCAGAGATTTCCTTTTCTTTGCCCTTCTGGGTGTAAATCAGATAGTAACAAAGTGTCATAATGCTCTCCACGGTTCCGTGAGGCGCCACAATGTCACAATGGACTTTTGGTTCCATGAACTTTGGTACTGTCAGCAACAGTCTCCTTGGCTCCGCAGTGTCACAATGGACCCTTGGCTCCGTGAGGTTCAGTAGCGTAACACGGACGCCTTGATTGCATGAGGTTGTGCAGTGTCACAATGATCTCCTTGGTTCTGCGGCCCTGCTGTGTAACAATGGGCCCCTTCCTTTGCTGATGGCTCTGCGTCCTGCCTGCCTCTGCCTTGGCACACAAAGCCTTGGGCTGCTCCAGCCTCCTTCTGGGGGACACGTTGCACCACTGCACTGCCCTGGGAGAGAAATTCCTTTCTCCTTGTGTCCAGCCTGGACCTGCCCAGCTGCCCTTGGCATTAATTCTTTCTTTTGCCAGCTGGTCTCTACTAGGTAGAAAGGATCCACCATGTCTGAAACCACCCTTCAAGCCCACCCAGGACTCTCCTCCACTGTCCTCAGTCTCCACTCCACTGAGCACAGAGCTCCTTTGTCCCTCTGTAGTGATCATGTGCTCGAGGCCACGGGCACCTGGACAAGAAGGTCGGTTCTTTTCTACAGGAAGGAAACCACAGAACCCCAGTGTTTTGAAGGCAGATGAGAGGCAGCCACCAGAGGCCAAGGCAAGGCAGACGTGTCTGTCCTTGCAGCTTCTGTCTGAAAGCAACCCTTGGACATACGGGGAGTTTTGGAGGTGGAATTCCATTTCAGCTGTGGGTGCCTGGACGGGAATGACACTTCTTCTCCCCAGGAAGGAAAGGGCAGAGCCCCAGTGTTTCAAAGGCTGATTAGTGGTGCCTCAAGGAGGCCAAGGCCAGCCAGACCTGTTTGTCTTGGCAGCTTTTGTCTTGGAGCAATCCTTGGCTAGATGCAATTTGGGAGGCCAAATCCCAGTTTTGTCCGTGGACATCTGGCCCAGAAGGACAGTTCTTTTCCATTGGCAGCAAAGTGAGGAGGCCCAGTGTTTCAAAGGCAGATGAGAGCTGGCCCTCAGGAAGCCAAGGGAAGCTGGACATTCCTGGCAGCTTTTGTCGGGGAGCTATTCCTTGGAGATATGGAATTTCAGAGGTGGATTCCCAATTTTGGCCATGGATGGCTGGACTTGAAAGATGGTTTTTTCCATGGGAAGAGAAGCACAGCCCCCGCCTGTTTTGAAGGCAGATGCGAGGTGGCCCCTAAGAGGCCAAGGCCAGCCTGAGCTGTCTGTCCTGGCAGGTTTCACATGGGAACAATCCTCGGATAAAATCCAATTTGGAGGTAGAATCCTAATTTCAGCCATGGGTCCCTGGAGGAGAAGGACAGTGCTTTCGCACAGAAAGGAAAGCAAGGAACTCCAGCGTTTCAGGGCCAGAGGAGAAGCACCCCTCAACATGCCAAGCTCAGCTGGACCAGGCAGGTGGCCCCCAGGAGGCCAAGCCAACCACACCTGTTCCACGCTCTTTGCAGCCTTGGGGCCCTGCAGCATCACCATTTTGTTCCCCTGAGGCCCAGCAATATCACAGTGGTCTCCTTGGCTCTACAGCGGCACAAAGGCCCCTTGCTTCCATGAGGCCTGGCTGTGTCACAATGGTTTCCTTGGTTCCATGGGGCTGCAGAATAACACAATGGCCCACTGGTTCCATGAGGTCACAGAGGGTCACAAGGGTCTCCATGATTCCATAAGGTGCTGCAGGGTCACAATGGCTCCTTGGTTCTATTGGGCTCCCCAGGATCACAATGGCCCCTTGGTTCCACAAGGCCTGGCTGTGGCACACTGGCCCTTTGCTTCCGTGAGACCTTGCAGTGTCACAATGGCCCCTTGCTTCTGTCAGGCCTGGCTGTGTCACAATGGCCCCTGGCTCCCATGAGGCCCTGTGATGTCACAATGGTCTCACTGGTTCCACGAGGCCCTGCAGTTCCACAATGGCCCTTCAGTGTCACAAGGCCTTGAAGTGTCATAATAGTCTCAGCGGGTTGCCCAGCTGCTTCACAATGGCCTCCTTGGTTCCATGATGCCCCGTAGCGTAACAACGGTATCCTTGCTTCCACACAGTCAGAATGGCCCCGTGGCCTCCTGGAGCCCCACAGTGTCACTACGATCCCCTTGATTCCACGAGGCCCTGCCGTGCTACAATGACCCCTTGCTTATACAAGGCCCTGCTGTGTCACAATGGCCCCTTGCTTCTGAAGTGTGCAAGAGCCTAATACTAAGAGAAAGGCGCCAAAAAACGCTTCGCCATTGTCACTGCTCAACACCTGAAAGGCTTCAAAAGTGCTTCATCATGATGGCTGCTTATCATAATCACTTTTGAACGCCTGGAAACTACGTGCCGTACGGGCCGTGCATAGCCCGCCTTGAGGCCCATAAAAAGGAAGGCAAAACTGGTGCAAAATGTGGAGGCAAAAGCAAAAGGTAGAATCCCCGCCCTTTGCCTTTCCCCCCACCACCACCATCGCCTGCCGTGAGGCACCCTGAGGCCTCCGGGAGCCGACGCCGCCCGCCTGGGGAGCACCCCCCAATCCTTCATCCCTGGACTGAAATCCCGAGGGAGTTGTGCAACCCCTAGCCCTGCTCCTTCGTCCCAGGCGGAGCCAGGTTCAGCTGCAAGCATCGAGCCTGCATCTCGGAGGATGGGCCGCCGCTTTCCAGCCAAACTGCTCTAGACTTCAGAAGAGGCAGATAAGAGGCTTCAAACAGCAGGAAAAAAAAGGCAAAAACTTCTCCACTTCCCCCACCCTGTCTCAGCAGCAACAAAGGTAGCACAGTGTGGTGGTGACTTATCCAGTGCTTGTTAGAGTAACCTTGTCTTTTCTAACTTTTCTCTACTTTTCTCCTTCTTTCTCTTTGCCTCTCTTACCATTAGATAAAGAGATACCCATTTGTTTGGCACCAACATTTAATCTCGTTTGGTTTTAATCTGGTCTTTGGGAATATTTTGAACTTTCAAAGTTCTTTCCTTTTTATACTCAGAGATTTCCTTTTCTTTGCCCTTCTGGGTGTAAATCAGATAGTAACAAAGTGTCATAATGCTCTCCACGGTTCTGTGAGGCGCCACAATGTCACAATGGACTTTTGGTTCCATGAACTTTGGTACTGTCAGCAACAGTCTCCTTGGCTCCGCAGGGTCACAATGGACCCTTGGCTCCGTGAGGTTCAGTAGCGTAACACGGACGCCTTGATTGCATGAGGTTGTGCAGTGTCACAATGATCTCCTTGGTTCTGCGGCCCTGCTGTGTAACAATGGGCCCCTTCCTTTGCTGATGGCTCTGCGTCCTGCCTGCCTCTGCCTTGGCACACAAAGCCTTGGGCTGCTCCAGCCTCCTTCTGGGGGACACGTTGCACCACTGCACTGCCCTGGGAGAGAAATTCCTTTCTCCTTGTGTCCAGCCTGGACCTGCCCAGCTGCCCTTGGCATTAATTCTTTCTTTTGCCAGCTGGTCTCTACTAGGTAGAAAGGATCCACCATGTCTGAAACCACCCTTCAAGCCCACCCAGGACTCTCCTCCACTGTCCTCAGTCTCCACTCCACTGAGCACAGAGCTCCTTTGTCCCTCTGTAGTGATCATGTGCTCGAGGCCACGGGCACCTGGACAAGAAGGTCGGTTCTTTTCTACAGGAAGGAAACCACAGAACCCCAGTGTTTTGAAGGCAGATGAGAGGCAGCCACCAGAGGCCAAGGCAAGGCAGACGTGTCTGTCCTTGCAGCTTCTGTCTGAAAGCAACCCTTGGACATACGGGGAGTTTTGGAGGTGGAATTCCATTTCAGCTGTGGGTGCCTGGACGGGAATGACACTTCTTCTCCCCAGGAAGGAAAGGGCAGAGCCCCAGTGTTTCAAAGGCTGATTAGTGGTGCCTCAAGGAGGCCAAGGCCAGCCAGACCTGTTTGTCTTGGCAGCTTTTGTCTTGGAGCAATCCTTGGCTAGATGCAATTTGGGAGGCCAAATCCCAGTTTTGTCCGTGGACATCTGGCCCAGAAGGACAGTTCTTTTCCATTGGCAGCAAAGTGAGGAGGCCCAGTGTTTCAAAGGCAGATGAGAGCTGGCCCTCAGGAAGCCAAGGGAAGCTGGACATTCCTGGCAGCTTTTGTCGGGGAGCTATTCCTTGGAGATATGGAATTTCAGAGGTGGATTCCCAATTTTGGCCATGGATGGCTGGACTTGAAAGATGGTTTTTTCCATGGGAAGAGAAGCACAGCCCCCGCGTGTTTTGAAGGCAGATGCGAGGTGGCCCCTAAGAGGCCAAGGCCAGCCTGAGCTGTCTGTCCTGGCAGGTTTCACATGGGAACAATCCTCGGACAGAATCCAATTTGGAGGTAGAATCCTAATTTCAGCCATGGGTCCCTGGAGGAGAAGGACAGTGCTTTCGCACAGAAAGGAAAGCAAGGAACTCCAGCGTTTCAGGGCCAGAGGAGAAGCACCCCTCAACATGCCAAGCTCAGCTGGACCAGGCAGGTGGCCCCCAGGAGGCCAAGCCAACCACACCTGTTCCACGCTCTTTGCAGCCTTGGGGCCCTGCAGCATCACCATTTTGTTCCCCTGAGGCCCAGCAATAGCACAGTGGTCTCCTTGGCTCTACAGCGGCACAAAGGCCCCTTGCTTCCACGAGGCCTGGCTGTGTCACAATGGTTTCCTTGGTTCCATGGGGCTGCAGAATAACACAATGGCCCACTGGTTCCATGAGGTCACAGAGGGTCACAAGGGTCTCCATGATTCCGTAAGGTGCTGCAGGGTCACAATGGCTCCTTGGTTCTATTGGGCTCCCCAGGATCACAATGGCCCCTTGGTTCCACAAGGCCTGGCTGTGGCACACTGGCCCTTTGCTTCCGTGAGACCTTGCAGTGTCACAATGGCCCCTTGCTTCTGTCAGGCCTGGCTGTGTCACAATGGCCCCTGGCTCCCATGAGGCCCTGTGATGTCACAATGGTCTCACTGGTTCCACGAGGCCCTGCAGTTCCACAATGGCCCTTCAGTGTCACAAGGCCTTGAAGTGTCATAATAGTCTCAGCGGGTTGCCCAGCTGCTTCACAATGGCCTCCTTGGTTCCATGATGCCCCGTAGCGTAACAACGGTATCCTTGCTTCCACACAGTCAGAATGGCCCCGTGGCCTCCTGGAGCCCCACAGTGTCACTACGATCCCCTTGATTCCACGAGGCCCTGCCGTGCTACAATGACCCCTTGCTTATACAAGGCCCTGCTGTGTCACAATGGCCCCTTGCTTCTGAAGTGTGCAAGAGCCTAATACTAAGAGAAAGGCGCCAAAAAACGCTTCGCCATTATCACTGCTCAACACCTGAAAGGCTTCAAAAGTGCTTCGTCATGATGGCTGCTTATCATAATCACTTTTGAATGCCTGGAAACTACGTGCCGTACGGGCCGTGCATAGCCCGCCTTGAGGCCCATAAAAAGGAAGGCAAAACTGGTGCAAAATGTGGAGGCAAAAGCAAAAGGTAGAATCCCCGCCCTTTGCCTTTCCCCCCACCACCACCATCGCCTGCCGTGAGGCACCCTGAGGCCTCCGGGAGCCGACGCCGCCCGCCTGGGGAGCACCCCCCAATCCTTCACCCCTGGACTGAAATCCCGAGGGAGTTGTGCAACCCCTAGCCCTGCTCCTTCGTCCCAGGCGGAGCCAGGTTCAGCTGCAAGCATCGAGCCTGCATCTCGGAGGATGGGCCGCCGCTTTCCAGCCAAACTGCTCTAGACTTCAGAAGAGGCAGATAAGACGCTTCAAACAGCAGGGGAAAAAAGGCAAAAACTTCTCCACTTCCCCCACCCTGTCTCAGCAGCAACAAAGGTAGCACAGTGTGGTGGTGACTTATCCAGTGCTTGTTAGAGTAACCTTGTCTTTTCTAACTTTTCTCTACTTTTCTCCTTCTTTCTCTTTGCCTCTCTTACCATTAGATAAAGAGATACCCATTTGTTTGGCACCAACATTTAATCTCGTTTGGTTTTAATCTGGTCTTTGGGAATATTTTGAACCTTCAAAGTTCTTTCCTTTTTATACTCAGAGATTTCCTTTTCTTTGCCCTTCTGGGTGTAAATCAGATAGTAACAAAGTGTCATAATGCTCTCCACGGTTCCGTGAGGCGCCACAATGTCACAATGGACTTTTGGTTCCATGAACTTTGGTACTGTCAGCAACAGTCTCCTTGGCTCCGCAGTGTCACAATGGACCCTTGGCTCCGTGAGGTTCAGTAGCGTAACACGGACGCCTTGATTGCATGAGGTTGTGCAGTGTCACAATGATCTCCTTGGTTCTGCGGCCCTGCTGTGTAACAATGGGCCCCTTCCTTTGCTGATGGCTCTGCGTCCTGCCTGCCTCTGCCTTGGCACACAAAGCCTTGGGCTGCTCCAGACTCCTTCTGGGGGACACGTTGCACCACTGCACTGCCCTGGGAGAGAAATTCCTTTCTCCTTGTGTCCAGCCTGGACCTGCCCAGCTGCCCTTGGCATTAATTCTTTCTTTTGCCAGCTGGTCTCTACTAGCTAGAAAGGATCCACCATGTCTGAAACCACCCTTCAAGCCCACCCAGGACTCTCCTCCACTGTCCTCAGTCTCCACTCCACTGAGCACAGAGCTCCTTTGTCCCTCTGTAGTGATCATGTGCTCGAGGCCACGGGCACCTGGACAAGAAGGTCGGTTCTTTTCTACAGGAAGGAAACCACAGAACCCCAGTGTTTTGAAGGCAGATGAGAGGCAGCCACCAGAGGCCAAGGCAAGGCAGACGTGTCTGTCCTTGCAGCTTCTGTCTGAAAGCAACCCTTGGACATACGGGGAGTTTTGGAGGTGGAATTCCATTTCAGCTGTGGGTGCCTGGACGGGAATGACACTTCTTCTCCCCAGGAAGGAAAGGGCAGAGCCCCAGTGTTTCAAAGGCTGATTAGTGGTGCCTCAAGGAGGCCAAGGCCAGCCAGACCTGTTTGTCTTGGCAGCTTTTGTCTTGGAGCAATCCTTGGCTAGATGCAATTTGGGAGGCCAAATCCCAGTTTTGTCCGTGGACATCTGGCCCAGAAGGACAGTTCTTTTCCATTGGCAGCAAAGTGAGGAGGCCCAGTGTTTCAAAGGCAGATGAGAGCTGGCCCTCAGGAAGCCAAGGGAAGCTGGACATTCCTGGCAGCTTTTGTCGGGGAGCTATTCCTTGGAGATATGGAATTTCAGAGGTGGATTCCCAATTTTGGCCATGGATGGCTGGACTTGAAAGATGGTTTTTTCCATGGGAAGAGAAGCACAGCCCCCGCCTGTTTTGAAGGCAGATGCGAGGTGGCCCCTAAGAGGCCAAGGCCAGCCTGAGCTGTCTGTCCTGGCAGGTTTCACATGGGAACAATCCTCGGATAGAATCCAATTTGGAGGTAGAATCCTAATTTCAGCCATGGGTCCCTGGAGGAGAAGGACAGTGCTTTCGCACAGAAAGGAAAGCAAGGAACTCCAGCGTTTCAGGGCCAGAGGAGAAGCACCCCTCAACATGCCAAGCTCAGCTGGACCAGGCAGGTGGCCCCCAGGAGGCCAAGCCAACCACACCTGTTCCACGCTCTTTGCAGCCTTGGGGCCCTGCAGCATCACCATTTTGTTCCCCTGAGGCCCAGCAATAGCACAGTGGTCTCCTTGGCTCTACAGCGGCACAAAGGCCCCTTGCTTCCACGAGGCCTGGCTGTGTCACAATGGTTTCCTTGGTTCCATGGGGCTGCAGAATAACACAATGGCCCACTGGTTCCATGAGGTCACAGAGGGTCACAAGGGTCTCCATGATTCCGTAAGGTGCTGCAGGGTCACAATGGCTCCTTGGTTCTATTAAGCTCCCCAGGATCACAATGGCCCCTTGGTTCCACAAGGCCTGGCTGTGGCACACTGGCCCTTTGCTTCCGTGAGACCTTGCAGTGTCACAATGGCCCCTTGCTTCTGTCAGGCCTGGCTGTGTCACAATGGCCCCTGGCTCCCATGAGGCCCTGTGATGTCACAATGGTCTCACTGGTTCCACGAGGCCCTGCAGTTCCACAATGGCCCTTCAGTGTCACAAGGCCTTGAAGTGTCATAATAGTCTCAGCGGGTTGCCCAGCTGCTTCACAATGGCCTCCTTGGTTCCATGATGCCCCGTAGCGTAACAACGGTATCCTTGCTTGCACACAGTCAGAATGGCCCCGTGGCCTCCTGGAGCCCCACAGTGTCACTACGATCCCCTTGATTCCACGAGGCCCTGCCGTGCTACAATGACCCCTTGCTTATACAAGGCCCTGCTGTGTCACAATGGCCCCTTGCTTCTGAAGTGTGCAAGAGCCTAATACTAAGAGAAAGGCGCCAAAAAACGCTTCGCCATTATCACTGCTCAACACCTGAAAGGCTTCAAAAGTGCTTCATCATGATGGCTGCTTATCATAATCACTTTTGAACGCCTGGAAACTACGTGCCGTACGGGCCGTGCATAGCCCGCCTTGAGGCCCATAAAAAGGAAGGCAAAACTGGTGCAAAATGTGGAGGCAAAAGCAAAAGGTAGAATCCCCGCCCTTTGCCTTTCCCCCCACCACCACCATCGCCTGCCGTGAGGCACCCTGAGGCCTCCGGGAGCCGACGCCGCCCGCCTGGGGAGCACCCCCCAATCCTTCATCCCTGGACTGAAATCCCGAGGGAGTTGTGCAACCCCTAGCCCTGCTCCTTCGTCCCAGGCGGAGCCAGGTTCAGCTGCAAGCATCGAGCCTGCATCTCGGAGGATGGGCCGCCGCTTTCCAGCCAAACTGCTCTAGACTTCAGAAGAGGCAGATAAGAGGCTTCAAACAGCAGGAAAAAAAAGGCAAAAACTTCTCCACTTCCCCCACCCTGTCTCAGCAGCAACAAAGGTAGCACAGTGTGGTGGTGACTTATCCAGTGCTTGTTAGAGTAACCTTGTCTTTTCTAACTTTTCTCTACTTTTCTCCTTCTTTCTCTTTGCCTCTCTTACCATTAGATAAAGAGATACCCATTTGTTTGGCACCAACATTTAATCTCGTTTGGTTTTAATCTGGTCTTTGGGAATATTTTGAACTTTCAAAGTTCTTTCCTTTTTATACTCAGAGATTTCCTTTTCTTTGCCCTTCTGGGTGTAAATCAGATAGTAACAAAGTGTCATAATGCTCTCCACGGTTCTGTGAGGCGCCACAATGTCACAATGGACTTTTGGTTCCATGAACTTTGGTACTGTCAGCAACAGTCTCCTTGGCTCCGCAGGGTCACAATGGACCCTTGGCTCCGTGAGGTTCAGTAGCGTAACACGGACGCCTTGATTGCATGAGGTTGTGCAGTGTCACAATGATCTCCTTGGTTCTGCGGCCCTGCTGTGTAACAATGGGCCCCTTCCTTTGCTGATGGCTCTGCGTCCTGCCTGCCTCTGCCTTGGCACACAAAGCCTTGGGCTGCTCCAGACTCCTTCTGGGGGACACGTTGCACCACTGCACTGCCCTGGGAGAGAAATTCCTTTCTCCTTGTGTCCAGCCTGGACCTGCCCAGCTGCCCTTGGCATTAATTCTTTCTTTTGCCAGCTGGTCTCTACTAGGTAGAAAGGATCCACCATGTCTGAAACCACCCTTCAAGCCCACCCAGGACTCTCCTCCACTGTCCTCAGTCTCCACTCCACTGAGCACAGAGCTCCTTTGTCCCTCTGTAGTGATCATGTGCTCGAGGCCACGGGCACCTGGACAAGAAGGTCGGTTCTTTTCTACAGGAAGGAAACCACAGAACCCCAGTGTTTTGAAGGCAGATGAGAGGCAGCCACCAGAGGCCAAGGCAAGGCAGACCTGTCTGTCCTTGCAGCTTCTGTCTGAAAGCAACCCTTGGACATACGGGGAGTTTTGGAGGTGGAATTCCATTTCAGCTGTGGGTGCCTGGACGGGAATGACACTTCTTCTCCCCAGGAAGGAAAGGGCAGAGCCCCAGTGTTTCAAAGGCTGATTAGTGGTGCCTCAAGGAGGCCAAGGCCAGCCAGACCTGTTTGTCTTGGCAGCTTTTGTCTTGGAGCAATCCTTGGCTAGATGCAATTTGGGAGGCCAAATCCCAGTTTTGTCCGTGGACATCTGGCCCAGAAGGACAGTTCTTTTCCATTGGCAGCAAAGTGAGGAGGCCCAGTGTTTCAAAGGCAGATGAGAGCTGGCCCTCAGGAAGCCAAGGGAAGCTGGACATTCCTGGCAGCTTTTGTCGGGGAGCTATTCCTTGGAGATATGGAATTTCAGAGGTGGATTCCCAATTTTGGCCATGGATGGCTGGACTTGAAAGATGGTTTTTTCCATGGGAAGAGAAGCACAGCCCCCGCGTGTTTTGAAGGCAGATGCGAGGTGGCCCCTAAGAGGCCAAGGCCAGCCTGAGCTGTCTGTCCTGGCAGGTTTCACATGGGAACAATCCTCGGACAGAATCCAATTTGGAGGTAGAATCCTAATTTCAGCCATGGGTCCCTGGAGGAGAAGGACAGTGCTTTCGCACAGAAAGGAAAGCAAGGAACTCCAGCGTTTCAGGGCCAGAGGAGAAGCACCCCTCAACATGCCAAGCTCAGCTGGACCAGGCAGGTGGCCCCCAGGAGGCCAAGCCAACCACACCTGTTCCACGCTCTTTGCAGCCTTGGGGCCCTGCAGCATCACCATTTTGTTCCCCTGAGGCCCAGCAATAGCACAGTGGTCTCCTTGGCTCTACAGCGGCACAAAGGCCCCTTGCTTCCACGAGGCCTGGCTGTGTCACAATGGTTTCCTTGGTTCCATGGGGCTGCAGAATAACACAATGGCCCACTGGTTCCATGAGGTCACAGAGGGTCACAAGGGTCTCCATGATTCCGTAAGGTGCTGCAGGGTCACAATGGCTCCTTGGTTCTATTGGGCTCCCCAGGATCACAATGGCCCCTTGGTTCCACAAGGCCTGGCTGTGGCACACTGGCCCTTTGCTTCCGTGAGACCTTGCAGTGTCACAATGGCCCCTTGCTTCTGTCAGGCCTGGCTGTGTCACAATGGCCCCTGGCTCCCATGAGGCCCTGTGATGTCACAATGGTCTCACTGGTTCCACGAGGCCCTGCAGTTCCACAATGGCCCTTCAGTGTCACAAGGCCTTGAAGTGTCATAATAGTCTCAGCGGGTTGCCCAGCTGCTTCACAATGGCCTCCTTGGTTCCATGATGCCCCGTAGCGTAACAACGGTATCCTTGCTTCCACACAGTCAGAATGGCCCCGTGGCCTCCTGGAGCCCCACAGTGTCACTACGATCCCCTTGATTCCACGAGGCCCTGCCGTGCTACAATGACCCCTTGCTTATACAAGGCCCTGCTGTGTCACAATGGCCCCTTGCTTCTGAAGTGTGCAAGAGCCTAATACTAAGAGAAAGGCGCCAAAAAACGCTTCGCCATTATCACTGCTCAACACCTGAAAGGCTTCAAAAGTGCTTCGTCATGATGGCTGCTTATCATAATCACTTTTGAATGCCTGGAAACTACGTGCCGTACGGGCCGTGCATAGCCCGCCTTGAGGCCCATAAAAAGGAAGGCAAAACTGGTGCAAAATGTGGAGGCAAAAGCAAAAGGTAGAATCCCCGCCCTTTGCCTTTCCCCCCACCACCACCATCGCCTGCCGTGAGGCACCCTGAGGCCTCCGGGAGCCGACGCCGCCCGCCTGGGGAGCACCCCCCAATCCTTCACCCCTGGACTGAAATCCCGAGGGAGTTGTGCAACCCCTAGCCCTGCTCCTTCGTCCCAGGCGGAGCCAGGTTCAGCTGCAAGCATCGAGCCTGCATCTCGGAGGATGGGCCGCCGCTTTCCAGCCAAACTGCTCTAGACTTCAGAAGAGGCAGATAAGACGCTTCAAACAGCAGGGGAAAAAAGGCAAAAACTTCTCCACTTCCCCCACCCTGTCTCAGCAGCAACAAAGGTAGCACAGTGTGGTGGTGACTTATCCAGTGCTTGTTAGAGTAACCTTGTCTTTTCTAACTTTTCTCTACTTTTCTCCTTCTTTCTCTTTGCCTCTCTTACCATTAGATAAAGAGATACCCATTTGTTTGGCACCAACATTTAATCTCGTTTGGTTTTAATCTGGTCTTTGGGAATATTTTGAACCTTCAAAGTTCTTTCCTTTTTATACTCAGAGATTTCCTTTTCTTTGCCCTTCTGGGTGTAAATCAGATAGTAACAAAGTGTCATAATGCTCTCCACGGTTCCGTGAGGCGCCACAATGTCACAATGGACTTTTGGTTCCATGAACTTTGGTACTGTCAGCAACAGTCTCCTTGGCTCCGCAGTGTCACAATGGACCCTTGGCTCCGTGAGGTTCAGTAGCGTAACACGGACGCCTTGATTGCATGAGGTTGTGCAGTGTCACAATGATCTCCTTGGTTCTGCGGCCCTGCTGTGTAACAATGGGCCCCTTCCTTTGCTGATGGCTCTGCGTCCTGCCTGCCTCTGCCTTGGCACACAAAGCCTTGGGCTGCTCCAGACTCCTTCTGGGGGACACGTTGCACCACTGCACTGCCCTGGGAGAGAAATTCCTTTCTCCTTGT
The DNA here is from genome assembly GCF_965178545.1 of Coloeus monedula. Classification (NCBI taxonomy): domain Eukaryota; kingdom Metazoa; phylum Chordata; class Aves; order Passeriformes; family Corvidae; genus Coloeus; species Coloeus monedula. The sequence goes on along the minus strand of NW_028120746.1, from coordinate 98,359 downwards.
GTCCAGCCTGGACCTGCCCAGCTGCCCTTGGCATTAATTCTTTCTTTTGCCAGCTGGTCTCTACTAGCTAGAAAGGATCCACCATGTCTGAAACCACCCTTCAAGCCCACCCAGGACTCTCCTCCACTGTCCTCAGTCTCCACTCCACTGAGCACAGAGCTCCTTTGTCCCTCTGTAGTGATCATGTGCTCGAGGCCACGGGCACCTGGACAAGAAGGTCGGTTCTTTTCTACAGGAAGGAAACCACAGAACCCCAGTGTTTTGAAGGCAGATGAGAGGCAGCCACCAGAGGCCAAGGCAAGGCAGACGTGTCTGTCCTTGCAGCTTCTGTCTGAAAGCAACCCTTGGACATACGGGGAGTTTTGGAGGTGGAATTCCATTTCAGCTGTGGGTGCCTGGACGGGAATGACACTTCTTCTCCCCAGGAAGGAAAGGGCAGAGCCCCAGTGTTTCAAAGGCTGATTAGTGGTGCCTCAAGGAGGCCAAGGCCAGCCAGACCTGTTTGTCTTGGCAGCTTTTGTCTTGGAGCAATCCTTGGCTAGATGCAATTTGGGAGGCCAAATCCCAGTTTTGTCCGTGGACATCTGGCCCAGAAGGACAGTTCTTTTCCATTGGCAGCAAAGTGAGGAGGCCCAGTGTTTCAAAGGCAGATGAGAGCTGGCCCTCAGGAAGCCAAGGGAAGCTGGACATTCCTGGCAGCTTTTGTCGGGGAGCTATTCCTTGGAGATATGGAATTTCAGAGGTGGATTCCCAATTTTGGCCATGGATGGCTGGACTTGAAAGATGGTTTTTTCCATGGGAAGAGAAGCACAGCCCCCGCCTGTTTTGAAGGCAGATGCGAGGTGGCCCCTAAGAGGCCAAGGCCAGCCTGAGCTGTCTGTCCTGGCAGGTTTCACATGGGAACAATCCTCGGATAGAATCCAATTTGGAGGTAGAATCCTAATTTCAGCCATGGGTCCCTGGAGGAGAAGGACAGTGCTTTCGCACAGAAAGGAAAGCAAGGAACTCCAGCGTTTCAGGGCCAGAGGAGAAGCACCCCTCAACATGCCAAGCTCAGCTGGACCAGGCAGGTGGCCCCCAGGAGGCCAAGCCAACCACACCTGTTCCACGCTCTTTGCAGCCTTGGGGCCCTGCAGCATCACCATTTTGTTCCCCTGAGGCCCAGCAATAGCACAGTGGTCTCCTTGGCTCTACAGCGGCACAAAGGCCCCTTGCTTCCACGAGGCCTGGCTGTGTCACAATGGTTTCCTTGGTTCCATGGGGCTGCAGAATAACACAATGGCCCACTGGTTCCATGAGGTCACAGAGGGTCACAAGGGTCTCCATGATTCCGTAAGGTGCTGCAGGGTCACAATGGCTCCTTGGTTCTATTAAGCTCCCCAGGATCACAATGGCCCCTTGGTTCCACAAGGCCTGGCTGTGGCACACTGGCCCTTTGCTTCCGTGAGACCTTGCAGTGTCACAATGGCCCCTTGCTTCTGTCAGGCCTGGCTGTGTCACAATGGCCCCTGGCTCCCATGAGGCCCTGTGATGTCACAATGGTCTCACTGGTTCCACGAGGCCCTGCAGTTCCACAATGGCCCTTCAGTGTCACAAGGCCTTGAAGTGTCATAATAGTCTCAGCGGGTTGCCCAGCTGCTTCACAATGGCCTCCTTGGTTCCATGATGCCCCGTAGCGTAACAACGGTATCCTTGCTTGCACACAGTCAGAATGGCCCCGTGGCCTCCTGGAGCCCCACAGTGTCACTACGATCCCCTTGATTCCACGAGGCCCTGCCGTGCTACAATGACCCCTTGCTTATACAAGGCCCTGCTGTGTCACAATGGCCCCTTGCTTCTGAAGTGTGCAAGAGCCTAATACTAAGAGAAAGGCGCCAAAAAACGCTTCGCCATTATCACTGCTCAACACCTGAAAGGCTTCAAAAGTGCTTCGTCATGATGGCTGCTTATCATAATCACTTTTGAACGCCTGGAAACTACGTGCCGTACGGGCCGTGCATAGCCCGCCTTGAGGCCCATAAAAAGGAAGGCAAAACTGGTGCAAAATGTGGAGGCAAAAGCAAAAGGTAGAATCCCCGCCCTTTGCCTTTCCCCCCACCACCACCATCGCCTGCCGTGAGGCACCCTGAGGCCTCCGGGAGCCGACGCCGCCCGCCTGGGGAGCACCCCCCAATCCTTCACCCCTGGACTGAAATCCCGAGGGAGTTGTGCAACCCCTAGCCCTGCTCCTTCGTCCCAGGCGGAGCCAGGTTCAGCTGCAAGCATCGAGCCTGCATCTCGGAGGATGGGCCGCCGCTTTCCAGCCAAACTGCTCTAGACTTCAGAAGAGGCAGATAAGACGCTTCAAACAGCAGGGGAAAAAAGGCAAAAACTTCTCCACTTCCCCCACCCTGTCTCAGCAGCAACAAAGGTAGCACAGTGTGGTGGTGACTTATCCAGTGCTTGTTAGAGTAACCTTGTCTTTTCTAACTTTTCTCTACTTTTCTCCTTCTTTCTCTTTGCCTCTCTTACCATTAGATAAAGAGATACCCATTTGTTTGGCACCAACATTTAATCTCGTTTGGTTTTAATCTGGTCTTTGGGAATATTTTGAACCTTCAAAGTTCTTTCCTTTTTATACTCAGAGATTTCCTTTTCTTTGCCCTTCTGGGTGTAAATCAGATAGTAACAAAGTGTCATAATGCTCTCCACGGTTCTGTGAGGCGCCACAATGTCACAATGGACTTTTGGTTCCATGAACTTTGGTACTGTCAGCAACAGTCTCCTTGGCTCCGCAGTGTCACAATGGACCCTTGGCTCCGTGAGGTTCAGTAGCGTAACACGGACGCCTTGATTGCATGAGGTTGTGCAGTGTCACAATGATCTCCTTGGTTCTGCGGCCCTGCTGTGTAACAATGGGCCCCTTCCTTTGCTGATGGCTCTGCGTCCTGCCTGCCTCTGCCTTGGCACACAAAGCCTTGGGCTGCTCCAGACTCCTTCTGGGGGACACGTTGCACCACTCACTGCACTGCCCTGGGAGAGAAATTCCTTTCTCCTTGTGTCCAGCCTGGACCTGCCCAGCTGCCCTTGGCATTAATTCTTTCTTTTGCCAGCTGGTCTCTACTAGCTAGAAAGGATCCACCATGTCTGAAACCACCCTTCAAGCCCACCCAGGACTCTCCTCCACTGTCCTCAGTCTCCACTCCACTGAGCACAGAGCTCCTTTGTCCCTCTGTAGTGATCATGTGCTCGAGGCCACGGGCACCTGGACAAGAAGGTCGGTTCTTTTCTACAGGAAGGAAACCACAGAACCCCAGTGTTTTGAAGGCAGATGAGAGGCAGCCACCAGAGGCCAAGGCAAGGCAGACCTGTCTGTCCTTGCAGCTTCTGTCTGAAAGCAACCCTTGGACATACGGGGAGTTTTGGAGGTGGAATTCCATTTCAGCTGTGGGTGCCTGGACGGGAATGACACTTCTTCTCCCCAGGAAGGAAAGGGCAGAGCCCCAGTGTTTCAAAGGCTGATTAGTGGTGCCTCAAGGAGGCCAAGGCCAGCCAGACCTGTTTGTCTTGGCAGCTTTTGTCTTGGAGCAATCCTTGGCTAGATGCAATTTGGGGGGCCAAATCCCAGTTTTGTCCGTGGACATCTGGCCCAGAAGGACAGTTCTTTTCCATTGGCAGCAAAGTGAGGAGGCCCAGTGTTTCAAAGGCAGATGAGAGCTGGCCCTCAGGAAGCCAAGGGAAGCTGGACATTCCTGGCAGCTTTTGTCAGGGAGCTATTCCTTGGAGATATGGAATTTCAGAGGTGGATTCCCAATTTTGGCCATGGATGGCTGGACTTGAAAGATGGTTTTTTCCATGGGAAGAGAAGCACAGCCCCCGCGTGTTTTGAAGGCAGATGCGAGGTGGCCCCTAAGAGGCCAAGGCCAGCCTGAGCTGTCTGTCCTGGCAGGTTTCACATGGGAACAATCCTCGGACAGAATCCAAGTTGGAGGTAGAATCCTAATTTCAGCCATGGGTCCCTGGAGGAGAAGGACAGTGCTTTCGCACAGAAAGGAAAGCAAGGAACTCCAGCGTTTCAGGGCCAGAGGAGAAGCACCCCTCAACATGCCAAGCTCAGCTGGACCAGGCAGGTGGCCCCCAGGAGGCCAAGCCAACCACACCTGTTCCACGCTCTTTGCAGCCTTGGGGCCCTGCAGCATCACCATTTTGTTCCCCTGAGGCCCAGCAATATCACAGTGGTCTCCTTGGCTCTACAGCGGCACAAAGGCCCCTTGCTGCCACGAGGCCTGGCTGTGTCACTATGGTTTCCTTGGTTCCATGGGGCTGCAGAATAACACAATGGCCCACTGGTTCCATGAGGTCACAGAGGGTCACAAGGGTCTCCATGATTCCGTAAGGTGCTGCAGGGTCACAATGGCTCCTTGGTTCTATTGGGCTCCCCAGGATCACAATGGCCCCTTGGTTCCACAAGGCCTGGCTGTGGCACACTGGCCCTTTGCTTCCGTGAGACCTTGCAGTGTCACAATGGCCCCTTGCTTCTGTCAGGCCTGGCTGTGTCACAATGGCCCCTGGCTCCCATGAGGCCCTGTGATGTCACAATGGTCTCACTGGTTCCACGAGGCCCTGCAGTTCCACAATGGCCCTTCAGTGTCACAAGGCCTTGAAGTGTCATAATAGTCTCAGCGGGTTGCCCAGCTGCTTCACAATGGCCTCCTTGGTTCCATGATGCCCCGTAGCGTAACAACGGTATCCTTGCTTCCACACAGTCAGAATGGCCCCGTGGCCTCCTGGAGCCCCACAGTGTCACTACGATCCCCTTGATTCCACGAGGCCCTGCCGTGCTACAATGACCCCTTGCTTATACAAGGCCCTGCTGTGTCACAATGGCCCCTTGCTTCTGAAGTGTGCAAGAGCCTAATACTAAGAGAAAGGCGCCAAAAAACGCTTCGCCATTATCACTGCTCAACACCTGAAAGGCTTCAAAAGTGCTTCGTCATGATGGCTGCTTATCATAATCACTTTTGAACGCCTGGAAACTATGTGCCGTACGGGCCGTGCATAGCCCGCCTTGAGGCCCATAAAAAGGAAGGCAAAACTGGTGCAAAATGTGGAGGCAAAAGCAAAAGGTAGAATCCCCGCCCTTTGCCTTTCCCCCCCCCACCACCATCGCCTGCCGTGAGGCACCCTGAGGCCTCCGGGAGCCGACGCCGCCCGCCTGGGGAGCACCCCCCAATCCTTCACCCCTGGACTGAAATCCCGAGGGAGTTGTGCAACCCCTAGCCCTGCTCCTTCGTCCCAGGCGGAGCCAGGTTCAGCTGCAAGCATCGAGCCTGCATCTCGGAGGATGGGCCGCCGCTTTCCAGCCAAACTGCTCTAGACTTCAGAAGAGGCAGATAAGAGGCTTCAAACAGCAGGAAAAAAAAGGCAAAAACTTCTCCACTTCCCCCACCCTGTCTCAGCAGCAACAAAGGTAGCACAGTGTGGTGGTGACTTATCCAGTGCTTGTTAGAGTAACCTTGTCTTTTCTAACTTTTCTCTACTTTTCTCCTTCTTTCTCTTTGCCTCTCTTACCATTAGATAAAGAGATACCCATTTGTTTGGCACCAACATTTAATCTCGTTTGGTTTTAATCTGGTCTTTGGGAATATTTTGAACCTTCAAAGTTCTTTCCTTTTTATACTCAGAGATTTCCTTTTCTTTGCCCATCTGGGTGTAAATCACATAGTAACAAAGTGTAATAATGCTCTCCACGGTTCCGTGAGGCGCCACAATGTCACAATGGACTTTTGGTTCCATGAACTTTGGTACTGTCAGCAACAGTCTCCTTGGCTCCGCAGTGTCACAATGGACCCTTGGCTCCGTGAGGTTCAGTAGCGTAACACGGACGCCTTGATTGCATGAGGTTGTGCAGTGTCACAATGATCTCCTTGGTTCTGCGGCCCTGCTGTGTAACAATGGGCCCCTTCCTTTGCTGATGGCTCTGCGTCCTGCCTGCCTCTGCCTTGGCACACAAAGCCTTGGGCTGCTCCAGCCTCCTTCTGGGGGACACGTTGCACCACTGCACTGCCCTGGGAGAGAAATTCCTTTCTCCTTGTGTCCAGCCTGGACCTGCCCAGCTGCCCTTGGCATTAATTCTTTCTTTTGCCAGCTGGTCTCTACTAGCTAGAAAGGATCCACCATGTCTGAAACCACCCTTCAAGCCCACCCAGGACTCTCCTCCACTGTCCTCAGTCTCCACTCCACTGAGCACAGAGCTCCTTTGTCCCTCTGTAGTGATCATGTGCTCGAGGCCACGGGCACCTGGACAAGAAGGTCGGTTCTTTTCTACAGGAAGGAAACCACAGAACCCCAGTGTTTTGAAGGCAGATGAGAGGCAGCCACCAGAGGCCAAGGCAAGGCAGACGTGTCTGTCCTTGCAGCTTCTGTCTGAAAGCAACCCTTGGACATACGGGGAGTTTTGGAGGTGGAATTCCATTTCAGCTGTGGGTGCCTGGACGGGAATGACACTTCTTCTCCCCAGGAAGGAAAGGGCAGAGCCCCAGTGTTTCAAAGGCTGATTAGTGGTGCCTCAAGGAGGCCAAGGCCAGCCAGACCTGTTTGTCTTGGCAGCTTTTGTCTTGGAGCAATCCTTGGCTAGATGCAATTTGGAGGCCAAATCCCAGTTTTGTCCGTGGACATCTGGCCCAGAAGGACAGTTCTTTTCCATTGGCAGCAAAGTGAGGAGGCCCAGTGTTTCAAAGGCAGATGAGAGCTGGCCCTCAGGAAGCCAAGGGAAGCTGGACATTCCTGGCAGCTTTTGTCGGGGAGCTATTCCTTGGAGATATGGAATTTCAGAGGTGGATTCCCAATTTTGGCCATGGATGGCTGGACTTGAAAGATGGTTTTTTCCATGGGAAGAGAAGCACAGCCCCCGCCTGTTTTGAAGGCAGATGCGAGGTGGCCCCTAAGAGGCCAAGGCCAGCCTGAGCTGTCTGTCCTGGCAGGTTTCACATGGGAACAATCCTCGGACAGAATCCAATTTGGAGGTAGAATCCTAATTTCAGCCATGGGTCCCTGGAGGAGAAGGACAGTGCTTTCGCACAGAAAGGAAAGCAAGGAACTCCAGCGTTTCAGGGCCAGAGGAGAAGCACCCCTCAACATGCCAAGCTCAGCTGGACCAGGCAGGTGGCCCCCAGGAGGCCAAGCCAACCACACCTGTTCCACGCTCTTTGCAGCCTTGGGGCCCTGCAGCATCACCATTTTGTTCCCCTGAGGCCCAGCAATAGCACAGTGGTCTCCTTGGCTCTACAGCGGCACAAAGGCCCCTTGCTTCCATGAGGCCTGGCTGTGTCACAATGGTTTCCTTGGTTCCATGGGGCTGCAGAATAACACAATGGCCCACTGGTTCCATGAGGTCACAGAGGGTCACAAGGGTCTCCATGATTCCGTAAGGTGCTGCAGGGTCACAATGGCTCCTTGGTTCTATTGGGCTCCCCAGGATCACAATGGCCCCTTGGTTCCACAAGGCCTGGCTGTGGCACACTGGCCCTTTGCTTCCATGAGACCTTGCAGTGTCACAATGGCCCCTTGCTTCTGTCAGGCCTGGCTGTGTCACAATGGCCCCTGGCTCCCATGAGGCCCTGTGATGTCACAATGGTCTCACTGGTTCCACGAGGCCCTGCAGTTCCACCATGGCCCTTCAGTGTCACAAGGCCTTGAAGTGTCATAATAGTCTCAGCGGGTTGCCCAGCTGCTTCACAATGGCCTCCTTGGTTCCATGATGCCCCGTAGCGTAACAACGGTATCCTTGCTTGCACACAGTCAGAATGGCCCCGTGGCCTCCTGGAGCCCCACAGTGTCACTACGATCCCCTTGATTCCACGAGGCCCTGCCGTGCTACAATGACCCCTTGCTTATACAAGGCCCTGCTGTGTCACAATGGCCCCTTGCTTCTGAAGTGTGCAAGAGCCTAATACTAAGAGAAAGGCGCCAAAAAACGCTTCGCCATTATCACTGCTCAACACCTGAAAGGCTTCAAAAGTGCTTCATCATGATGGCTGCTTATCATAATCACTTTTGAACGCCTGGAAACTACGTGCCGTACGGGCCGTGCATAGCCCGCCTTGAGGCCCATAAAAAGGAAGGCAAAACTGGTGCAAAATGTGGAGGCAAAAGCAAAAGGTAGAATCCCCGCCCTTTGCCTTTCCCCCCACCACCACCATCGCCTGCCGTGAGGCACCCTGAGGCCTCCGGGAGCCGACGCCGCCCGCCTGGGGAGCACCCCCCAATCCTTCATCCCTGGACTGAAATCCCGAGGGAGTTGTGCAACCCCTAGCCCTGCTCCTTCGTCCCAGGCGGAGCCAGGTTCAGCTGCAAGCATCGAGCCTGCATCTCGGAGGATGGGCCGCCGCTTTCCAGCCAAACTGCTCTAGACTTCAGAAGAGGCAGATAAGAGGCTTCAAACAGCAGGAAAAAAAAGGCAAAAACTTCTCCACTTCCCCCACCCTGTCTCAGCAGCAACAAAGGTAGCACAGTGTGGTGGTGACTTATCCAGTGCTTGTTAGAGTAACCTTGTCTTTTCTAACTTTTCTCTACTTTTCTCCTTCTTTCTCTTTGCCTCTCTTACCATTAGATAAAGAGATACCCATTTGTTTGGCACCAACATTTAATCTCGTTTGGTTTTAATCTGGTCTTTGGGAATATTTTGAACTTTCAAAGTTCTTTCCTTTTTATACTCAGAGATTTCCTTTTCTTTGCCCTTCTGGGTGTAAATCAGATAGTAACAAAGTGTCATAATGCTCTCCACGGTTCTGTGAGGCGCCACAATGTCACAATGGACTTTTGGTTCCATGAACTTTGGTACTGTCAGCAACAGTCTCCTTGGCTCCGCAGTGTCACAATGGACCCTTGGCTCCGTGAGGTTCAGTAGCGTAACACGGACGCCTTGATTGCATGAGGTTGTGCAGTGTCACAATGATCTCCTTGGTTCTGCGGCCCTGCTGTGTAACAATGGGCCCCTTCCTTTGCTGATGGCTCTGCGTCCTGCCTGCCTCTGCCTTGGCACACAAAGCCTTGGGCTGCTCCAGCCTCCTTCTGGGGGACACGTTGCACCACTGCACTGCCCTGGGAGAGAAATTCCTTTCTCCTTGTGTCCAGCCTGGACCTGCCCAGCTGCCCTTGGCATTAATTCTTTCTTTTGCCAGCTGGTCTCTACTAGGTAGAAAGGATCCACCATGTCTGAAACCACCCTTCAAGCCCACCCAGGACTCTCCTCCACTGTCCTCAGTCTCCACTCCACTGAGCACAGAGCTCCTTTGTCCCTCTGTAGTGATCATGTGCTCGAGGCCACGGGCACCTGGACAAGAAGGTCGGTTCTTTTCTACAGGAAGGAAACCACAGAACCCCAGTGTTTTGAAGGCAGATGAGAGGCAGCCACCAGAGGCCAAGGCAAGGCAGACGTGTCTGTCCTTGCAGCTTCTGTCTGAAAGCAACCCTTGGACATACGGGGAGTTTTGGAGGTGGAATTCCATTTCAGCTGTGGGTGCCTGGACGGGAATGACACTTCTTCTCCCCAGGAAGGAAAGGGCAGAGCCCCAGTGTTTCAAAGGCTGATTAGTGGTGCCTCAAGGAGGCCAAGGCCAGCCAGACCTGTTTGTCTTGGCAGCTTTTGTCTTGGAGCAATCCTTGGCTAGATGCAATTTGGGAGGCCAAATCCCAGTTTTGTCCGTGGACATCTGGCCCAGAAGGACAGTTCTTTTCCATTGGCAGCAAAGTGAGGAGGCCCAGTGTTTCAAAGGCAGATGAGAGCTGGCCCTCAGGAAGCCAAGGGAAGCTGGACATTCCTGGCAGCTTTTGTCGGGGAGCTATTCCTTGGAGATATGGAATTTCAGAGGTGGATTCCCAATTTTGGCCATGGATGGCTGGACTTGAAAGATGGTTTTTTCCATGGGAAGAGAAGCACAGCCCCCGCGTGTTTTGAAGGCAGATGCGAGGTGGCCCCTAAGAGGCCAAGGCCAGCCTGAGCTGTCTGTCCTGGCAGGTTTCACATGGGAACAATCCTCGGACAGAATCCAATTTGGAGGTAGAATCCTAATTTCAGCCATGGGTCCCTGGAGGAGAAGGACAGTGCTTTCGCACAGAAAGGAAAGCAAGGAACTCCAGCGTTTCAGGGCCAGAGGAGAAGCACCCCTCAACATGCCAAGCTCAGCTGGACCAGGCAGGTGGCCCCCAGGAGGCCAAGCCAACCACACCTGTTCCACGCTCTTTGCAGCCTTGGGGCCCTGCAGCATCACCATTTTGTTCCCCTGAGGCCCAGCAATAGCACAGTGGTCTCCTTGGCTCTACAGCGGCACAAAGGCCCCTTGCTTCCACGAGGCCTGGCTGTGTCACTATGGTTTCCTTGGTTCCATGGGGCTGCAGAATAACACAATGGCCCACTGGTTCCATGAGGTCACAGAGGGTCACAAGGGTCTCCATGATTCCGTAAGGTGCTGCAGGGTCACAATGGCTCCTTGGTTCTATTGGGCTCCCCAGGATCACAATGGCCCCTTGGTTCCACAAGGCCTGGCTGTGGCACACTGGCCCTTTGCTTCCGTGAGACCTTGCAGTGTCACAATGGCCCCTTGCTTCTGTCAGGCCTGGCTGTGTCACAATGGCCCCTGGCTCCCATGAGGCCCTGTGATGTCACAATGGTCTCACTGGTTCCACGAGGCCCTGCAGTTCCACCATGGCCCTTCAGTGTCACAAGGCCTTGAAGTGTCATAATAGTCTCAGCGGGTTGCCCAGCTGCTTCACAATGGCCTCCTTGGTTCCATGATGCCCCGTAGCGTAACAACGGTATCCTTGCTTCCACACAGTCAGAATGGCCCCGTGGCCTCCTGGAGCCCCACAGTGTCACTACGATCCCCTTGATTCCACGAGGCCCTGCCGTGCTACAATGACCCCTTGCTTATACAAGGCCCTGCTGTGTCACAATGGCCCCTTGCTTCTGAAGTGTGCAAGAGCCTAATACTAAGAGAAAGGCGCCAAAAAACGCTTCGCCATTGTCACTGCTCAACACCTGAAAGGCTTCAAAAGTGCTTCGTCATGATGGCTGCTTATCATAATCACTTTTGAACGCCTGGAAACTACGTGCCGTACGGGCCGTGCATAGCCCGCCTTGAGGCCCATAAAAAGGAAGGCAAAACTGGTGCAAAATGTGGAGGCAAAAGCAAAAGGTAGAATCCCCGCCCTTTGCCTTTCCCCCCACCACCACCATCGCCTGCCGTGAGGCACCCTGAGGCCTCCGGGAGCCGACGCCGCCCGCCTGGGGAGCACCCCCCAATCCTTCACCCCTGGACTGAAATCCCGAGGGAGTTGTGCAACCCCTAGCCCTGCTCCTTCGTCCCAGGCGGAGCCAGGTTCAGCTGCAAGCATCGAGCCTGCATCTCGGAGGATGGGCCGCCGCTTTCCAGCCAAACTGCTCTAGACTTCAGAAGAGGCAGATAAGAGGCTTCAAACAGCAGGAAAAAAAAGGCAAAAACTTCTCCACTTCCCCCACCCTGTCTCAGCAGCAACAAAGGTAGCACAGTGTGGTGGTGACTTATGCAGTGCTTGTTAGAGTAACCTTGTCTTTTCTAACTTTTCTCTACTTTTCTCCTTCTTTCTCTTTGCCTCTCTTACCATTAGATAAAGAGATACCCATTTGTTTGGCACCAACATTTAATCTCGTTTGGTTTTAATCTGGTCTTTGGGAATATTTTGAACCTTCAAAGTTCTTTCCTTTTTATACTCAGAGATTTCCTTTTCTTTGCCCTTCTGGGTGTAAATCAGATAGTAACAAAGTGTCATAATGCTCTCCACGGTTCCGTGAGGCGCCACAATGTCACAATGGACTTTTGGTTCCATGAACTTTGGTACTGTCAGCAACAGTCTCCTTGGCTCCGCAGTGTCACAATGGACCCTTGGCTCCGTGAGGTTCAGTAGCGTAACACGGACGCCTTGATTGCATGAGGTTGTGCAGTGTCACAATGATCTCCTTGGTTCTGCGGCCCTGCTGTGTAACAATGGGCCCCTTCCTTTGCTGATGGCTCTGCGTCCTGCCTGCCTCTGCCTTGGCACACAAAGCCTTGGGCTGCTCCAGACTCCTTCTGGGGGACACGTTGCACCACTGCACTGCCCTGGGAGAGAAATTCCTTTCTCCTTGTGTCCAGCCTGGACCTGCCCAGCTGCCCTTGGCATTAATTCTTTCTTTTGCCAGCTGGTCTCTACTAGGTAGAAAGGATCCACCATGTCTGAAACCACCCTTCAAGCCCACCCAGGACTCTCCTCCACTGTCCTCAGTCTCCACTCCACTGAGCACAGAGCTCCTTTGTCCCTCTGTAGTGATCATGTGCTCGAGGCCACGGGCACCTGGACAAGAAGGTCGGTTCTTTTCTACAGGAAGGAAACCACAGAACCCCAGTGTTTTGAAGGCAGATGAGAGGCAGCCACCAGAGGCCAAGGCAAGGCAGACGTGTCTGTCCTTGCAGCTTCTGTCTGAAAGCAACCCTTGGACATACGGGGAGTTTTGGAGGTGGAATTCCATTTCAGCTGTGGGTGCCTGGACGGGAATGACACTTCTTCTCCCCAGGAAGGAAAGGGCAGAGCCCCAGTGTTTCAAAGGCTGATTAGTGGTGCCTCAAGGAGGCCAAGGCCAGCCAGACCTGTTTGTCTTGGCAGCTTTTGTCTTGGAGCAATCCTTGGCTAGATGCAATTTGGGAGGCCAAATCCCAGTTTTGTCCGTGGACATCTGGCCCAGAAGGACAGTTCTTTTCCATTGGCAGCAAAGTGAGGAGGCCCAGTGTTTCAAAGGCAGATGAGAGCTGGCCCTCAGGAAGCCAAGGGAAGCTGGACATTCCTGGCAGCTTTTGTCGGGGAGCTATTCCTTGGAGATATGGAATTTCAGAGGTGGATTCCCAATTTTGGCCATGGATGGCTGGACTTGAAAGATGGTTTTTTCCATGGGAAGAGAAGCACAGCCCCCGCCTGTTTTGAAGGCAGATGCGAGGTGGCCCCTAAGAGGCCAAGGCCAGCCTGAGCTGTCTGTCCTGGCAGGTTTCACATGGGAACAATCCTCGGATAGAATCCAATTTGGAGGTAGAATCCTAATTTCAGCCATGGGTCCCTGGAGGAGAAGGACAGTGCTTTCGCACAGAAAGGAAAGCAAGGAACTCCAGCGTTTCAGGGCCAGAGGAGAAGCACCCCTCAACATGCCAAGCTCAGCTGGACCAGGCAGGTGGCCCCCAGGAGGCCAAGCCAACCACACCTGTTCCACGCTCTTTGCAGCCTTGGGGCCCTGCAGCATCACCATTTTGTTCCCCTGAGGCCCAGCAATAGCACAGTGGTCTCCTTGGCTCTACAGCGGCACAAAGGCCCCTTGCTTCCACGAGGCCTGGCTGTGTCACAATGGTTTCCTTGGTTCCATGGGGCTGCAGAATAACACAATGGCCCACTGGTTCCATGAGGTCACAGAGGGTCACAAGGGTCTCCATGATTCCATAAGGTGCTGCAGGGTCACAATGGCTCCTTGGTTCTATTGGGCTCCCCAGGATCACAATGGCCCCTTGGTTCCACAAGGCCTGGCTGTGGCACACTGGCCCTTTGCTTCCGTGAGACCTTGCAGTGTCACAATGGCCCCTTGCTTCTGTCAGGCCTGGCTGTGTCACAATGGCCCCTGGCTCCCATGAGGCCCTGTGATGTCACAATGGTCTCACTGGTTCCACGAGGCCCTGCAGTTCCACAATGGCCCTTCAGTGTCACAAGGCCTTGAAGTGTCATAATAGTCTCAGCGGGTTGCCCAGCTGCTTCACAATGGCCTCCTTGGTTCCATGATGCCCCGTAGCGTAACAACGGTATCCTTGCTTCCACACAGTCAGAATGGCCCCGTGGCCTCCTGGAGCCCCACAGTGTCACTACGATCCCCTTGATTCCACGAGGCCCTGCCGTGCTACAATGACCCCTTGCTTATACAAGGCCCTGCTGTGTCACAATGGCCCCTTGCTTCTGAAGTGTGCAAGAGCCTAATACTAAGAGAAAGGCGCCAAAAAACGCTTCGCCATTGTCACTGCTCAACACCTGAAAGGCTTCAAAAGTGCTTCGTCATGATGGCTGCTTATCATAATCACTTTTGAATGCTTGGAAACTACGTGCCGTACGGGCCGTGCATAGCCCGCCTTGAGGCCCATAAAAAGGAAGGCAAAACTGGTGCAAAATGTGGAGGCAAAAGCAAAAGGTAGAATCCCCGCCCTTTGCCTTTCCCCCCACCACCACCATCGCCTGCCGTGAGGCACCCTGAGGCCTCCGGGAGCCGACGCCGCCCGCCTGGGGAGCACCCCCCAATCCTTCACCCCTGGACTGAAATCCCGAGGGAGTTGTGCAACCCCTAGCCCTGCTCCTTCGTCCCAGGCGGAGCCAGGTTCAGCTGCAAGCATCGAGCCTGCATCTCGGAGGATGGGCCGCCGCTTTCCAGCCAAACTGCTCTAGACTTCAGAAGAGGCAGATAAGACGCTTCAAACAGCAGGGGAAAAAAGGCAAAAACTTCTCCACTTCCCCCACCCTGTCTCAGCAGCAACAAAGGTAGCACAGTGTGGTGGTGACTTATCCAGTGCTTGTTAGAGTAACCTTGTCTTTTCTAACTTTTCTCTACTTTTCTCCTTCTTTCTCTTTGCCTCTCTTACCATTAGATAAAGAGATACCCATTTGTTTGGCACCAACATTTAATCTCGTTTGGTTTTAATCTGGTCTTTGGGAATATTTTGAACTTTCAAAGTTCTTTCCTTTTTATACTCAGAGATTTCCTTTTCTTTGCCCTTCTGGGTGTAAATCAGATAGTAACAAAGTGTCATAATGCTCTCCACGGTTCCGTGAGGCGCCACAATGTCACAATGGACTTTTGGTTCCATGAACTTTGGTACTGTCAGCAACAGTCTCCTTGGCTCCGCAGTGTCACAATGGACCCTTGGCTCCGTGAGGTTCAGTAGCGTAACACGGACGCCTTGATTGCATGAGGTTGTGCAGTGTCACAATGATCTCCTTGGTTCTGCGGCCCTGCTGTGTAACAATGGGCCCCTTCCTTTGCTGATGGCTCTGCGTCCTGCCTGCCTCTGCCTTGGCACACAAAGCCTTGGGCTGCTCCAGACTCCTTCTGGGGGACACGTTGCACCACTCACTGCACTGCCCTGGGAGAGAAATTCCTTTCTCCTTGTGTCCAGCCTGGACCTGCCCAGCTGCCCTTGGCATTAATTCTTTCTTTTGCCAGCTGGTCTCTACTAGGTAGAAAGGATCCACCATGTCTGAAACCACCCTTCAAGCCCACCCAGGACTCTCCTCCACTGTCCTCAGTCTCCACTCCACTGAGCACAGAGCTCCTTTGTCCCTCTGTAGTGATCATGTGCTCGAGGCCACGGGCACCTGGACAAGAAGGTCGGTTCTTTTCTACAGGAAGGAAACCACAGAACCCCAGTGTTTTGAAGGCAGATGAGAGGCAGCCACCAGAGGCCAAGGCAAGGCAGACCTGTCTGTCCTTGCAGCTTCTGTCTGAAAGCAACCCTTGGACATACGGGGAGTTTTGGAGGTGGAATTCCATTTCAGCTGTGGGTGCCTGGACGGGAATGACACTTCTTCTCCCCAGGAAGGAAAGGGCAGAGCCCCAGTGTTTCAAAGGCTGATTAGTGGTGCCTCAAGGAGGCCAAGGCCAGCCAGACCTGTTTGTCTTGGCAGCTTTTGTCTTGGAGCAATCCTTGGCTAGATGCAATTTGGGGGGCCAAATCCCAGTTTTGTCCGTGGACATCTGGCCCAGAAGGACAGTTCTTTTCCATTGGCAGCAAAGTGAGGAGGCCCAGTGTTTCAAAGGCAGATGAGAGCTGGCCCTCAGGAAGCCAAGGGAAGCTGGACATTCCTGGCAGCTTTTGTCAGGGAGCTATTCCTTGGAGATATGGAATTTCAGAGGTGGATTCCCAATTTTGGCCATGGATGGCTGGACTTGAAAGATGGTTTTTTCCATGGGAAGAGAAGCACAGCCCCCGCGTGTTTTGAAGGCAGATGCGAGGTGGCCCCTAAGAGGCCAAGGCCAGCCTGAGCTGTCTGTCCTGGCAGGTTTCACATGGGAACAATCCTCGGACAGAATCCAAGTTGGAGGTAGAATCCTAATTTCAGCCATGGGTCCCTGGAGGAGAAGGACAGTGCTTTCGCACAGAAAGGAAAGCAAGGAACTCCAGCGTTTCAGGGCCAGAGGAGAAGCACCCCTCAACATGCCAAGCTCAGCTGGACCAGGCAGGTGGCCCCCAGGAGGCCAAGCCAACCACACCTGTTCCACGCTCTTTGCAGCCTTGGGGCCCTGCAGCATCACCATTTTGTTCCCCTGAGGCCCAGCAATATCACAGTGGTCTCCTTGGCTCTACAGCGGCACAAAGGCCCCTTGCTGCCACGAGGCCTGGCTGTGTCACTATGGTTTCCTTGGTTCCATGGGGCTGCAGAATAACACAATGGCCCACTGGTTCCATGAGGTCACAGAGGGTCACAAGGGTCTCCATGATTCCGTAAGGTGCTGCAGGGTCACAATGGCTCCTTGGTTCTATTGGGCTCCCCAGGATCACAATGGCCCCTTGGTTCCACAAGGCCTGGCTGTGGCACACTGGCCCTTTGCTTCCGTGAGACCTTGCAGTGTCACAATGGCCCCTTGCTTCTGTCAGGCCTGGCTGTGTCACAATGGCCCCTGGCTCCCATGAGGCCCTGTGATGTCACAATGGTCTCACTGGTTCCACGAGGCCCTGCAGTTCCACAATGGCCCTTCAGTGTCACAAGGCCTTGAAGTGTCATAATAGTCTCAGCGGGTTGCCCAGCTGCTTCACAATGGCCTCCTTGGTTCCATGATGCCCCGTAGCGTAACAACGGTATCCTTGCTTGCACACAGTCAGAATGGCCCCGTGGCCTCCTGGAGCCCCACAGTGTCACTACGATCCCCTTGATTCCACGAGGCCCTGCCGTGCTACAATGACCCCTTGCTTATACAAGGCCCTGCTGTGTCACAATGGCCCCTTGCTTCTGAAGTGTGCAAGAGCCTAATACTAAGAGAAAGGCGCCAAAAAACGCTTCGCCATTATCACTGCTCAACACCTGAAAGGCTTCAAAAGTGCTTCGTCATGATGGCTGCTTATCATAATCACTTTTGAACGCCTGGAAACTATGTGCCGTACGGGCCGTGCATAGCCCGCCTTGAGGCCCATAAAAAGGAAGGCAAAACTGGTGCAAAATGTGGAGGCAAAAGCAAAAGGTAGAATCCCCGCCCTTTGCCTTTCCCCCCCCCACCACCATCGCCTGCCGTGAGGCACCCTGAGGCCTCCGGGAGCCGACGCCGCCCGCCTGGGGAGCACCCCCCAATCCTTCATCCCTGGACTGAAATCCCGAGGGAGTTGTGCAACCCCTAGCCCTGCTCCTTCGTCCCAGGCGGAGCCAGGTTCAGCTGCAAGCATCGAGCCTGCATCTCGGAGGATGGGCCGCCGCTTTCCAGCCAAACTGCTCTAGACTTCAGAAGAGGCAGATAAGAGGCTTCAAACAGCAGGAAAAAAAAGGCAAAAACTTCTCCACTTCCCCCACCCTGTCTCAGCAGCAACAAAGGTAGCACAGTGTGGTGGTGACTTATCCAGTGCTTGTTAGAGTAACCTTGTCTTTTCTAACTTTTCTCTACTTTTCTCCTTCTTTCTCTTTGCCTCTCTTACCATTAGATAAAGAGATACCCATTTGTTTGGCACCAACATTTAATCTCGTTTGGTTTTAATCTGGTCTTTGGGAATATTTTGAACCTTCAAAGTTCTTTCCTTTTTATACTCAGAGATTTCCTTTTCTTTGCCCATCTGGGTGTAAATCACATAGTAACAAAGTGTAATAATGCTCTCCACGGTTCCGTGAGGCGCCACAATGTCACAATGGACTTTTGGTTCCATGAACTTTGGTACTGTCAGCAACAGTCTCCTTGGCTCCGCAGTGTCACAATGGACCCTTGGCTCCGTGAGGTTCAGTAGCGTAACACGGACGCCTTGATTGCATGAGGTTGTGCAGTGTCACAATGATCTCCTTGGTTCTGCGGCCCTGCTGTGTAACAATGGGCCCCTTCCTTTGCTGATGGCTCTGCGTCCTGCCTGCCTCTGCCTTGGCACACAAAGCCTTGGGCTGCTCCAGCCTCCTTCTGGGGGACACGTTGCACCACTGCACTGCCCTGGGAGAGAAATTCCTTTCTCCTTGTGTCCAGCCTGGACCTGCCCAGCTGCCCTTGGCATTAATTCTTTCTTTTGCCAGCTGGTCTCTACTAGCTAGAAAGGATCCACCATGTCTGAAACCACCCTTCAAGCCCACCCAGGACTCTCCTCCACTGTCCTCAGTCTCCACTCCACTGAGCACAGAGCTCCTTTGTCCCTCTGTAGTGATCATGTGCTCGAGGCCACGGGCACCTGGACAAGAAGGTCGGTTCTTTTCTACAGGAAGGAAACCACAGAACCCCAGTGTTTTGAAGGCAGATGAGAGGCAGCCACCAGAGGCCAAGGCAAGGCAGACGTGTCTGTCCTTGCAGCTTCTGTCTGAAAGCAACCCTTGGACATACGGGGAGTTTTGGAGGTGGAATTCCATTTCAGCTGTGGGTGCCTGGACGGGAATGACACTTCTTCTCCCCAGGAAGGAAAGGGCAGAGCCCCAGTGTTTCAAAGGCTGATTAGTGGTGCCTCAAGGAGGCCAAGGCCAGCCAGACCTGTTTGTCTTGGCAGCTTTTGTCTTGGAGCAATCCTTGGCTAGATGCAATTTGGAGGCCAAATCCCAGTTTTGTCCGTGGACATCTGGCCCAGAAGGACAGTTCTTTTCCATTGGCAGCAAAGTGAGGAGGCCCAGTGTTTCAAAGGCAGATGAGAGCTGGCCCTCAGGAAGCCAAGGGAAGCTGGACATTCCTGGCAGCTTTTGTCGGGGAGCTATTCCTTGGAGATATGGAATTTCAGAGGTGGATTCCCAATTTTGGCCATGGATGGCTGGACTTGAAAGATGGTTTTTTCCATGGGAAGAGAAGCACAGCCCCCGCGTGTTTTGAAGGCAGATGCGAGGTGGCCCCTAAGAGGCCAAGGCCAGCCTGAGCTGTCTGTCCTGGCAGGTTTCACATGGGAACAATCCTCGGACAGAATCCAATTTGGAGGTAGAATCCTAATTTCAGCCATGGGTCCCTGGAGGAGAAGGACAGTGCTTTCGCACAGAAAGGAAAGCAAGGAACTCCAGCGTTTCAGGGCCAGAGGAGAAGCACCCCTCAACATGCCAAGCTCAGCTGGACCAGGCAGGTGGCCCCCAGGAGGCCAAGCCAACCACACCTGTTCCACGCTCTTTGCAGCCTTGGGGCCCTGCAGCATCACCATTTTGTTCCCCTGAGGCCCAGCAATAGCACAGTGGTCTCCTTGGCTCTACAGCGGCACAAAGGCCCCTTGCTTCCATGAGGCCTGGCTGTGTCACAATGGTTTCCTTGGTTCCATGGGGCTGCAGAATAACACAATGGCCCACTGGTTCCATGAGGTCACAGAGGGTCACAAGGGTCTCCATGATTCCGTAAGGTGCTGCAGGGTCACAATGGCTCCTTGGTTCTATTGGGCTCCCCAGGATCACAATGGCCCCTTGGTTCCACAAGGCCTGGCTGTGGCACACTGGCCCTTTGCTTCCATGAGACCTTGCAGTGTCACAATGGCCCCTTGCTTCTGTCAGGCCTGGCTGTGTCACAATGGCCCCTGGCTCCCATGAGGCCCTGTGATGTCACAATGGTCTCACTGGTTCCACGAGGCCCTGCAGTTCCACCATGGCCCTTCAGTGTCACAAGGCCTTGAAGTGTCATAATAGTCTCAGCGGGTTGCCCAGCTGCTTCACAATGGCCTCCTTGGTTCCATGATGCCCCGTAGCGTAACAACGGTATCCTTGCTTGCACACAGTCAGAATGGCCCCGTGGCCTCCTGGAGCCCCACAGTGTCACTACGATCCCCTTGATTCCACGAGGCCCTGCCGTGCTACAATGACCCCTTGCTTATACAAGGCCCTGCTGTGTCACAATGGCCCCTTGCTTCTGAAGTGTGCAAGAGCCTAATACTAAGAGAAAGGCGCCAAAAAACGCTTCGCCATTATCACTGCTCAACACCTGAAAGGCTTCAAAAGTGCTTCATCATGATGGCTGCTTATCATAATCACTTTTGAACGCCTGGAAACTACGTGCCGTACGGGCCGTGCATAGCCCGCCTTGAGGCCCATAAAAAGGAAGGCAAAACTGGTGCAAAATGTGGAGGCAAAAGCAAAAGGTAGAATCCCCGCCCTTTGCCTTTCCCCCCACCACCACCATCGCCTGCCGTGAGGCACCCTGAGGCCTCCGGGAGCCGACGCCGCCCGCCTGGGGAGCACCCCCCAATCCTTCATCCCTGGACTGAAATCCCGAGGGAGTTGTGCAACCCCTAGCCCTGCTCCTTCGTCCCAGGCGGAGCCAGGTTCAGCTGCAAGCATCGAGCCTGCATCTCGGAGGATGGGCCGCCGCTTTCCAGCCAAACTGCTCTAGACTTCAGAAGAGGCAGATAAGAGGCTTCAAACAGCAGGAAAAAAAAGGCAAAAACTTCTCCACTTCCCCCACCCTGTCTCAGCAGCAACAAAGGTAGCACAGTGTGGTGGTGACTTATCCAGTGCTTGTTAGAGTAACCTTGTCTTTTCTAACTTTTCTCTACTTTTCTCCTTCTTTCTCTTTGCCTCTCTTACCATTAGATAAAGAGATACCCATTTGTTTGGCACCAACATTTAATCTCGTTTGGTTTTAATCTGGTCTTTGGGAATATTTTGAACTTTCAAAGTTCTTTCCTTTTTATACTCAGAGATTTCCTTTTCTTTGCCCTTCTGGGTGTAAATCAGATAGTAACAAAGTGTCATAATGCTCTCCACGGTTCTGTGAGGCGCCACAATGTCACAATGGACTTTTGGTTCCATGAACTTTGGTACTGTCAGCAACAGTCTCCTTGGCTCCGCAGGGTCACAATGGACCCTTGGCTCCGTGAGGTTCAGTAGCGTAACACGGACGCCTTGATTGCATGAGGTTGTGCAGTGTCACAATGATCTCCTTGGTTCTGCGGCCCTGCTGTGTAACAATGGGCCCCTTCCTTTGCTGATGGCTCTGCGTCCTGCCTGCCTCTGCCTTGGCACACAAAGCCTTGGGCTGCTCCAGACTCCTTCTGGGGGACACGTTGCACCACTGCACTGCCCTGGGAGAGAAATTCCTTTCTCCTTGTGTCCAGCCTGGACCTGCCCAGCTGCCCTTGGCATTAATTCTTTCTTTTGCCAGCTGGTCTCTACTAGCTAGAAAGGATCCACCATGTCTGAAACCACCCTTCAAGCCCACCCAGGACTCTCCTCCACTGTCCTCAGTCTCCACTCCACTGAGCACAGAGCTCCTTTGTCCCTCTGTAGTGATCATGTGCTCGAGGCCACGGGCACCTGGACAAGAAGGTCGGTTCTTTTCTACAGGAAGGAAACCACAGAACCCCAGTGTTTTGAAGGCAGATGAGAGGCAGCCACCAGAGGCCAAGGCAAGGCAGACCTGTCTGTCCTTGCAGCTTCTGTCTGAAAGCAACCCTTGGACATACGGGGAGTTTTGGAGGTGGAATTCCATTTCAGCTGTGGGTGCCTGGACGGGAATGACACTTCTTCTCCCCAGGAAGGAAAGGGCAGAGCCCCAGTGTTTCAAAGGCTGATTAGTGGTGCCTCAAGGAGGCCAAGGCCAGCCAGACCTGTTTGTCTTGGCAGCTTTTGTCTTGGAGCAATCCTTGGCTAGATGCAATTTGGGAGGCCAAATCCCAGTTTTGTCCGTGGACATCTGGCCCAGAAGGACAGTTCTTTTCCATTGGCAGCAAAGTGAGGAGGCCCAGTGTTTCAAAGGCAGATGAGAGCTGGCCCTCAGGAAGCCAAGGGAAGCTGGACATTCCTGGCAGCTTTTGTCGGGGAGCTATTCCTTGGAGATATGGAATTTCAGAGGTGGATTCCCAATTTTGGCCATGGATGGCTGGACTTGAAAGATGGTTTTTTCCATGGGAAGAGAAGCACAGCCCCCGCCTGTTTTGAAGGCAGATGCGAGGTGGCCCCTAAGAGGCCAAGGCCAGCCTGAGCTGTCTGTCCTGGCAGGTTTCACATGGGAACAATCCTCGGACAGAATCCAATTTGGAGGTAGAATCCTAATTTCAGCCATGGGTCCCTGGAGGAGAAGGACAGTGCTTTCGCACAGAAAGGAAAGCAAGGAACTCCAGCGTTTCAGGGCCAGAGGAGAAGCACCCCTCAACATGCCAAGCTCAGCTGGACCAGGCAGGTGGCCCCCAGGAGGCCAAGCCAACCACACCTGTTCCACGCTCTTTGCAGCCTTGGGGCCCTGCAGCATCACCATTTTGTTCCCCTGAGGCCCAGCAATAGCACAGTGGTCTCCTTGGCTCTACAGCGGCACAAAGGCCCCTTGCTTCCACGAGGCCTGGCTGTGTCACTATGGTTTCCTTGGTTCCATGGGGCTGCAGAATAACACAATGGCCCACTGGTTCCATGAGGTCACAGAGGGTCACAAGGGTCTCCATGATTCCGTAAGGTGCTGCAGGGTCACAATGGCTCCTTGGTTCTATTGGGCTCCCCAGGATCACAATGGCCCCTTGGTTCCACAAGGCCTGGCTGTGGCACACTGGCCCTTTGCTTCCGTGAGACCTTGCAGTGTCACAATGGCCCCTTGCTTCTGTCAGGCCTGGCTGTGTCACAATGGCCCCTGGCTCCCATGAGGCCCTGTGATGTCACAATGGTCTCACTGGTTCCACGAGGCCCTGCAGTTCCACCATGGCCCTTCAGTGTCACAAGGCCTTGAAGTGTCATAATAGTCTCAGCGGGTTGCCCAGCTGCTTCACAATGGCCTCCTTGGTTCCATGATGCCCCGTAGCGTAACAACGGTATCCTTGCTTCCACACAGTCAGAATGGCCCCGTGGCCTCCTGGAGCCCCACAGTGTCACTACGATCCCCTTGATTCCACGAGGCCCTGCCGTGCTACAATGACCCCTTGCTTATACAAGGCCCTGCTGTGTCACAATGGCCCCTTGCTTCTGAAGTGTGCAAGAGCCTAATACTAAGAGAAAGGCGCCAAAAAACGCTTCGCCATTGTCACTGCTCAACACCTGAAAGGCTTCAAAAGTGCTTCGTCATGATGGCTGCTTATCATAATCACTTTTGAACGCCTGGAAACTACGTGCCGTACGGGCCGTGCATAGCCCGCCTTGAGGCCCATAAAAAGGAAGGCAAAACTGGTGCAAAATGTGGAGGCAAAAGCAAAAGGTAGAATCCCCGCCCTTTGCCTTTCCCCCCACCACCACCATCGCCTGCCGTGAGGCACCCTGAGGCCTCCGGGAGCCGACGCCGCCCGCCTGGGGAGCACCCCCCAATCCTTCACCCCTGGACTGAAATCCCGAGGGAGTTGTGCAACCCCTAGCCCTGCTCCTTCGTCCCAGGCGGAGCCAGGTTCAGCTGCAAGCATCGAGCCTGCATCTCGGAGGATGGGCCGCCGCTTTCCAGCCAAACTGCTCTAGACTTCAGAAGAGGCAGATAAGAGGCTTCAAACAGCAGGAAAAAAAAGGCAAAAACTTCTCCACTTCCCCCACCCTGTCTCAGCAGCAACAAAGGTAGCACAGTGTGGTGGTGACTTATCCAGTGCTTGTTAGAGTAACCTTGTCTTTTCTAACTTTTCTCTACTTTTCTCCTTCTTTCTCTTTGCCTCTCTTACCATTAGATAAAGAGATACCCATTTGTTTGGCACCAACATTTAATCTCGTTTGGTTTTAATCTGGTCTTTGGGAATATTTTGAACCTTCAAAGTTCTTTCCTTTTTATACTCAGAGATTTCCTTTTCTTTGCCCTTCTGGGTGTAAATCAGATAGTAACAAAGTGTCATAATGCTCTCCACGGTTCCGTGAGGCGCCACAATGTCACAATGGACTTTTGGTTCCATGAACTTTGGTACTGTCAGCAACAGTCTCCTTGGCTCCGCAGTGTCACAATGGACCCTTGGCTCCGTGAGGTTCAGTAGCGTAACACGGACGCCTTGATTGCATGAGGTTGTGCAGTGTCACAATGATCTCCTTGGTTCTGCGGCCCTGCTGTGTAACAATGGGCCCCTTCCTTTGCTGATGGCTCTGCGTCCTGCCTGCCTCTGCCTTGGCACACAAAGCCTTGGGCTGCTCCAGACTCCTTCTGGGGGACACGTTGCACCACTGCACTGCCCTGGGAGAGAAATTCCTTTCTCCTTGTGTCCAGCCTGGACCTGCCCAGCTGCCCTTGGCATTAATTCTTTCTTTTGCCAGCTGGTCTCTACTAGGTAGAAAGGATCCACCATGTCTGAAACCACCCTTCAAGCCCACCCAGGACTCTCCTCCACTGTCCTCAGTCTCCACTCCACTGAGCACAGAGCTCCTTTGTCCCTCTGTAGTGATCATGTGCTCGAGGCCACGGGCACCTGGACAAGAAGGTCGGTTCTTTTCTACAGGAAGGAAACCACAGAACCCCAGTGTTTTGAAGGCAGATGAGAGGCAGCCACCAGAGGCCAAGGCAAGGCAGACGTGTCTGTCCTTGCAGCTTCTGTCTGAAAGCAACCCTTGGACATACGGGGAGTTTTGGAGGTGGAATTCCATTTCAGCTGTGGGTGCCTGGACGGGAATGACACTTCTTCTCCCCAGGAAGGAAAGGGCAGAGCCCCAGTGTTTCAAAGGCTGATTAGTGGTGCCTCAAGGAGGCCAAGGCCAGCCAGACCTGTTTGTCTTGGCAGCTTTTGTCTTGGAGCAATCCTTGGCTAGATGCAATTTGGGAGGCCAAATCCCAGTTTTGTCCGTGGACATCTGGCCCAGAAGGACAGTTCTTTTCCATTGGCAGCAAAGTGAGGAGGCCCAGTGTTTCAAAGGCAGATGAGAGCTGGCCCTCAGGAAGCCAAGGGAAGCTGGACATTCCTGGCAGCTTTTGTCGGGGAGCTATTCCTTGGAGATATGGAATTTCAGAGGTGGATTCCCAATTTTGGCCATGGATGGCTGGACTTGAAAGATGGTTTTTTCCATGGGAAGAGAAGCACAGCCCCCGCCTGTTTTGAAGGCAGATGCGAGGTGGCCCCTAAGAGGCCAAGGCCAGCCTGAGCTGTCTGTCCTGGCAGGTTTCACATGGGAACAATCCTCGGATAGAATCCAATTTGGAGGTAGAATCCTAATTTCAGCCATGGGTCCCTGGAGGAGAAGGACAGTGCTTTCGCACAGAAAGGAAAGCAAGGAACTCCAGCGTTTCAGGGCCAGAGGAGAAGCACCCCTCAACATGCCAAGCTCAGCTGGACCAGGCAGGTGGCCCCCAGGAGGCCAAGCCAACCACACCTGTTCCACGCTCTTTGCAGCCTTGGGGCCCTGCAGCATCACCATTTTGTTCCCCTGAGGCCCAGCAATATCACAGTGGTCTCCTTGGCTCTACAGCGGCACAAAGGCCCCTTGCTTCCACGAGGCCTGGCTGTGTCACAATGGTTTCCTTGGTTCCATGGGGCTGCAGAATAACACAATGGCCCACTGGTTCCATGAGGTCACAGAGGGTCACAAGGGTCTCCATGATTCCATAAGGTGCTGCAGGGTCACAATGGCTCCTTGGTTCTATTGGGCTCCCCAGGATCACAATGGCCCCTTGGTTCCACAAGGCCTGGCTGTGGCACACTGGCCCTTTGCTTCCGTGAGACCTTGCAGTGTCACAATGGCCCCTTGCTTCTGTCAGGCCTGGCTGTGTCACAATGGCCCCTGGCTCCCATGAGGCCCTGTGATGTCACAATGGTCTCACTGGTTCCACGAGGCCCTGCAGTTCCACAATGGCCCTTCAGTGTCACAAGGCCTTGAAGTGTCATAATAGTCTCAGCGGGTTGCCCAGCTGCTTCACAATGGCCTCCTTGGTTCCATGATGCCCCGTAGCGTAACAACGGTATCCTTGCTTCCACACAGTCAGAATGGCCCCGTGGCCTCCTGGAGCCCCACAGTGTCACTACGATCCCCTTGATTCCACGAGGCCCTGCCGTGCTACAATGACCCCTTGCTTATACAAGGCCCTGCTGTGTCACAATGGCCCCTTGCTTCTGAAGTGTGCAAGAGCCTAATACTAAGAGAAAGGCGCCAAAAAACGCTTCGCCATTGTCACTGCTCAACACCTGAAAGGCTTCAAAAGTGCTTCGTCATGATGGCTGCTTATCATAATCACTTTTGAATGCTTGGAAACTACGTGCCGTACGGGCCGTGCATAGCCCGCCTTGAGGCCCATAAAAAGGAAGGCAAAACTGGTGCAAAATGTGGAGGCAAAAGCAAAAGGTAGAATCCCCGCCCTTTGCCTTTCCCCCCACCACCACCATCGCCTGCCGTGAGGCACCCTGAGGCCTCCGGGAGCCGACGCCGCCCGCCTGGGGAGCACCCCCCAATCCTTCACCCCTGGACTGAAATCCCGAGGGAGTTGTGCAACCCCTAGCCCTGCTCCTTCGTCCCAGGCGGAGCCAGGTTCAGCTGCAAGCATCGAGCCTGCATCTCGGAGGATGGGCCGCCGCTTTCCAGCCAAACTGCTCTAGACTTCAGAAGAGGCAGATAAGACGCTTCAAACAGCAGGGGAAAAAAGGCAAAAACTTCTCCACTTCCCCCACCCTGTCTCAGCAGCAACAAAGGTAGCACAGTGTGGTGGTGACTTATCCAGTGCTTGTTAGAGTAACCTTGTCTTTTCTAACTTTTCTCTACTTTTCTCCTTCTTTCTCTTTGCCTCTCTTACCATTAGATAAAGAGATACCCATTTGTTTGGCACCAACATTTAATCTCGTTTGGTTTTAATCTGGTCTTTGGGAATATTTTGAACTTTCAAAGTTCTTTCCTTTTTATACTCAGAGATTTCCTTTTCTTTGCCCTTCTGGGTGTAAATCAGATAGTAACAAAGTGTCATAATGCTCTCCACGGTTCCGTGAGGCGCCACAATGTCACAATGGACTTTTGGTTCCATGAACTTTGGTACTGTCAGCAACAGTCTCCTTGGCTCCGCAGTGTCACAATGGACCCTTGGCTCCGTGAGGTTCAGTAGCGTAACACGGACGCCTTGATTGCATGAGGTTGTGCAGTGTCACAATGATCTCCTTGGTTCTGCGGCCCTGCTGTGTAACAATGGGCCCCTTCCTTTGCTGATGGCTCTGCGTCCTGCCTGCCTCTGCCTTGGCACACAAAGCCTTGGGCTGCTCCAGACTCCTTCTGGGGGACACGTTGCACCACTCACTGCACTGCCCTGGGAGAGAAATTCCTTTCTCCTTGTGTCCAGCCTGGACCTGCCCAGCTGCCCTTGGCATTAATTCTTTCTTTTGCCAGCTGGTCTCTACTAGCTAGAAAGGATCCACCATGTCTGAAACCACCCTTCAAGCCCACCCAGGACTCTCCTCCACTGTCCTCAGTCTCCACTCCACTGAGCACAGAGCTCCTTTGTCCCTCTGTAGTGATCATGTGCTCGAGGCCACGGGCACCTGGACAAGAAGGTCGGTTCTTTTCTACAGGAAGGAAACCACAGAACCCCAGTGTTTTGAAGGCAGATGAGAGGCAGCCACCAGAGGCCAAGGCAAGGCAGACCTGTCTGTCCTTGCAGCTTCTGTCTGAAAGCAACCCTTGGACATACGGGGAGTTTTGGAGGTGGAATTCCATTTCAGCTGTGGGTGCCTGGACGGGAATGACACTTCTTCTCCCCAGGAAGGAAAGGGCAGAGCCCCAGTGTTTCAAAGGCTGATTAGTGGTGCCTCAAGGAGGCCAAGGCCAGCCAGACCTGTTTGTCTTGGCAGCTTTTGTCTTGGAGCAATCCTTGGCTAGATGCAATTTGGGGGGCCAAATCCCAGTTTTGTCCGTGGACATCTGGCCCAGAAGGACAGTTCTTTTCCATTGGCAGCAAAGTGAGGAGGCCCAGTGTTTCAAAGGCAGATGAGAGCTGGCCCTCAGGAAGCCAAGGGAAGCTGGACATTCCTGGCAGCTTTTGTCAGGGAGCTATTCCTTGGAGATATGGAATTTCAGAGGTGGATTCCCAATTTTGGCCATGGATGGCTGGACTTGAAAGATGGTTTTTTCCATGGGAAGAGAAGCACAGCCCCCGCGTGTTTTGAAGGCAGATGCGAGGTGGCCCCTAAGAGGCCAAGGCCAGCCTGAGCTGTCTGTCCTGGCAGGTTTCACATGGGAACAATCCTCGGACAGAATCCAAGTTGGAGGTAGAATCCTAATTTCAGCCATGGGTCCCTGGAGGAGAAGGACAGTGCTTTCGCACAGAAAGGAAAGCAAGGAACTCCAGCGTTTCAGGGCCAGAGGAGAAGCACCCCTCAACATGCCAAGCTCAGCTGGACCAGGCAGGTGGCCCCCAGGAGGCCAAGCCAACCACACCTGTTCCACGCTCTTTGCAGCCTTGGGGCCCTGCAGCATCACCATTTTGTTCCCCTGAGGCCCAGCAATATCACAGTGGTCTCCTTGGCTCTACAGCGGCACAAAGGCCCCTTGCTGCCACGAGGCCTGGCTGTGTCACTATGGTTTCCTTGGTTCCATGGGGCTGCAGAATAACACAATGGCCCACTGGTTCCATGAGGTCACAGAGGGTCACAAGGGTCTCCATGATTCCGTAAGGTGCTGCAGGGTCACAATGGCTCCTTGGTTCTATTGGGCTCCCCAGGATCACAATGGCCCCTTGGTTCCACAAGGCCTGGCTGTGGCACACTGGCCCTTTGCTTCCGTGAGACCTTGCAGTGTCACAATGGCCCCTTGCTTCTGTCAGGCCTGGCTGTGTCACAATGGCCCCTGGCTCCCATGAGGCCCTGTGATGTCACAATGGTCTCACTGGTTCCACGAGGCCCTGCAGTTCCACAATGGCCCTTCAGTGTCACAAGGCCTTGAAGTGTCATAATAGTCTCAGCGGGTTGCCCAGCTGCTTCACAATGGCCTCCTTGGTTCCATGATGCCCCGTAGCGTAACAACGGTATCCTTGCTTGCACACAGTCAGAATGGCCCCGTGGCCTCCTGGAGCCCCACAGTGTCACTACGATCCCCTTGATTCCACGAGGCCCTGCCGTGCTACAATGACCCCTTGCTTATACAAGGCCCTGCTGTGTCACAATGGCCCCTTGCTTCTGAAGTGTGCAAGAGCCTAATACTAAGAGAAAGGCGCCAAAAAACGCTTCGCCATTATCACTGCTCAACACCTGAAAGGCTTCAAAAGTGCTTCGTCATGATGGCTGCTTATCATAATCACTTTTGAACGCCTGGAAACTATGTGCCGTACGGGCCGTGCATAGCCCGCCTTGAGGCCCATAAAAAGGAAGGCAAAACTGGTGCAAAATGTGGAGGCAAAAGCAAAAGGTAGAATCCCCGCCCTTTGCCTTTCCCCCCCCCACCACCATCGCCTGCCGTGAGGCACCCTGAGGCCTCCGGGAGCCGACGCCGCCCGCCTGGGGAGCACCCCCCAATCCTTCACCCCTGGACTGAAATCCCGAGGGAGTTGTGCAACCCCTAGCCCTGCTCCTTCGTCCCAGGCGGAGCCAGGTTCAGCTGCAAGCATCGAGCCTGCATCTCGGAGGATGGGCCGCCGCTTTCCAGCCAAACTGCTCTAGACTTCAGAAGAGGCAGATAAGAGGCTTCAAACAGCAGGAAAAAAAAGGCAAAAACTTCTCCACTTCCCCCACCCTGTCTCAGCAGCAACAAAGGTAGCACAGTGTGGTGGTGACTTATCCAGTGCTTGTTAGAGTAACCTTGTCTTTTCTAACTTTTCTCTACTTTTCTCCTTCTTTCTCTTTGCCTCTCTTACCATTAGATAAAGAGATACCCATTTGTTTGGCACCAACATTTAATCTCGTTTGGTTTTAATCTGGTCTTTGGGAATATTTTGAACCTTCAAAGTTCTTTCCTTTTTATACTCAGAGATTTCCTTTTCTTTGCCCATCTGGGTGTAAATCACATAGTAACAAAGTGTAATAATGCTCTCCACGGTTCCGTGAGGCGCCACAATGTCACAATGGACTTTTGGTTCCATGAACTTTGGTACTGTCAGCAACAGTCTCCTTGGCTCCGCAGTGTCACAATGGACCCTTGGCTCCGTGAGGTTCAGTAGCGTAACACGGACGCCTTGATTGCATGAGGTTGTGCAGTGTCACAATGATCTCCTTGGTTCTGCGGCCCTGCTGTGTAACAATGGGCCCCTTCCTTTGCTGATGGCTCTGCGTCCTGCCTGCCTCTGCCTTGGCACACAAAGCCTTGGGCTGCTCCAGCCTCCTTCTGGGGGACACGTTGCACCACTGCACTGCCCTGGGAGAGAAATTCCTTTCTCCTTGTGTCCAGCCTGGACCTGCCCAGCTGCCCTTGGCATTAATTCTTTCTTTTGCCAGCTGGTCTCTACTAGCTAGAAAGGATCCACCATGTCTGAAACCACCCTTCAAGCCCACCCAGGACTCTCCTCCACTGTCCTCAGTCTCCACTCCACTGAGCACAGAGCTCCTTTGTCCCTCTGTAGTGATCATGTGCTCGAGGCCACGGGCACCTGGACAAGAAGGTCGGTTCTTTTCTACAGGAAGGAAACCACAGAACCCCAGTGTTTTGAAGGCAGATGAGAGGCAGCCACCAGAGGCCAAGGCAAGGCAGACCTGTCTGTCCTTGCAGCTTCTGTCTGAAAGCAACCCTTGGACATACGGGGAGTTTTGGAGGTGGAATTCCATTTCAGCTGTGGGTGCCTGGACGGGAATGACACTTCTTCTCCCCAGGAAGGAAAGGGCAGAGCCCCAGTGTTTCAAAGGCTGATTAGTGGTGCCTCAAGGAGGCCAAGGCCAGCCAGACCTGTTTGTCTTGGCAGCTTTTGTCTTGGAGCAATCCTTGGCTAGATGCAATTTGGGAGGCCAAATCCCAGTTTTGTCCGTGGACATCTGGCCCAGAAGGACAGTTCTTTTCCATTGGCAGCAAAGTGAGGAGGCCCAGTGTTTCAAAGGCAGATGAGAGCTGGCCCTCAGGAAGCCAAGGGAAGCTGGACATTCCTGGCAGCTTTTGTCGGGGAGCTATTCCTTGGAGATATGGAATTTCAGAGGTGGATTCCCAATTTTGGCCATGGATGGCTGGACTTGAAAGATGGTTTTTTCCATGGGAAGAGAAGCACAGCCCCCGCCTGTTTTGAAGGCAGATGCGAGGTGGCCCCTAAGAGGCCAAGGCCAGCCTGAGCTGTCTGTCCTGGCAGGTTTCACATGGGAACAATCCTCGGACAGAATCCAATTTGGAGGTAGAATCCTAATTTCAGCCATGGGTCCCTGGAGGAGAAGGACAGTGCTTTCGCACAGAAAGGAAAGCAAGGAACTCCAGCGTTTCAGGGCCAGAGGAGAAGCACCCCTCAACATGCCAAGCTCAGCTGGACCAGGCAGGTGGCCCCCAGGAGGCCAAGCCAACCACACCTGTTCCACGCTCTTTGCAGCCTTGGGGCCCTGCAGCATCACCATTTTGTTCCCCTGAGGCCCAGCAATAGCACAGTGGTCTCCTTGGCTCTACAGCGGCACAAAGGCCCCTTGCTTCCACGAGGCCTGGCTGTGTCACTATGGTTTCCTTGGTTCCATGGGGCTGCAGAATAACACAATGGCCCACTGGTTCCATGAGGTCACAGAGGGTCACAAGGGTCTCCATGATTCCGTAAGGTGCTGCAGGGTCACAATGGCTCCTTGGTTCTATTGGGCTCCCCAGGATCACAATGGCCCCTTGGTTCCACAAGGCCTGGCTGTGGCACACTGGCCCTTTGCTTCCGTGAGACCTTGCAGTGTCACAATGGCCCCTTGCTTCTGTCAGGCCTGGCTGTGTCACAATGGCCCCTGGCTCCCATGAGGCCCTGTGATGTCACAATGGTCTCACTGGTTCCACGAGGCCCTGCAGTTCCACCATGGCCCTTCAGTGTCACAAGGCCTTGAAGTGTCATAATAGTCTCAGCGGGTTGCCCAGCTGCTTCACAATGGCCTCCTTGGTTCCATGATGCCCCGTAGCGTAACAACGGTATCCTTGCTTCCACACAGTCAGAATGGCCCCGTGGCCTCCTGGAGCCCCACAGTGTCACTACGATCCCCTTGATTCCACGAGGCCCTGCCGTGCTACAATGACCCCTTGCTTATACAAGGCCCTGCTGTGTCACAATGGCCCCTTGCTTCTGAAGTGTGCAAGAGCCTAATACTAAGAGAAAGGCGCCAAAAAACGCTTCGCCATTGTCACTGCTCAACACCTGAAAGGCTTCAAAAGTGCTTCGTCATGATGGCTGCTTATCATAATCACTTTTGAACGCCTGGAAACTACGTGCCGTACGGGCCGTGCATAGCCCGCCTTGAGGCCCATAAAAAGGAAGGCAAAACTGGTGCAAAATGTGGAGGCAAAAGCAAAAGGTAGAATCCCCGCCCTTTGCCTTTCCCCCCACCACCACCATCGCCTGCCGTGAGGCACCCTGAGGCCTCCGGGAGCCGACGCCGCCCGCCTGGGGAGCACCCCCCAATCCTTCACCCCTGGACTGAAATCCCGAGGGAGTTGTGCAACCCCTAGCCCTGCTCCTTCGTCCCAGGCGGAGCCAGGTTCAGCTGCAAGCATCGAGCCTGCATCTCGGAGGATGGGCCGCCGCTTTCCAGCCAAACTGCTCTAGACTTCAGAAGAGGCAGATAAGAGGCTTCAAACAGCAGGAAAAAAAAGGCAAAAACTTCTCCACTTCCCCCACCCTGTCTCAGCAGCAACAAAGGTAGCACAGTGTGGTGGTGACTTATCCAGTGCTTGTTAGAGTAACCTTGTCTTTTCTAACTTTTCTCTACTTTTCTCCTTCTTTCTCTTTGCCTCTCTTACCATTAGATAAAGAGATACCCATTTGTTTGGCACCAACATTTAATCTCGTTTGGTTTTAATCTGGTCTTTGGGAATATTTTGAACCTTCAAAGTTCTTTCCTTTTTATACTCAGAGATTTCCTTTTCTTTGCCCTTCTGGGTGTAAATCAGATAGTAACAAAGTGTCATAATGCTCTCCACGGTTCCGTGAGGCGCCACAATGTCACAATGGACTTTTGGTTCCATGAACTTTGGTACTGTCAGCAACAGTCTCCTTGGCTCCGCAGTGTCACAATGGACCCTTGGCTCCGTGAGGTTCAGTAGCGTAACACGGACGCCTTGATTGCATGAGGTTGTGCAGTGTCACAATGATCTCCTTGGTTCTGCGGCCCTGCTGTGTAACAATGGGCCCCTTCCTTTGCTGATGGCTCTGCGTCCTGCCTGCCTCTGCCTTGGCACACAAAGCCTTGGGCTGCTCCAGACTCCTTCTGGGGGACACGTTGCACCACTGCACTGCCCTGGGAGAGAAATTCCTTTCTCCTTGTGTCCAGCCTGGACCTGCCCAGCTGCCCTTGGCATTAATTCTTTCTTTTGCCAGCTGGTCTCTACTAGGTAGAAAGGATCCACCATGTCTGAAACCACCCTTCAAGCCCACCCAGGACTCTCCTCCACTGTCCTCAGTCTCCACTCCACTGAGCACAGAGCTCCTTTGTCCCTCTGTAGTGATCATGTGCTCGAGGCCACGGGCACCTGGACAAGAAGGTCGGTTCTTTTCTACAGGAAGGAAACCACAGAACCCCAGTGTTTTGAAGGCAGATGAGAGGCAGCCACCAGAGGCCAAGGCAAGGCAGACGTGTCTGTCCTTGCAGCTTCTGTCTGAAAGCAACCCTTGGACATACGGGGAGTTTTGGAGGTGGAATTCCATTTCAGCTGTGGGTGCCTGGACGGGAATGACACTTCTTCTCCCCAGGAAGGAAAGGGCAGAGCCCCAGTGTTTCAAAGGCTGATTAGTGGTGCCTCAAGGAGGCCAAGGCCAGCCAGACCTGTTTGTCTTGGCAGCTTTTGTCTTGGAGCAATCCTTGGCTAGATGCAATTTGGGAGGCCAAATCCCAGTTTTGTCCGTGGACATCTGGCCCAGAAGGACAGTTCTTTTCCATTGGCAGCAAAGTGAGGAGGCCCAGTGTTTCAAAGGCAGATGAGAGCTGGCCCTCAGGAAGCCAAGGGAAGCTGGACATTCCTGGCAGCTTTTGTCGGGGAGCTATTCCTTGGAGATATGGAATTTCAGAGGTGGATTCCCAATTTTGGCCATGGATGGCTGGACTTGAAAGATGGTTTTTTCCATGGGAAGAGAAGCACAGCCCCCGCCTGTTTTGAAGGCAGATGCGAGGTGGCCCCTAAGAGGCCAAGGCCAGCCTGAGCTGTCTGTCCTGGCAGGTTTCACATGGGAACAATCCTCGGATAGAATCCAATTTGGAGGTAGAATCCTAATTTCAGCCATGGGTCCCTGGAGGAGAAGGACAGTGCTTTCGCACAGAAAGGAAAGCAAGGAACTCCAGCGTTTCAGGGCCAGAGGAGAAGCACCCCTCAACATGCCAAGCTCAGCTGGACCAGGCAGGTGGCCCCCAGGAGGCCAAGCCAACCACACCTGTTCCACGCTCTTTGCAGCCTTGGGGCCCTGCAGCATCACCATTTTGTTCCCCTGAGGCCCAGCAATATCACAGTGGTCTCCTTGGCTCTACAGCGGCACAAAGGCCCCTTGCTTCCACGAGGCCTGGCTGTGTCACAATGGTTTCCTTGGTTCCATGGGGCTGCAGAATAACACAATGGCCCACTGGTTCCATGAGGTCACAGAGGGTCACAAGGGTCTCCATGATTCCATAAGGTGCTGCAGGGTCACAATGGCTCCTTGGTTCTATTGGGCTCCCCAGGATCACAATGGCCCCTTGGTTCCACAAGGCCTGGCTGTGGCACACTGGCCCTTTGCTTCCGTGAGACCTTGCAGTGTCACAATGGCCCCTTGCTTCTGTCAGGCCTGGCTGTGTCACAATGGCCCCTGGCTCCCATGAGGCCCTGTGATGTCACAATGGTCTCACTGGTTCCACGAGGCCCTGCAGTTCCACAATGGCCCTTCAGTGTCACAAGGCCTTGAAGTGTCATAATAGTCTCAGCGGGTTGCCCAGCTGCTTCACAATGGCCTCCTTGGTTCCATGATGCCCCGTAGCGTAACAACGGTATCCTTGCTTCCACACAGTCAGAATGGCCCCGTGGCCTCCTGGAGCCCCACAGTGTCACTACGATCCCCTTGATTCCACGAGGCCCTGCCGTGCTACAATGACCCCTTGCTTATACAAGGCCCTGCTGTGTCACAATGGCCCCTTGCTTCTGAAGTGTGCAAGAGCCTAATACTAAGAGAAAGGCGCCAAAAAACGCTTCGCCATTGTCACTGCTCAACACCTGAAAGGCTTCAAAAGTGCTTCGTCATGATGGCTGCTTATCATAATCACTTTTGAATGCTTGGAAACTACGTGCCGTACGGGCCGTGCATAGCCCGCCTTGAGGCCCATAAAAAGGAAGGCAAAACTGGTGCAAAATGTGGAGGCAAAAGCAAAAGGTAGAATCCCCGCCCTTTGCCTTTCCCCCCACCACCACCATCGCCTGCCGTGAGGCACCCTGAGGCCTCCGGGAGCCGACGCCGCCCGCCTGGGGAGCACCCCCCAATCCTTCACCCCTGGACTGAAATCCCGAGGGAGTTGTGCAACCCCTAGCCCTGCTCCTTCGTCCCAGGCGGAGCCAGGTTCAGCTGCAAGCATCGAGCCTGCATCTCGGAGGATGGGCCGCCGCTTTCCAGCCAAACTGCTCTAGACTTCAGAAGAGGCAGATAAGACGCTTCAAACAGCAGGGGAAAAAAGGCAAAAACTTCTCCACTTCCCCCACCCTGTCTCAGCAGCAACAAAGGTAGCACAGTGTGGTGGTGACTTATCCAGTGCTTGTTAGAGTAACCTTGTCTTTTCTAACTTTTCTCTACTTTTCTCCTTCTTTCTCTTTGCCTCTCTTACCATTAGATAAAGAGATACCCATTTGTTTGGCACCAACATTTAATCTCGTTTGGTTTTAATCTGGTCTTTGGGAATATTTTGAACTTTCAAAGTTCTTTCCTTTTTATACTCAGAGATTTCCTTTTCTTTGCCCTTCTGGGTGTAAATCAGATAGTAACAAAGTGTCATAATGCTCTCCACGGTTCCGTGAGGCGCCACAATGTCACAATGGACTTTTGGTTCCATGAACTTTGGTACTGTCAGCAACAGTCTCCTTGGCTCCGCAGTGTCACAATGGACCCTTGGCTCCGTGAGGTTCAGTAGCGTAACACGGACGCCTTGATTGCATGAGGTTGTGCAGTGTCACAATGATCTCCTTGGTTCTGCGGCCCTGCTGTGTAACAATGGGCCCCTTCCTTTGCTGATGGCTCTGCGTCCTGCCTGCCTCTGCCTTGGCACACAAAGCCTTGGGCTGCTCCAGACTCCTTCTGGGGGACACGTTGCACCACTCACTGCACTGCCCTGGGAGAGAAATTCCTTTCTCCTTGTGTCCAGCCTGGACCTGCCCAGCTGCCCTTGGCATTAATTCTTTCTTTTGCCAGCTGGTCTCTACTAGCTAGAAAGGATCCACCATGTCTGAAACCACCCTTCAAGCCCACCCAGGACTCTCCTCCACTGTCCTCAGTCTCCACTCCACTGAGCACAGAGCTCCTTTGTCCCTCTGTAGTGATCATGTGCTCGAGGCCACGGGCACCTGGACAAGAAGGTCGGTTCTTTTCTACAGGAAGGAAACCACAGAACCCCAGTGTTTTGAAGGCAGATGAGAGGCAGCCACCAGAGGCCAAGGCAAGGCAGACCTGTCTGTCCTTGCAGCTTCTGTCTGAAAGCAACCCTTGGACATACGGGGAGTTTTGGAGGTGGAATTCCATTTCAGCTGTGGGTGCCTGGACGGGAATGACACTTCTTCTCCCCAGGAAGGAAAGGGCAGAGCCCCAGTGTTTCAAAGGCTGATTAGTGGTGCCTCAAGGAGGCCAAGGCCAGCCAGACCTGTTTGTCTTGGCAGCTTTTGTCTTGGAGCAATCCTTGGCTAGATGCAATTTGGGGGGCCAAATCCCAGTTTTGTCCGTGGACATCTGGCCCAGAAGGACAGTTCTTTTCCATTGGCAGCAAAGTGAGGAGGCCCAGTGTTTCAAAGGCAGATGAGAGCTGGCCCTCAGGAAGCCAAGGGAAGCTGGACATTCCTGGCAGCTTTTGTCAGGGAGCTATTCCTTGGAGATATGGAATTTCAGAGGTGGATTCCCAATTTTGGCCATGGATGGCTGGACTTGAAAGATGGTTTTTTCCATGGGAAGAGAAGCACAGCCCCCGCGTGTTTTGAAGGCAGATGCGAGGTGGCCCCTAAGAGGCCAAGGCCAGCCTGAGCTGTCTGTCCTGGCAGGTTTCACATGGGAACAATCCTCGGACAGAATCCAAGTTGGAGGTAGAATCCTAATTTCAGCCATGGGTCCCTGGAGGAGAAGGACAGTGCTTTCGCACAGAAAGGAAAGCAAGGAACTCCAGCGTTTCAGGGCCAGAGGAGAAGCACCCCTCAACATGCCAAGCTCAGCTGGACCAGGCAGGTGGCCCCCAGGAGGCCAAGCCAACCACACCTGTTCCACGCTCTTTGCAGCCTTGGGGCCCTGCAGCATCACCATTTTGTTCCCCTGAGGCCCAGCAATATCACAGTGGTCTCCTTGGCTCTACAGCGGCACAAAGGCCCCTTGCTGCCACGAGGCCTGGCTGTGTCACTATGGTTTCCTTGGTTCCATGGGGCTGCAGAATAACACAATGGCCCACTGGTTCCATGAGGTCACAGAGGGTCACAAGGGTCTCCATGATTCCGTAAGGTGCTGCAGGGTCACAATGGCTCCTTGGTTCTATTGGGCTCCCCAGGATCACAATGGCCCCTTGGTTCCACAAGGCCTGGCTGTGGCACACTGGCCCTTTGCTTCCGTGAGACCTTGCAGTGTCACAATGGCCCCTTGCTTCTGTCAGGCCTGGCTGTGTCACAATGGCCCCTGGCTCCCATGAGGCCCTGTGATGTCACAATGGTCTCACTGGTTCCACGAGGCCCTGCAGTTCCACAATGGCCCTTCAGTGTCACAAGGCCTTGAAGTGTCATAATAGTCTCAGCGGGTTGCCCAGCTGCTTCACAATGGCCTCCTTGGTTCCATGATGCCCCGTAGCGTAACAACGGTATCCTTGCTTGCACACAGTCAGAATGGCCCCGTGGCCTCCTGGAGCCCCACAGTGTCACTACGATCCCCTTGATTCCACGAGGCCCTGCCGTGCTACAATGACCCCTTGCTTATACAAGGCCCTGCTGTGTCACAATGGCCCCTTGCTTCTGAAGTGTGCAAGAGCCTAATACTAAGAGAAAGGCGCCAAAAAACGCTTCGCCATTATCACTGCTCAACACCTGAAAGGCTTCAAAAGTGCTTCGTCATGATGGCTGCTTATCATAATCACTTTTGAACGCCTGGAAACTATGTGCCGTACGGGCCGTGCATAGCCCGCCTTGAGGCCCATAAAAAGGAAGGCAAAACTGGTGCAAAATGTGGAGGCAAAAGCAAAAGGTAGAATCCCCGCCCTTTGCCTTTCCCCCCCCCACCACCATCGCCTGCCGTGAGGCACCCTGAGGCCTCCGGGAGCCGACGCCGCCCGCCTGGGGAGCACCCCCCAATCCTTCACCCCTGGACTGAAATCCCGAGGGAGTTGTGCAACCCCTAGCCCTGCTCCTTCGTCCCAGGCGGAGCCAGGTTCAGCTGCAAGCATCGAGCCTGCATCTCGGAGGATGGGCCGCCGCTTTCCAGCCAAACTGCTCTAGACTTCAGAAGAGGCAGATAAGAGGCTTCAAACAGCAGGAAAAAAAAGGCAAAAACTTCTCCACTTCCCCCACCCTGTCTCAGCAGCAACAAAGGTAGCACAGTGTGGTGGTGACTTATCCAGTGCTTGTTAGAGTAACCTTGTCTTTTCTAACTTTTCTCTACTTTTCTCCTTCTTTCTCTTTGCCTCTCTTACCATTAGATAAAGAGATACCCATTTGTTTGGCACCAACATTTAATCTCGTTTGGTTTTAATCTGGTCTTTGGGAATATTTTGAACCTTCAAAGTTCTTTCCTTTTTATACTCAGAGATTTCCTTTTCTTTGCCCATCTGGGTGTAAATCACATAGTAACAAAGTGTAATAATGCTCTCCACGGTTCCGTGAGGCGCCACAATGTCACAATGGACTTTTGGTTCCATGAACTTTGGTACTGTCAGCAACAGTCTCCTTGGCTCCGCAGTGTCACAATGGACCCTTGGCTCCGTGAGGTTCAGTAGCGTAACACGGACGCCTTGATTGCATGAGGTTGTGCAGTGTCACAATGATCTCCTTGGTTCTGCGGCCCTGCTGTGTAACAATGGGCCCCTTCCTTTGCTGATGGCTCTGCGTCCTGCCTGCCTCTGCCTTGGCACACAAAGCCTTGGGCTGCTCCAGCCTCCTTCTGGGGGACACGTTGCACCACTGCACTGCCCTGGGAGAGAAATTCCTTTCTCCTTGTGTCCAGCCTGGACCTGCCCAGCTGCCCTTGGCATTAATTCTTTCTTTTGCCAGCTGGTCTCTACTAGCTAGAAAGGATCCACCATGTCTGAAACCACCCTTCAAGCCCACCCAGGACTCTCCTCCACTGTCCTCAGTCTCCACTCCACTGAGCACAGAGCTCCTTTGTCCCTCTGTAGTGATCATGTGCTCGAGGCCACGGGCACCTGGACAAGAAGGTCGGTTCTTTTCTACAGGAAGGAAACCACAGAACCCCAGTGTTTTGAAGGCAGATGAGAGGCAGCCACCAGAGGCCAAGGCAAGGCAGACGTGTCTGTCCTTGCAGCTTCTGTCTGAAAGCAACCCTTGGACATACGGGGAGTTTTGGAGGTGGAATTCCATTTCAGCTGTGGGTGCCTGGACGGGAATGACACTTCTTCTCCCCAGGAAGGAAAGGGCAGAGCCCCAGTGTTTCAAAGGCTGATTAGTGGTGCCTCAAGGAGGCCAAGGCCAGCCAGACCTGTTTGTCTTGGCAGCTTTTGTCTTGGAGCAATCCTTGGCTAGATGCAATTTGGAGGCCAAATCCCAGTTTTGTCCGTGGACATCTGGCCCAGAAGGACAGTTCTTTTCCATTGGCAGCAAAGTGAGGAGGCCCAGTGTTTCAAAGGCAGATGAGAGCTGGCCCTCAGGAAGCCAAGGGAAGCTGGACATTCCTGGCAGCTTTTGTCGGGGAGCTATTCCTTGGAGATATGGAATTTCAGAGGTGGATTCCCAATTTTGGCCATGGATGGCTGGACTTGAAAGATGGTTTTTTCCATGGGAAGAGAAGCACAGCCCCCGCGTGTTTTGAAGGCAGATGCGAGGTGGCCCCTAAGAGGCCAAGGCCAGCCTGAGCTGTCTGTCCTGGCAGGTTTCACATGGGAACAATCCTCGGACAGAATCCAATTTGGAGGTAGAATCCTAATTTCAGCCATGGGTCCCTGGAGGAGAAGGACAGTGCTTTCGCACAGAAAGGAAAGCAAGGAACTCCAGCGTTTCAGGGCCAGAGGAGAAGCACCCCTCAACATGCCAAGCTCAGCTGGACCAGGCAGGTGGCCCCCAGGAGGCCAAGCCAACCACACCTGTTCCACGCTCTTTGCAGCCTTGGGGCCCTGCAGCATCACCATTTTGTTCCCCTGAGGCCCAGCAATAGCACAGTGGTCTCCTTGGCTCTACAGCGGCACAAAGGCCCCTTGCTTCCATGAGGCCTGGCTGTGTCACAATGGTTTCCTTGGTTCCATGGGGCTGCAGAATAACACAATGGCCCACTGGTTCCATGAGGTCACAGAGGGTCACAAGGGTCTCCATGATTCCGTAAGGTGCTGCAGGGTCACAATGGCTCCTTGGTTCTATTGGGCTCCCCAGGATCACAATGGCCCCTTGGTTCCACAAGGCCTGGCTGTGGCACACTGGCCCTTTGCTTCCATGAGACCTTGCAGTGTCACAATGGCCCCTTGCTTCTGTCAGGCCTGGCTGTGTCACAATGGCCCCTGGCTCCCATGAGGCCCTGTGATGTCACAATGGTCTC
This sequence comes from Coloeus monedula, assembly GCF_965178545.1. Lineage (NCBI taxonomy): Eukaryota > Metazoa > Chordata > Aves > Passeriformes > Corvidae > Coloeus > Coloeus monedula. The sequence goes on along the minus strand of NW_028120746.1, from coordinate 57,345 downwards.
ACTGGTTCCACGAGGCCCTGCAGTTCCACCATGGCCCTTCAGTGTCACAAGGCCTTGAAGTGTCATAATAGTCTCAGCGGGTTGCCCAGCTGCTTCACAATGGCCTCCTTGGTTCCATGATGCCCCGTAGCGTAACAACGGTATCCTTGCTTGCACACAGTCAGAATGGCCCCGTGGCCTCCTGGAGCCCCACAGTGTCACTACGATCCCCTTGATTCCACGAGGCCCTGCCGTGCTACAATGACCCCTTGCTTATACAAGGCCCTGCTGTGTCACAATGGCCCCTTGCTTCTGAAGTGTGCAAGAGCCTAATACTAAGAGAAAGGCGCCAAAAAACGCTTCGCCATTATCACTGCTCAACACCTGAAAGGCTTCAAAAGTGCTTCATCATGATGGCTGCTTATCATAATCACTTTTGAACGCCTGGAAACTACGTGCCGTACGGGCCGTGCATAGCCCGCCTTGAGGCCCATAAAAAGGAAGGCAAAACTGGTGCAAAATGTGGAGGCAAAAGCAAAAGGTAGAATCCCCGCCCTTTGCCTTTCCCCCCACCACCACCATCGCCTGCCGTGAGGCACCCTGAGGCCTCCGGGAGCCGACGCCGCCCGCCTGGGGAGCACCCCCCAATCCTTCATCCCTGGACTGAAATCCCGAGGGAGTTGTGCAACCCCTAGCCCTGCTCCTTCGTCCCAGGCGGAGCCAGGTTCAGCTGCAAGCATCGAGCCTGCATCTCGGAGGATGGGCCGCCGCTTTCCAGCCAAACTGCTCTAGACTTCAGAAGAGGCAGATAAGAGGCTTCAAACAGCAGGAAAAAAAAGGCAAAAACTTCTCCACTTCCCCCACCCTGTCTCAGCAGCAACAAAGGTAGCACAGTGTGGTGGTGACTTATCCAGTGCTTGTTAGAGTAACCTTGTCTTTTCTAACTTTTCTCTACTTTTCTCCTTCTTTCTCTTTGCCTCTCTTACCATTAGATAAAGAGATACCCATTTGTTTGGCACCAACATTTAATCTCGTTTGGTTTTAATCTGGTCTTTGGGAATATTTTGAACTTTCAAAGTTCTTTCCTTTTTATACTCAGAGATTTCCTTTTCTTTGCCCTTCTGGGTGTAAATCAGATAGTAACAAAGTGTCATAATGCTCTCCACGGTTCTGTGAGGCGCCACAATGTCACAATGGACTTTTGGTTCCATGAACTTTGGTACTGTCAGCAACAGTCTCCTTGGCTCCGCAGGGTCACAATGGACCCTTGGCTCCGTGAGGTTCAGTAGCGTAACACGGACGCCTTGATTGCATGAGGTTGTGCAGTGTCACAATGATCTCCTTGGTTCTGCGGCCCTGCTGTGTAACAATGGGCCCCTTCCTTTGCTGATGGCTCTGCGTCCTGCCTGCCTCTGCCTTGGCACACAAAGCCTTGGGCTGCTCCAGACTCCTTCTGGGGGACACGTTGCACCACTGCACTGCCCTGGGAGAGAAATTCCTTTCTCCTTGTGTCCAGCCTGGACCTGCCCAGCTGCCCTTGGCATTAATTCTTTCTTTTGCCAGCTGGTCTCTACTAGCTAGAAAGGATCCACCATGTCTGAAACCACCCTTCAAGCCCACCCAGGACTCTCCTCCACTGTCCTCAGTCTCCACTCCACTGAGCACAGAGCTCCTTTGTCCCTCTGTAGTGATCATGTGCTCGAGGCCACGGGCACCTGGACAAGAAGGTCGGTTCTTTTCTACAGGAAGGAAACCACAGAACCCCAGTGTTTTGAAGGCAGATGAGAGGCAGCCACCAGAGGCCAAGGCAAGGCAGACGTGTCTGTCCTTGCAGCTTCTGTCTGAAAGCAACCCTTGGACATACGGGGAGTTTTGGAGGTGGAATTCCATTTCAGCTGTGGGTGCCTGGACGGGAATGACACTTCTTCTCCCCAGGAAGGAAAGGGCAGAGCCCCAGTGTTTCAAAGGCTGATTAGTGGTGCCTCAAGGAGGCCAAGGCCAGCCAGACCTGTTTGTCTTGGCAGCTTTTGTCTTGGAGCAATCCTTGGCTAGATGCAATTTGGGAGGCCAAATCCCAGTTTTGTCCGTGGACATCTGGCCCAGAAGGACAGTTCTTTTCCATTGGCAGCAAAGTGAGGAGGCCCAGTGTTTCAAAGGCAGATGAGAGCTGGCCCTCAGGAAGCCAAGGGAAGCTGGACATTCCTGGCAGCTTTTGTCGGGGAGCTATTCCTTGGAGATATGGAATTTCAGAGGTGGATTCCCAATTTTGGCCATGGATGGCTGGACTTGAAAGATGGTTTTTTCCATGGGAAGAGAAGCACAGCCCCCGCGTGTTTTGAAGGCAGATGCGAGGTGGCCCCTAAGAGGCCAAGGCCAGCCTGAGCTGTCTGTCCTGGCAGGTTTCACATGGGAACAATCCTCGGACAGAATCCAATTTGGAGGTAGAATCCTAATTTCAGCCATGGGTCCCTGGAGGAGAAGGACAGTGCTTTCGCACAGAAAGGAAAGCAAGGAACTCCAGCGTTTCAGGGCCAGAGGAGAAGCACCCCTCAACATGCCAAGCTCAGCTGGACCAGGCAGGTGGCCCCCAGGAGGCCAAGCCAACCACACCTGTTCCACGCTCTTTGCAGCCTTGGGGCCCTGCAGCATCACCATTTTGTTCCCCTGAGGCCCAGCAATAGCACAGTGGTCTCCTTGGCTCTACAGCGGCACAAAGGCCCCTTGCTTCCACGAGGCCTGGCTGTGTCACTATGGTTTCCTTGGTTCCATGGGGCTGCAGAATAACACAATGGCCCACTGGTTCCATGAGGTCACAGAGGGTCACAAGGGTCTCCATGATTCCGTAAGGTGCTGCAGGGTCACAATGGCTCCTTGGTTCTATTGGGCTCCCCAGGATCACAATGGCCCCTTGGTTCCACAAGGCCTGGCTGTGGCACACTGGCCCTTTGCTTCCGTGAGACCTTGCAGTGTCACAATGGCCCCTTGCTTCTGTCAGGCCTGGCTGTGTCACAATGGCCCCTGGCTCCCATGAGGCCCTGTGATGTCACAATGGTCTCACTGGTTCCACGAGGCCCTGCAGTTCCACCATGGCCCTTCAGTGTCACAAGGCCTTGAAGTGTCATAATAGTCTCAGCGGGTTGCCCAGCTGCTTCACAATGGCCTCCTTGGTTCCATGATGCCCCGTAGCGTAACAACGGTATCCTTGCTTCCACACAGTCAGAATGGCCCCGTGGCCTCCTGGAGCCCCACAGTGTCACTACGATCCCCTTGATTCCACGAGGCCCTGCCGTGCTACAATGACCCCTTGCTTATACAAGGCCCTGCTGTGTCACAATGGCCCCTTGCTTCTGAAGTGTGCAAGAGCCTAATACTAAGAGAAAGGCGCCAAAAAACGCTTCGCCATTGTCACTGCTCAACACCTGAAAGGCTTCAAAAGTGCTTCGTCATGATGGCTGCTTATCATAATCACTTTTGAACGCCTGGAAACTACGTGCCGTACGGGCCGTGCATAGCCCGCCTTGAGGCCCATAAAAAGGAAGGCAAAACTGGTGCAAAATGTGGAGGCAAAAGCAAAAGGTAGAATCCCCGCCCTTTGCCTTTCCCCCCACCACCACCATCGCCTGCCGTGAGGCACCCTGAGGCCTCCGGGAGCCGACGCCGCCCGCCTGGGGAGCACCCCCCAATCCTTCACCCCTGGACTGAAATCCCGAGGGAGTTGTGCAACCCCTAGCCCTGCTCCTTCGTCCCAGGCGGAGCCAGGTTCAGCTGCAAGCATCGAGCCTGCATCTCGGAGGATGGGCCGCCGCTTTCCAGCCAAACTGCTCTAGACTTCAGAAGAGGCAGATAAGAGGCTTCAAACAGCAGGAAAAAAAAGGCAAAAACTTCTCCACTTCCCCCACCCTGTCTCAGCAGCAACAAAGGTAGCACAGTGTGGTGGTGACTTATCCAGTGCTTGTTAGAGTAACCTTGTCTTTTCTAACTTTTCTCTACTTTTCTCCTTCTTTCTCTTTGCCTCTCTTACCATTAGATAAAGAGATACCCATTTGTTTGGCACCAACATTTAATCTCGTTTGGTTTTAATCTGGTCTTTGGGAATATTTTGAACCTTCAAAGTTCTTTCCTTTTTATACTCAGAGATTTCCTTTTCTTTGCCCTTCTGGGTGTAAATCAGATAGTAACAAAGTGTCATAATGCTCTCCACGGTTCCGTGAGGCGCCACAATGTCACAATGGACTTTTGGTTCCATGAACTTTGGTACTGTCAGCAACAGTCTCCTTGGCTCCGCAGTGTCACAATGGACCCTTGGCTCCGTGAGGTTCAGTAGCGTAACACGGACGCCTTGATTGCATGAGGTTGTGCAGTGTCACAATGATCTCCTTGGTTCTGCGGCCCTGCTGTGTAACAATGGGCCCCTTCCTTTGCTGATGGCTCTGCGTCCTGCCTGCCTCTGCCTTGGCACACAAAGCCTTGGGCTGCTCCAGACTCCTTCTGGGGGACACGTTGCACCACTGCACTGCCCTGGGAGAGAAATTCCTTTCTCCTTGTGTCCAGCCTGGACCTGCCCAGCTGCCCTTGGCATTAATTCTTTCTTTTGCCAGCTGGTCTCTACTAGGTAGAAAGGATCCACCATGTCTGAAACCACCCTTCAAGCCCACCCAGGACTCTCCTCCACTGTCCTCAGTCTCCACTCCACTGAGCACAGAGCTCCTTTGTCCCTCTGTAGTGATCATGTGCTCGAGGCCACGGGCACCTGGACAAGAAGGTCGGTTCTTTTCTACAGGAAGGAAACCACAGAACCCCAGTGTTTTGAAGGCAGATGAGAGGCAGCCACCAGAGGCCAAGGCAAGGCAGACCTGTCTGTCCTTGCAGCTTCTGTCTGAAAGCAACCCTTGGACATACGGGGAGTTTTGGAGGTGGAATTCCATTTCAGCTGTGGGTGCCTGGACGGGAATGACACTTCTTCTCCCCAGGAAGGAAAGGGCAGAGCCCCAGTGTTTCAAAGGCTGATTAGTGGTGCCTCAAGGAGGCCAAGGCCAGCCAGACCTGTTTGTCTTGGCAGCTTTTGTCTTGGAGCAATCCTTGGCTAGATGCAATTTGGGAGGCCAAATCCCAGTTTTGTCCGTGGACATCTGGCCCAGAAGGACAGTTCTTTTCCATTGGCAGCAAAGTGAGGAGGCCCAGTGTTTCAAAGGCAGATGAGAGCTGGCCCTCAGGAAGCCAAGGGAAGCTGGACATTCCTGGCAGCTTTTGTCGGGGAGCTATTCCTTGGAGATATGGAATTTCAGAGGTGGATTCCCAATTTTGGCCATGGATGGCTGGACTTGAAAGATGGTTTTTTCCATGGGAAGAGAAGCACAGCCCCCGCCTGTTTTGAAGGCAGATGCGAGGTGGCCCCTAAGAGGCCAAGGCCAGCCTGAGCTGTCTGTCCTGGCAGGTTTCACATGGGAACAATCCTCGGATAGAATCCAATTTGGAGGTAGAATCCTAATTTCAGCCATGGGTCCCTGGAGGAGAAGGACAGTGCTTTCGCACAGAAAGGAAAGCAAGGAACTCCAGCGTTTCAGGGCCAGAGGAGAAGCACCCCTCAACATGCCAAGCTCAGCTGGACCAGGCAGGTGGCCCCCAGGAGGCCAAGCCAACCACACCTGTTCCACGCTCTTTGCAGCCTTGGGGCCCTGCAGCATCACCATTTTGTTCCCCTGAGGCCCAGCAATATCACAGTGGTCTCCTTGGCTCTACAGCGGCACAAAGGCCCCTTGCTTCCACGAGGCCTGGCTGTGTCACAATGGTTTCCTTGGTTCCATGGGGCTGCAGAATAACACAATGGCCCACTGGTTCCATGAGGTCACAGAGGGTCACAAGGGTCTCCATGATTCCATAAGGTGCTGCAGGGTCACAATGGCTCCTTGGTTCTATTGGGCTCCCCAGGATCACAATGGCCCCTTGGTTCCACAAGGCCTGGCTGTGGCACACTGGCCCTTTGCTTCCGTGAGACCTTGCAGTGTCACAATGGCCCCTTGCTTCTGTCAGGCCTGGCTGTGTCACAATGGCCCCTGGCTCCCATGAGGCCCTGTGATGTCACAATGGTCTCACTGGTTCCACGAGGCCCTGCAGTTCCACAATGGCCCTTCAGTGTCACAAGGCCTTGAAGTGTCATAATAGTCTCAGCGGGTTGCCCAGCTGCTTCACAATGGCCTCCTTGGTTCCATGATGCCCCGTAGCGTAACAACGGTATCCTTGCTTCCACACAGTCAGAATGGCCCCGTGGCCTCCTGGAGCCCCACAGTGTCACTACGATCCCCTTGATTCCACGAGGCCCTGCCGTGCTACAATGACCCCTTGCTTATACAAGGCCCTGCTGTGTCACAATGGCCCCTTGCTTCTGAAGTGTGCAAGAGCCTAATACTAAGAGAAAGGCGCCAAAAAACGCTTCGCCATTGTCACTGCTCAACACCTGAAAGGCTTCAAAAGTGCTTCGTCATGATGGCTGCTTATCATAATCACTTTTGAACGCCTGGAAACTACGTGCCGTACGGGCCGTGCATAGCCCGCCTTGAGGCCCATAAAAAGGAAGGCAAAACTGGTGCAAAATGTGGAGGCAAAAGCAAAAGGTAGAATCCCCGCCCTTTGCCTTTCCCCCCACCACCACCATCGCCTGCCGTGAGGCACCCTGAGGCCTCCGGGAGCCGACGCCGCCCGCCTGGGGAGCACCCCCCAATCCTTCACCCCTGGACTGAAATCCCGAGGGAGTTGTGCAACCCCTAGCCCTGCTCCTTCGTCCCAGGCGGAGCCAGGTTCAGCTGCAAGCATCGAGCCTGCATCTCGGAGGATGGGCCGCCGCTTTCCAGCCAAACTGCTCTAGACTTCAGAAGAGGCAGATAAGAGGCTTCAAACAGCAGGAAAAAAAAGGCAAAAACTTCTCCACTTCCCCCACCCTGTCTCAGCAGCAACAAAGGTAGCACAGTGTGGTGGTGACTTATCCAGTGCTTGTTAGAGTAACCTTGTCTTTTCTAACTTTTCTCTACTTTTCTCCTTCTTTCTCTTTGCCTCTCTTACCATTAGATAAAGAGATACCCATTTGTTTGGCACCAACATTTAATCTCGTTTGGTTTTAATCTGGTCTTTGGGAATATTTTGAACCTTCAAAGTTCTTTCCTTTTTATACTCAGAGATTTCCTTTTCTTTGCCCTTCTGGGTGTAAATCAGATAGTAACAAAGTGTCATAATGCTCTCCACGGTTCCGTGAGGCGCCACAATGTCACAATGGACTTTTGGTTCCATGAACTTTGGTACTGTCAGCAACAGTCTCCTTGGCTCCGCAGTGTCACAATGGACCCTTGGCTCCGTGAGGTTCAGTAGCGTAACACGGACGCCTTGATTGCATGAGGTTGTGCAGTGTCACAATGATCTCCTTGGTTCTGCGGCCCTGCTGTGTAACAATGGGCCCCTTCCTTTGCTGATGGCTCTGCGTCCTGCCTGCCTCTGCCTTGGCACACAAAGCCTTGGGCTGCTCCAGCCTCCTTCTGGGGGACACGTTGCACCACTGCACTGCCCTGGGAGAGAAATTCCTTTCTCCTTGTGTCCAGCCTGGACCTGCCCAGCTGCCCTTGGCATTAATTCTTTCTTTTGCCAGCTGGTCTCTACTAGGTAGAAAGGATCCACCATGTCTGAAACCACCCTTCAAGCCCACCCAGGACTCTCCTCCACTGTCCTCAGTCTCCACTCCACTGAGCACAGAGCTCCTTTGTCCCTCTGTAGTGATCATGTGCTCGAGGCCACGGGCACCTGGACAAGAAGGTCGGTTCTTTTCTACAGGAAGGAAACCACAGAACCCCAGTGTTTTGAAGGCAGATGAGAGGCAGCCACCAGAGGCCAAGGCAAGGCAGACCTGTCTGTCCTTGCAGCTTCTGTCTGAAAGCAACCCTTGGACATACGGGGAGTTTTGGAGGTGGAATTCCATTTCAGCTGTGGGTGCCTGGACGGGAATGACACTTCTTCTCCCCAGGAAGGAAAGGGCAGAGCCCCAGTGTTTCAAAGGCTGATTAGTGGTGCCTCAAGGAGGCCAAGGCCAGCCAGACCTGTTTGTCTTGGCAGCTTTTGTCTTGGAGCAATCCTTGGCTAGATGCAATTTGGGAGGCCAAATCCCAGTTTTGTCCGTGGACATCTGGCCCAGAAGGACAGTTCTTTTCCATTGGCAGCAAAGTGAGGAGGCCCAGTGTTTCAAAGGCAGATGAGAGCTGGCCCTCAGGAAGCCAAGGGAAGCTGGACATTCCTGGCAGCTTTTGTCGGGGAGCTATTCCTTGGAGATATGGAATTTCAGAGGTGGATTCCCAATTTTGGCCATGGATGGCTGGACTTGAAAGATGGTTTTTTCCATGGGAAGAGAAGCACAGCCCCCGCCTGTTTTGAAGGCAGATGCGAGGTGGCCCCTAAGAGGCCAAGGCCAGCCTGAGCTGTCTGTCCTGGCAGGTTTCACATGGGAACAATCCTCGGATAGAATCCAATTTGGAGGTAGAATCCTAATTTCAGCCATGGGTCCCTGGAGGAGAAGGACAGTGCTTTCGCACAGAAAGGAAAGCAAGGAACTCCAGCGTTTCAGGGCCAGAGGAGAAGCACCCCTCAACATGCCAAGCTCAGCTGGACCAGGCAGGTGGCCCCCAGGAGGCCAAGCCAACCACACCTGTTCCACGCTCTTTGCAGCCTTGGGGCCCTGCAGCATCACCATTTTGTTCCCCTGAGGCCCAGCAATATCACAGTGGTCTCCTTGGCTCTACAGCGGCACAAAGGCCCCTTGCTTCCACGAGGCCTGGCTGTGTCACAATGGTTTCCTTGGTTCCATGGGGCTGCAGAATAACACAATGGCCCACTGGTTCCATGAGGTCACAGAGGGTCACAAGGGTCTCCATGATTCCGTAAGGTGCTGCAGGGTCACAATGGCTCCTTGGTTCTATTGGGCTCCCCAGGATCACAATGGCCCCTTGGTTCCACAAGGCCTGGCTGTGGCACACTGGCCCTTTGCTTCCGTGAGACCTTGCAGTGTCACAATGGCCCCTTGCTTCTGTCAGGCCTGGCTGTGTCACAATGGCCCCTGGCTCCCATGAGGCCCTGTGATGTCACAATGGTCTCACTGGTTCCACGAGGCCCTGCAGTTCCACAATGGCCCTTCAGTGTCACAAGGCCTTGAAGTGTCATAATAGTCTCAGCGGGTTCCCCAGCTGCTTCACAATGGCCTCCTTGGTTCCATGATGCCCCGTAGCGTAACAACGGTATCCTTGCTTGCACACAGTCAGAATGGCCCCGTGGCCTCCTGGAGCCCCACAGTGTCACTACGATCCCCTTGATTCCACGAGGCCCTGCCGTGCTACAATGACCCCTTGCTTATACAAGGCCCTGCTGTGTCACAATGGCCCCTTGCTTCTGAAGTGTGCAAGAGCCTAATACTAAGAGAAAGGCGCCAAAAAACGCTTCGCCATTATCACTGCTCAACACCTGAAAGGCTTCAAAAGTGCTTCGTCATGATGGCTGCTTATCATAATCACTTTTGAATGCCTGGAAACTACGTGCCGTACGGGCCGTGCATAGCCCGCCTTGAGGCCCATAAAAAGGAAGGCAAAACTGGTGCAAAATGTGGAGGCAAAAGCAAAAGGTAGAATCCCCGCCCTTTGCCTTTCCCCCCACCACCACCATCGCCTGCCGTGAGGCACCCTGAGGCCTCCGGGAGCCGACGCCGCCCGCCTGGGGAGCACCCCCCAATCCTTCACCCCTGGACTGAAATCCCGAGGGAGTTGTGCAACCCCTAGCCCTGCTCCTTCGTCCCAGGCGGAGCCAGGTTCAGCTGCAAGCATCGAGCCTGCATCTCGGAGGATGGGCCGCCGCTTTCCAGCCAAACTGCTCTAGACTTCAGAAGAGGCAGATAAGACGCTTCAAACAGCAGGGGAAAAAAGGCAAAAACTTCTCCACTTCCCCCACCCTGTCTCAGCAGCAACAAAGGTAGCACAGTGTGGTGGTGACTTATCCAGTGCTTGTTAGAGTAACCTTGTCTTTTCTAACTTTTCTCTACTTTTCTCCTTCTTTCTCTTTGCCTCTCTTACCATTAGATAAAGAGATACCCATTTGTTTGGCACCAACATTTAATCTCGTTTGGTTTTAATCTGGTCTTTGGGAATATTTTGAACCTTCAAAGTTCTTTCCTTTTTATACTCAGAGATTTCCTTTTCTTTGCCCTTCTGGGTGTAAATCAGATAGTAACAAAGTGTCATAATGCTCTCCACGGTTCCGTGAGGCGCCACAATGTCACAATGGACTTTTGGTTCCATGAACTTTGGTACTGTCAGCAACAGTCTCCTTGGCTCCGCAGTGTCACAATGGACCCTTGGCTCCGTGAGGTTCAGTAGCGTAACACGGACGCCTTGATTGCATGAGGTTGTGCAGTGTCACAATGATCTCCTTGGTTCTGCGGCCCTGCTGTGTAACAATGGGCCCCTTCCTTTGCTGATGGCTCTGCGTCCTGCCTGCCTCTGCCTTGGCACACAAAGCCTTGGGCTGCTCCAGACTCCTTCTGGGGGACACGTTGCACCACTCACTGCACTGCCCTGGGAGAGAAATTCCTTTCTCCTTGTGTCCAGCCTGGACCTGCCCAGCTGCCCTTGGCATTAATTCTTTCTTTTGCCAGCTGGTCTCTACTAGCTAGAAAGGATCCACCATGTCTGAAACCACCCTTCAAGCCCACCCAGGACTCTCCTCCACTGTCCTCAGTCTCCACTCCACTGAGCACAGAGCTCCTTTGTCCCTCTGTAGTGATCATGTGCTCGAGGCCACGGGCACCTGGACAAGAAGGTCGGTTCTTTTCTACAGGAAGGAAACCACAGAACCCCAGTGTTTTGAAGGCAGATGAGAGGCAGCCACCAGAGGCCAAGGCAAGGCAGACCTGTCTGTCCTTGCAGCTTCTGTCTGAAAGCAACCCTTGGACATACGGGGAGTTTTGGAGGTGGAATTCCATTTCAGCTGTGGGTGCCTGGACGGGAATGACACTTCTTCTCCCCAGGAAGGAAAGGGCAGAGCCCCAGTGTTTCAAAGGCTGATTAGTGGTGCCTCAAGGAGGCCAAGGCCAGCCAGACCTGTTTGTCTTGGCAGCTTTTGTCTTGGAGCAATCCTTGGCTAGATGCAATTTGGGGGGCCAAATCCCAGTTTTGTCCGTGGACATCTGGCCCAGAAGGACAGTTCTTTTCCATTGGCAGCAAAGTGAGGAGGCCCAGTGTTTCAAAGGCAGATGAGAGCTGGCCCTCAGGAAGCCAAGGGAAGCTGGACATTCCTGGCAGCTTTTGTCAGGGAGCTATTCCTTGGAGATATGGAATTTCAGAGGTGGATTCCCAATTTTGGCCATGGATGGCTGGACTTGAAAGATGGTTTTTTCCATGGGAAGAGAAGCACAGCCCCCGCCTGTTTTGAAGGCAGATGCGAGGTGGCCCCTAAGAGGCCAAGGCCAGCCTGAGCTGTCTGTCCTGGCAGGTTTCACATGGGAACAATCCTCGGACAGAATCCAAGTTGGAGGTAGAATCCTAATTTCAGCCATGGGTCCCTGGAGGAGAAGGACAGTGCTTTCGCACAGAAAGGAAAGCAAGGAACTCCAGCGTTTCAGGGCCAGAGGAGAAGCACCCCTCAACATGCCAAGCTCAGCTGGACCAGGCAGGTGGCCCCCAGGAGGCCAAGCCAACCACACCTGTTCCACGCTCTTTGCAGCCTTGGGGCCCTGCAGCATCACCATTTTGTTCCCCTGAGGCCCAGCAATATCACAGTGGTCTCCTTGGCTCTACAGCGGCACAAAGGCCCCTTGCTGCCACGAGGCCTGGCTGTGTCACTATGGTTTCCTTGGTTCCATGGGGCTGCAGAATAACACAATGGCCCACTGGTTCCATGAGGTCACAGAGGGTCACAAGGGTCTCCATGATTCCGTAAGGTGCTGCAGGGTCACAATGGCTCCTTGGTTCTATTGGGCTCCCCAGGATCACAATGGCCCCTTGGTTCCACAAGGCCTGGCTGTGGCACACTGGCCCTTTGCTTCCGTGAGACCTTGCAGTGTCACAATGGCCCCTTGCTTCTGTCAGGCCTGGCTGTGTCACAATGGCCCCTGGCTCCCATGAGGCCCTGTGATGTCACAATGGTCTCACTGGTTCCACGAGGCCCTGCAGTTCCACAATGGCCCTTCAGTGTCACAAGGCCTTGAAGTGTCATAATAGTCTCAGCGGGTTGCCCAGCTGCTTCACAATGGCCTCCTTGGTTCCATGATGCCCCGTAGCGTAACAACGGTATCCTTGCTTGCACACAGTCAGAATGGCCCCGTGGCCTCCTGGAGCCCCACAGTGTCACTACGATCCCCTTGATTCCACGAGGCCCTGCCGTGCTACAATGACCCCTTGCTTATACAAGGCCCTGCTGTGTCACAATGGCCCCTTGCTTCTGAAGTGTGCAAGAGCCTAATACTAAGAGAAAGGCGCCAAAAAACGCTTCGCCATTATCACTGCTCAACACCTGAAAGGCTTCAAAAGTGCTTCGTCATGATGGCTGCTTATCATAATCACTTTTGAACGCCTGGAAACTATGTGCCGTACGGGCCGTGCATAGCCCGCCTTGAGGCCCATAAAAAGGAAGGCAAAACTGGTGCAAAATGTGGAGGCAAAAGCAAAAGGTAGAATCCCCGCCCTTTGCCTTTCCCCCCCCCACCACCATCGCCTGCCGTGAGGCACCCTGAGGCCTCCGGGAGCCGACGCCGCCCGCCTGGGGAGCACCCCCCAATCCTTCACCCCTGGACTGAAATCCCGAGGGAGTTGTGCAACCCCTAGCCCTGCTCCTTCGTCCCAGGCGGAGCCAGGTTCAGCTGCAAGCATCGAGCCTGCATCTCGGAGGATGGGCCGCCGCTTTCCAGCCAAACTGCTCTAGACTTCAGAAGAGGCAGATAAGAGGCTTCAAACAGCAGGAAAAAAAAGGCAAAAACTTCTCCACTTCCCCCACCCTGTCTCAGCAGCAACAAAGGTAGCACAGTGTGGTGGTGACTTATCCAGTGCTTGTTAGAGTAACCTTGTCTTTTCTAACTTTTCTCTACTTTTCTCCTTCTTTCTCTTTGCCTCTCTTACCATTAGATAAAGAGATACCCATTTGTTTGGCACCAACATTTAATCTCGTTTGGTTTTAATCTGGTCTTTGGGAATATTTTGAACCTTCAAAGTTCTTTCCTTTTTATACTCAGAGATTTCCTTTTCTTTGCCCATCTGGGTGTAAATCACATAGTAACAAAGTGTAATAATGCTCTCCACGGTTCCGTGAGGCGCCACAATGTCACAATGGACTTTTGGTTCCATGAACTTTGGTACTGTCAGCAACAGTCTCCTTGGCTCCGCAGTGTCACAATGGACCCTTGGCTCCGTGAGGTTCAGTAGCGTAACACGGACGCCTTGATTGCATGAGGTTGTGCAGTGTCACAATGATCTCCTTGGTTCTGCGGCCCTGCTGTGTAACAATGGGCCCCTTCCTTTGCTGATGGCTCTGCGTCCTGCCTGCCTCTGCCTTGGCACACAAAGCCTTGGGCTGCTCCAGCCTCCTTCTGGGGGACACGTTGCACCACTGCACTGCCCTGGGAGAGAAATTCCTTTCTCCTTGTGTCCAGCCTGGACCTGCCCAGCTGCCCTTGGCATTAATTCTTTCTTTTGCCAGCTGGTCTCTACTAGCTAGAAAGGATCCACCATGTCTGAAACCACCCTTCAAGCCCACCCAGGACTCTCCTCCACTGTCCTCAGTCTCCACTCCACTGAGCACAGAGCTCCTTTGTCCCTCTGTAGTGATCATGTGCTCGAGGCCACGGGCACCTGGACAAGAAGGTCGGTTCTTTTCTACAGGAAGGAAACCACAGAACCCCAGTGTTTTGAAGGCAGATGAGAGGCAGCCACCAGAGGCCAAGGCAAGGCAGACGTGTCTGTCCTTGCAGCTTCTGTCTGAAAGCAACCCTTGGACATACGGGGAGTTTTGGAGGTGGAATTCCATTTCAGCTGTGGGTGCCTGGACGGGAATGACACTTCTTCTCCCCAGGAAGGAAAGGGCAGAGCCCCAGTGTTTCAAAGGCTGATTAGTGGTGCCTCAAGGAGGCCAAGGCCAGCCAGACCTGTTTGTCTTGGCAGCTTTTGTCTTGGAGCAATCCTTGGCTAGATGCAATTTGGAGGCCAAATCCCAGTTTTGTCCGTGGACATCTGGCCCAGAAGGACAGTTCTTTTCCATTGGCAGCAAAGTGAGGAGGCCCAGTGTTTCAAAGGCAGATGAGAGCTGGCCCTCAGGAAGCCAAGGGAAGCTGGACATTCCTGGCAGCTTTTGTCGGGGAGCTATTCCTTGGAGATATGGAATTTCAGAGGTGGATTCCCAATTTTGGCCATGGATGGCTGGACTTGAAAGATGGTTTTTTCCATGGGAAGAGAAGCACAGCCCCCGCCTGTTTTGAAGGCAGATGCGAGGTGGCCCCTAAGAGGCCAAGGCCAGCCTGAGCTGTCTGTCCTGGCAGGTTTCACATGGGAACAATCCTCGGACAGAATCCAATTTGGAGGTAGAATCCTAATTTCAGCCATGGGTCCCTGGAGGAGAAGGACAGTGCTTTCGCACAGAAAGGAAAGCAAGGAACTCCAGCATTTCAGGGCCAGAGGAGAAGCACCCCTCAACATGCCAAGCTCAGCTGGACCAGGCAGGTGGCCCCCAGGAGGCCAAGCCAACCACACCTGTTCCACGCTCTTTGCAGCCTTGGGGCCCTGCAGCATCACCATTTTGTTCCCCTGAGGCCCAGCAATAGCACAGTGGTCTCCTTGGCTCTACAGCGGCACAAAGGCCCCTTGCTTCCATGAGGCCTGGCTGTGTCACAATGGTTTCCTTGGTTCCATGGGGCTGCAGAATAACACAATGGCCCACTGGTTCCATGAGGTCACAGAGGGTCACAAGGGTCTCCATGATTCCGTAAGGTGCTGCAGGGTCACAATGGCTCCTTGGTTCTATTGGGCTCCCCAGGATCACAATGGCCCCTTGGTTCCACAAGGCCTGGCTGTGGCACACTGGCCCTTTGCTTCCATGAGACCTTGCAGTGTCACAATGGCCCCTTGCTTCTGTCAGGCCTGGCTGTGTCACAATGGCCCCTGGCTCCCATGAGGCCCTGTGATGTCACAATGGTCTCACTGGTTCCACGAGGCCCTGCAGTTCCACCATGGCCCTTCAGTGTCACAAGGCCTTGAAGTGTCATAATAGTCTCAGCGGGTTGCCCAGCTGCTTCACAATGGCCTCCTTGGTTCCATGATGCCCCGTAGCGTAACAACGGTATCCTTGCTTGCACACAGTCAGAATGGCCCCGTGGCCTCCTGGAGCCCCACAGTGTCACTACGATCCCCTTGATTCCACGAGGCCCTGCCGTGCTACAATGACCCCTTGCTTATACAAGGCCCTGCTGTGTCACAATGGCCCCTTGCTTCTGAAGTGTGCAAGAGCCTAATACTAAGAGAAAGGCGCCAAAAAACGCTTCGCCATTATCACTGCTCAACACCTGAAAGGCTTCAAAAGTGCTTCATCATGATGGCTGCTTATCATAATCACTTTTGAACGCCTGGAAACTACGTGCCGTACGGGCCGTGCATAGCCCGCCTTGAGGCCCATAAAAAGGAAGGCAAAACTGGTGCAAAATGTGGAGGCAAAAGCAAAAGGTAGAATCCCCGCCCTTTGCCTTTCCCCCCACCACCACCATCGCCTGCCGTGAGGCACCCTGAGGCCTCCGGGAGCCGACGCCGCCCGCCTGGGGAGCACCCCCCAATCCTTCATCCCTGGACTGAAATCCCGAGGGAGTTGTGCAACCCCTAGCCCTGCTCCTTCGTCCCAGGCGGAGCCAGGTTCAGCTGCAAGCATCGAGCCTGCATCTCGGAGGATGGGCCGCCGCTTTCCAGCCAAACTGCTCTAGACTTCAGAAGAGGCAGATAAGAGGCTTCAAACAGCAGGAAAAAAAAGGCAAAAACTTCTCCACTTCCCCCACCCTGTCTCAGCAGCAACAAAGGTAGCACAGTGTGGTGGTGACTTATCCAGTGCTTGTTAGAGTAACCTTGTCTTTTCTAACTTTTCTCTACTTTTCTCCTTCTTTCTCTTTGCCTCTCTTACCATTAGATAAAGAGATACCCATTTGTTTGGCACCAACATTTAATCTCGTTTGGTTTTAATCTGGTCTTTGGGAATATTTTGAACTTTCAAAGTTCTTTCCTTTTTATACTCAGAGATTTCCTTTTCTTTGCCCTTCTGGGTGTAAATCAGATAGTAACAAAGTGTCATAATGCTCTCCACGGTTCTGTGAGGCGCCACAATGTCACAATGGACTTTTGGTTCCATGAACTTTGGTACTGTCAGCAACAGTCTCCTTGGCTCCGCAGGGTCACAATGGACCCTTGGCTCCGTGAGGTTCAGTAGCGTAACACGGACGCCTTGATTGCATGAGGTTGTGCAGTGTCACAATGATCTCCTTGGTTCTGCGGCCCTGCTGTGTAACAATGGGCCCCTTCCTTTGCTGATGGCTCTGCGTCCTGCCTGCCTCTGCCTTGGCACACAAAGCCTTGGGCTGCTCCAGACTCCTTCTGGGGGACACGTTGCACCACTGCACTGCCCTGGGAGAGAAATTCCTTTCTCCTTGTGTCCAGCCTGGACCTGCCCAGCTGCCCTTGGCATTAATTCTTTCTTTTGCCAGCTGGTCTCTACTAGCTAGAAAGGATCCACCATGTCTGAAACCACCCTTCAAGCCCACCCAGGACTCTCCTCCACTGTCCTCAGTCTCCACTCCACTGAGCACAGAGCTCCTTTGTCCCTCTGTAGTGATCATGTGCTCGAGGCCACGGGCACCTGGACAAGAAGGTCGGTTCTTTTCTACAGGAAGGAAACCACAGAACCCCAGTGTTTTGAAGGCAGATGAGAGGCAGCCACCAGAGGCCAAGGCAAGGCAGACGTGTCTGTCCTTGCAGCTTCTGTCTGAAAGCAACCCTTGGACATACGGGGAGTTTTGGAGGTGGAATTCCATTTCAGCTGTGGGTGCCTGGACGGGAATGACACTTCTTCTCCCCAGGAAGGAAAGGGCAGAGCCCCAGTGTTTCAAAGGCTGATTAGTGGTGCCTCAAGGAGGCCAAGGCCAGCCAGACCTGTTTGTCTTGGCAGCTTTTGTCTTGGAGCAATCCTTGGCTAGATGCAATTTGGGAGGCCAAATCCCAGTTTTGTCCGTGGACATCTGGCCCAGAAGGACAGTTCTTTTCCATTGGCAGCAAAGTGAGGAGGCCCAGTGTTTCAAAGGCAGATGAGAGCTGGCCCTCAGGAAGCCAAGGGAAGCTGGACATTCCTGGCAGCTTTTGTCGGGGAGCTATTCCTTGGAGATATGGAATTTCAGAGGTGGATTCCCAATTTTGGCCATGGATGGCTGGACTTGAAAGATGGTTTTTTCCATGGGAAGAGAAGCACAGCCCCCGCCTGTTTTGAAGGCAGATGCGAGGTGGCCCCTAAGAGGCCAAGGCCAGCCTGAGCTGTCTGTCCTGGCAGGTTTCACATGGGAACAATCCTCGGACAGAATCCAATTTGGAGGTAGAATCCTAATTTCAGCCATGGGTCCCTGGAGGAGAAGGACAGTGCTTTCGCACAGAAAGGAAAGCAAGGAACTCCAGCGTTTCAGGGCCAGAGGAGAAGCACCCCTCAACATGCCAAGCTCAGCTGGACCAGGCAGGTGGCCCCCAGGAGGCCAAGCCAACCACACCTGTTCCACGCTCTTTGCAGCCTTGGGGCCCTGCAGCATCACCATTTTGTTCCCCTGAGGCCCAGCAATAGCACAGTGGTCTCCTTGGCTCTACAGCGGCACAAAGGCCCCTTGCTTCCACGAGGCCTGGCTGTGTCACAATGGTTTCCTTGGTTCCATGGGGCTGCAGAATAACACAATGGCCCACTGGTTCCATGAGGTCACAGAGGGTCACAAGGGTCTCCATGATTCCGTAAGGTGCTGCAGGGTCACAATGGCTCCTTGGTTCTATTGGGCTCCCCAGGATCACAATGGCCCCTTGGTTCCACAAGGCCTGGCTGTGGCACACTGGCCCTTTGCTTCCATGAGACCTTGCAGTGTCACAATGGCCCCTTGCTTCTGTCAGGCCTGGCTGTGTCACAATGGCCCCTGGCTCCCATGAGGCCCTGTGATGTCACAATGGTCTCACTGGTTCCACGAGGCCCTGCAGTTCCACCATGGCCCTTCAGTGTCACAAGGCCTTGAAGTGTCATAATAGTCTCAGCGGGTTGCCCAGCTGCTTCACAATGGCCTCCTTGGTTCCATGATGCCCCGTAGCGTAACAACGGTATCCTTGCTTGCACACAGTCAGAATGGCCCCGTGGCCTCCTGGAGCCCCACAGTGTCACTACGATCCCCTTGATTCCACGAGGCCCTGCCGTGCTACAATGACCCCTTGCTTATACAAGGCCCTGCTGTGTCACAATGGCCCCTTGCTTCTGAAGTGTGCAAGAGCCTAATACTAAGAGAAAGGCGCCAAAAAACGCTTCGCCATTATCACTGCTCAACACCTGAAAGGCTTCAAAAGTGCTTCATCATGATGGCTGCTTATCATAATCACTTTTGAACGCCTGGAAACTACGTGCCGTACGGGCCGTGCATAGCCCGCCTTGAGGCCCATAAAAAGGAAGGCAAAACTGGTGCAAAATGTGGAGGCAAAAGCAAAAGGTAGAATCCCCGCCCTTTGCCTTTCCCCCCACCACCACCATCGCCTGCCGTGAGGCACCCTGAGGCCTCCGGGAGCCGACGCCGCCCGCCTGGGGAGCACCCCCCAATCCTTCATCCCTGGACTGAAATCCCGAGGGAGTTGTGCAACCCCTAGCCCTGCTCCTTCGTCCCAGGCGGAGCCAGGTTCAGCTGCAAGCATCGAGCCTGCATCTCGGAGGATGGGCCGCCGCTTTCCAGCCAAACTGCTCTAGACTTCAGAAGAGGCAGATAAGAGGCTTCAAACAGCAGGAAAAAAAAGGCAAAAACTTCTCCACTTCCCCCACCCTGTCTCAGCAGCAACAAAGGTAGCACAGTGTGGTGGTGACTTATCCAGTGCTTGTTAGAGTAACCTTGTCTTTTCTAACTTTTCTCTACTTTTCTCCTTCTTTCTCTTTGCCTCTCTTACCATTAGATAAAGAGATACCCATTTGTTTGGCACCAACATTTAATCTCGTTTGGTTTTAATCTGGTCTTTGGGAATATTTTGAACTTTCAAAGTTCTTTCCTTTTTATACTCAGAGATTTCCTTTTCTTTGCCCTTCTGGGTGTAAATCAGATAGTAACAAAGTGTCATAATGCTCTCCACGGTTCTGTGAGGCGCCACAATGTCACAATGGACTTTTGGTTCCATGAACTTTGGTACTGTCAGCAACAGTCTCCTTGGCTCCGCAGGGTCACAATGGACCCTTGGCTCCGTGAGGTTCAGTAGCGTAACACGGACGCCTTGATTGCATGAGGTTGTGCAGTGTCACAATGATCTCCTTGGTTCTGCGGCCCTGCTGTGTAACAATGGGCCCCTTCCTTTGCTGATGGCTCTGCGTCCTGCCTGCCTCTGCCTTGGCACACAAAGCCTTGGGCTGCTCCAGACTCCTTCTGGGGGACACGTTGCACCACTGCACTGCCCTGGGAGAGAAATTCCTTTCTCCTTGTGTCCAGCCTGGACCTGCCCAGCTGCCCTTGGCATTAATTCTTTCTTTTGCCAGCTGGTCTCTACTAGCTAGAAAGGATCCACCATGTCTGAAACCACCCTTCAAGCCCACCCAGGACTCTCCTCCACTGTCCTCAGTCTCCACTCCACTGAGCACAGAGCTCCTTTGTCCCTCTGTAGTGATCATGTGCTCGAGGCCACGGGCACCTGGACAAGAAGGTCGGTTCTTTTCTACAGGAAGGAAACCACAGAACCCCAGTGTTTTGAAGGCAGATGAGAGGCAGCCACCAGAGGCCAAGGCAAGGCAGACGTGTCTGTCCTTGCAGCTTCTGTCTGAAAGCAACCCTTGGACATACGGGGAGTTTTGGAGGTGGAATTCCATTTCAGCTGTGGGTGCCTGGACGGGAATGACACTTCTTCTCCCCAGGAAGGAAAGGGCAGAGCCCCAGTGTTTCAAAGGCTGATTAGTGGTGCCTCAAGGAGGCCAAGGCCAGCCAGACCTGTTTGTCTTGGCAGCTTTTGTCTTGGAGCAATCCTTGGCTAGATGCAATTTGGGAGGCCAAATCCCAGTTTTGTCCGTGGACATCTGGCCCAGAAGGACAGTTCTTTTCCATTGGCAGCAAAGTGAGGAGGCCCAGTGTTTCAAAGGCAGATGAGAGCTGGCCCTCAGGAAGCCAAGGGAAGCTGGACATTCCTGGCAGCTTTTGTCGGGGAGCTATTCCTTGGAGATATGGAATTTCAGAGGTGGATTCCCAATTTTGGCCATGGATGGCTGGACTTGAAAGATGGTTTTTTCCATGGGAAGAGAAGCACAGCCCCCGCCTGTTTTGAAGGCAGATGCGAGGTGGCCCCTAAGAGGCCAAGGCCAGCCTGAGCTGTCTGTCCTGGCAGGTTTCACATGGGAACAATCCTCGGACAGAATCCAATTTGGAGGTAGAATCCTAATTTCAGCCATGGGTCCCTGGAGGAGAAGGACAGTGCTTTCGCACAGAAAGGAAAGCAAGGAACTCCAGCGTTTCAGGGCCAGAGGAGAAGCACCCCTCAACATGCCAAGCTCAGCTGGACCAGGCAGGTGGCCCCCAGGAGGCCAAGCCAACCACACCTGTTCCACGCTCTTTGCAGCCTTGGGGCCCTGCAGCATCACCATTTTGTTCCCCTGAGGCCCAGCAATAGCACAGTGGTCTCCTTGGCTCTACAGCGGCACAAAGGCCCCTTGCTTCCACGAGGCCTGGCTGTGTCACAATGGTTTCCTTGGTTCCATGGGGCTGCAGAATAACACAATGGCCCACTGGTTCCATGAGGTCACAGAGGGTCACAAGGGTCTCCATGATTCCGTAAGGTGCTGCAGGGTCACAATGGCTCCTTGGTTCTATTGGGCTCCCCAGGATCACAATGGCCCCTTGGTTCCACAAGGCCTGGCTGTGGCACACTGGCCCTTTGCTTCCGTGAGACCTTGCAGTGTCACAATGGCCCCTTGCTTCTGTCAGGCCTGGCTGTGTCACAATGGCCCCTGGCTCCCATGAGGCCCTGTGATGTCACAATGGTCTCACTGGTTCCACGAGGCCCTGCAGTTCCACCATGGCCCTTCAGTGTCACAAGGCCTTGAAGTGTCATAATAGTCTCAGCGGGTTGCCCAGCTGCTTCACAATGGCCTCCTTGGTTCCATGATGCCCCGTAGCGTAACAACGGTATCCTTGCTTCCACACAGTCAGAATGGCCCCGTGGCCTCCTGGAGCCCCACAGTGTCACTACGATCCCCTTGATTCCACGAGGCCCTGCCGTGCTACAATGACCCCTTGCTTATACAAGGCCCTGCTGTGTCACAATGGCCCCTTGCTTCTGAAGTGTGCAAGAGCCTAATACTAAGAGAAAGGCGCCAAAAAACGCTTCGCCATTGTCACTGCTCAACACCTGAAAGGCTTCAAAAGTGCTTCGTCATGATGGCTGCTTATCATAATCACTTTTGAACGCCTGGAAACTACGTGCCGTACGGGCCGTGCATAGCCCGCCTTGAGGCCCATAAAAAGGAAGGCAAAACTGGTGCAAAATGTGGAGGCAAAAGCAAAAGGTAGAATCCCCGCCCTTTGCCTTTCCCCCCACCACCACCATCGCCTGCCGTGAGGCACCCTGAGGCCTCCGGGAGCCGACGCCGCCCGCCTGGGGAGCACCCCCCAATCCTTCACCCCTGGACTGAAATCCCGAGGGAGTTGTGCAACCCCTAGCCCTGCTCCTTCGTCCCAGGCGGAGCCAGGTTCAGCTGCAAGCATCGAGCCTGCATCTCGGAGGATGGGCCGCCGCTTTCCAGCCAAACTGCTCTAGACTTCAGAAGAGGCAGATAAGAGGCTTCAAACAGCAGGAAAAAAAAGGCAAAAACTTCTCCACTTCCCCCACCCTGTCTCAGCAGCAACAAAGGTAGCACAGTGTGGTGGTGACTTATCCAGTGCTTGTTAGAGTAACCTTGTCTTTTCTAACTTTTCTCTACTTTTCTCCTTCTTTCTCTTTGCCTCTCTTACCATTAGATAAAGAGATACCCATTTGTTTGGCACCAACATTTAATCTCGTTTGGTTTTAATCTGGTCTTTGGGAATATTTTGAACCTTCAAAGTTCTTTCCTTTTTATACTCAGAGATTTCCTTTTCTTTGCCCTTCTGGGTGTAAATCAGATAGTAACAAAGTGTCATAATGCTCTCCACGGTTCCGTGAGGCGCCACAATGTCACAATGGACTTTTGGTTCCATGAACTTTGGTACTGTCAGCAACAGTCTCCTTGGCTCCGCAGTGTCACAATGGACCCTTGGCTCCGTGAGGTTCAGTAGCGTAACACGGACGCCTTGATTGCATGAGGTTGTGCAGTGTCACAATGATCTCCTTGGTTCTGCGGCCCTGCTGTGTAACAATGGGCCCCTTCCTTTGCTGATGGCTCTGCGTCCTGCCTGCCTCTGCCTTGGCACACAAAGCCTTGGGCTGCTCCAGACTCCTTCTGGGGGACACGTTGCACCACTGCACTGCCCTGGGAGAGAAATTCCTTTCTCCTTGTGTCCAGCCTGGACCTGCCCAGCTGCCCTTGGCATTAATTCTTTCTTTTGCCAGCTGGTCTCTACTAGGTAGAAAGGATCCACCATGTCTGAAACCACCCTTCAAGCCCACCCAGGACTCTCCTCCACTGTCCTCAGTCTCCACTCCACTGAGCACAGAGCTCCTTTGTCCCTCTGTAGTGATCATGTGCTCGAGGCCACGGGCACCTGGACAAGAAGGTCGGTTCTTTTCTACAGGAAGGAAACCACAGAACCCCAGTGTTTTGAAGGCAGATGAGAGGCAGCCACCAGAGGCCAAGGCAAGGCAGACCTGTCTGTCCTTGCAGCTTCTGTCTGAAAGCAACCCTTGGACATACGGGGAGTTTTGGAGGTGGAATTCCATTTCAGCTGTGGGTGCCTGGACGGGAATGACACTTCTTCTCCCCAGGAAGGAAAGGGCAGAGCCCCAGTGTTTCAAAGGCTGATTAGTGGTGCCTCAAGGAGGCCAAGGCCAGCCAGACCTGTTTGTCTTGGCAGCTTTTGTCTTGGAGCAATCCTTGGCTAGATGCAATTTGGGAGGCCAAATCCCAGTTTTGTCCGTGGACATCTGGCCCAGAAGGACAGTTCTTTTCCATTGGCAGCAAAGTGAGGAGGCCCAGTGTTTCAAAGGCAGATGAGAGCTGGCCCTCAGGAAGCCAAGGGAAGCTGGACATTCCTGGCAGCTTTTGTCGGGGAGCTATTCCTTGGAGATATGGAATTTCAGAGGTGGATTCCCAATTTTGGCCATGGATGGCTGGACTTGAAAGATGGTTTTTTCCATGGGAAGAGAAGCACAGCCCCCGCGTGTTTTGAAGGCAGATGCGAGGTGGCCCCTAAGAGGCCAAGGCCAGCCTGAGCTGTCTGTCCTGGCAGGTTTCACATGGGAACAATCCTCGGACAGAATCCAATTTGGAGGTAGAATCCTAATTTCAGCCATGGGTCCCTGGAGGAGAAGGACAGTGCTTTCGCACAGAAAGGAAAGCAAGGAACTCCAGCGTTTCAGGGCCAGAGGAGAAGCACCCCTCAACATGCCAAGCTCAGCTGGACCAGGCAGGTGGCCCCCAGGAGGCCAAGCCAACCACACCTGTTCCACGCTCTTTGCAGCCTTGGGGCCCTGCAGCATCACCATTTTGTTCCCCTGAGGCCCAGCAATAGCACAGTGGTCTCCTTGGCTCTACAGCGGCACAAAGGCCCCTTGCTGCCACGAGGCCTGGCTGTGTCACAATGGTTTCCTTGGTTCCATGGGGCTGCAGAATAACACAATGGCCCACTGGTTCCATGAGGTCACAGAGGGTCACAAGGGTCTCCATGATTCCATAAGGTGCTGCAGGGTCACAATGGCTCCTTGGTTCTATTGGGCTCCCCAGGATCACAATGGCCCCTTGGTTCCACAAGGCCTGGCTGTGGCACACTGGCCCTTTGCTTCCGTGAGACCTTGCAGTGTCACAATGGCCCCTTGCTTCTGTCAGGCCTGGCTGTGTCACAATGGCCCCTGGCTCCCATGAGGCCCTGTGATGTCACAATGGTCTCACTGGTTCCACGAGGCCCTGCAGTTCCACAATGGCCCTTCAGTGTCACAAGGCCTTGAAGTGTCATAATAGTCTCAGCGGGTTGCCCAGCTGCTTCACAATGGCCTCCTTGGTTCCATGATGCCCCGTAGCGTAACAACGGTATCCTTGCTTGCACACAGTCAGAATGGCCCCGTGGCCTCCTGGAGCCCCACAGTGTCACTACGATCCCCTTGATTCCACGAGGCCCTGCCGTGCTACAATGACCCCTTGCTTATACAAGGCCCTGCTGTGTCACAATGGCCCCTTGCTTCTGAAGTGTGCAAGAGCCTAATACTAAGAGAAAGGCGCCAAAAAACGCTTCGCCATTATCACTGCTCAACACCTGAAAGGCTTCAAAAGTGCTTCGTCATGATGGCTGCTTATCATAATCACTTTTGAATGCCTGGAAACTACGTGCCGTACGGGCCGTGCATAGCCCGCCTTGAGGCCCATAAAAAGGAAGGCAAAACTGGTGCAAAATGTGGAGGCAAAAGCAAAAGGTAGAATCCCCGCCCTTTGCCTTTCCCCCCACCACCACCATCGCCTGCCGTGAGGCACCCTGAGGCCTCCGGGAGCCGACGCCGCCCGCCTGGGGAGCACCCCCCAATCCTTCACCCCTGGACTGAAATCCCGAGGGAGTTGTGCAACCCCTAGCCCTGCTCCTTCGTCCCAGGCGGAGCCAGGTTCAGCTGCAAGCATCGAGCCTGCATCTCGGAGGATGGGCCGCCGCTTTCCAGCCAAACTGCTCTAGACTTCAGAAGAGGCAGATAAGACGCTTCAAACAGCAGGGGAAAAAAGGCAAAAACTTCTCCACTTCCCCCACCCTGTCTCAGCAGCAACAAAGGTAGCACAGTGTGGTGGTGACTTATCCAGTGCTTGTTAGAGTAACCTTGTCTTTTCTAACTTTTCTCTACTTTTCTCCTTCTTTCTCTTTGCCTCTCTTACCATTAGATAAAGAGATACCCATTTGTTTGGCACCAACATTTAATCTCGTTTGGTTTTAATCTGGTCTTTGGGAATATTTTGAACCTTCAAAGTTCTTTCCTTTTTATACTCAGAGATTTCCTTTTCTTTGCCCTTCTGGGTGTAAATCAGATAGTAACAAAGTGTCATAATGCTCTCCACGGTTCCGTGAGGCGCCACAATGTCACAATGGACTTTTGGTTCCATGAACTTTGGTACTGTCAGCAACAGTCTCCTTGGCTCCGCAGTGTCACAATGGACCCTTGGCTCCGTGAGGTTCAGTAGCGTAACACGGACGCCTTGATTGCATGAGGTTGTGCAGTGTCACAATGATCTCCTTGGTTCTGCGGCCCTGCTGTGTAACAATGGGCCCCTTCCTTTGCTGATGGCTCTGCGTCCTGCCTGCCTCTGCCTTGGCACACAAAGCCTTGGGCTGCTCCAGCCTCCTTCTGGGGGACACGTTGCACCACTCACTGCACTGCCCTGGGAGAGAAATTCCTTTCTCCTTGTGTCCAGCCTGGACCTGCCCAGCTGCCCTTGGCATTAATTCTTTCTTTTGCCAGCTGGTCTCTACTAGCTAGAAAGGATCCACCATGTCTGAAACCACCCTTCAAGCCCACCCAGGACTCTCCTCCACTGTCCTCAGTCTCCACTCCACTGAGCACAGAGCTCCTTTGTCCCTCTGTAGTGATCATGTGCTCGAGGCCACGGGCACCTGGACAAGAAGGTCGGTTCTTTTCTACAGGAAGGAAACCACAGAACCCCAGTGTTTTGAAGGCAGATGAGAGGCAGCCACCAGAGGCCAAGGCAAGGCAGACCTGTCTGTCCTTGCAGCTTCTGTCTGAAAGCAACCCTTGGACATACGGGGAGTTTTGGAGGTGGAATTCCATTTCAGCTGTGGGTGCCTGGACGGGAATGACACTTCTTCTCCCCAGGAAGGAAAGGGCAGAGCCCCAGTGTTTCAAAGGCTGATTAGTGGTGCCTCAAGGAGGCCAAGGCCAGCCAGACCTGTTTGTCTTGGCAGCTTTTGTCTTGGAGCAATCCTTGGCTAGATGCAATTTGGGAGGCCAAATCCCAGTTTTGTCCGTGGACATCTGGCCCAGAAGGACAGTTCTTTTCCATTGGCAGCAAAGTGAGGAGGCCCAGTGTTTCAAAGGCAGATGAGAGCTGGCCCTCAGGAAGCCAAGGGAAGCTGGACATTCCTGGCAGCTTTTGTCGGGGAGCTATTCCTTGGAGATATGGAATTTCAGAGGTGGATTCCCAATTTTGGCCATGGATGGCTGGACTTGAAAGATGGTTTTTTCCATGGGAAGAGAAGCACAGCCCCCGCGTGTTTTGAAGGCAGATGCGAGGTGGCCCCTAAGAGGCCAAGGCCAGCCTGAGCTGTCTGTCCTGGCAGGTTTCACATGGGAACAATCCTCGGATAGAATCCAATTTGGAGGTAGAATCCTAATTTCAGCCATGGGTCCCTGGAGGAGAAGGACAGTGCTTTCGCACAGAAAGGAAAGCAAGGAACTCCAGCGTTTCAGGGCCAGAGGAGAAGCACCCCTCAACATGCCAAGCTCAGCTGGACCAGGCAGGTGGCCCCCAGGAGGCCAAGCCAACCACACCTGTTCCACGCTCTTTGCAGCCTTGGGGCCCTGCAGCATCACCATTTTGTTCCCCTGAGGCCCAGCAATATCACAGTGGTCTCCTTGGCTCTACAGCGGCACAAAGGCCCCTTGCTTCCACGAGGCCTGGCTGTGTCACAATGGTTTCCTTGGTTCCATGGGGCTGCAGAATAACACAATGGCCCACTGGTTCCATGAGGTCACAGAGGGTCACAAGGGTCTCCATGATTCCATAAGGTGCTGCAGGGTCACAATGGCTCCTTGGTTCTATTGGGCTCCCCAGGATCACAATGGCCCCTTGGTTCCACAAGGCCTGGCTGTGGCACACTGGCCCTTTGCTTCCGTGAGACCTTGCAGTGTCACAATGGCCCCTTGCTTCTGTGAGGCCTGGCTGTGTCACAATGGCCCCTGGCTCCCATGAGGCCCTGTGATGTCACAATGGTCTCACTGGTTCCACGAGGCCCTGCAGTTCCACAATGGCCCTTCAGTGTCACAAGGCCTTGAAGTGTCATAATAGTCTCAGCGGGTTGCCCAGCTGCTTCACAATGGCCTCCTTGGTTCCATGATGCCCCGTAGCGTAACAACGGTATCCTTGCTTCCACACAGTCAGAATGGCCCCGTGGCCTCCTGGAGCCCCACAGTGTCACTACGATCCCCTTGATTCCACGAGGCCCTGCCGTGCTACAATGACCCCTTGCTTATACAAGGCCCTGCTGTGTCACAATGGCCCCTTGCTTCTGAAGTGTGCAAGAGCCTAATACTAAGAGAAAGGCGCCAAAAAACGCTTCGCCATTATCACTGCTCAACACCTGAAAGGCTTCAAAAGTGCTTCGTCATGATGGCTGCTTATCATAATCACTTTTGAATGCTTGGAAACTACGTGCCGTACGGGCCGTGCATAGCCCGCCTTGAGGCCCATAAAAAGGAAGGCAAAACTGGTGCAAAATGTGGAGGCAAAAGCAAAAGGTAGAATCCCCGCCCTTTGCCTTTCCCCCCACCACCACCATCGCCTGCCGTGAGGCACCCTGAGGCCTCCGGGAGCCGACGCCGCCCGCCTGGGGAGCACCCCCCAATCCTTCACCCCTGGACTGAAATCCCGAGGGAGTTGTGCAACCCCTAGCCCTGCTCCTTCGTCCCAGGCGGAGCCAGGTTCAGCTGCAAGCATCGAGCCTGCATCTCGGAGGATGGGCCGCCGCTTTCCAGCCAAACTGCTCTAGACTTCAGAAGAGGCAGATAAGACGCTTCAAACAGCAGGGGAAAAAAGGCAAAAACTTCTCCACTTCCCCCACCCTGTCTCAGCAGCAACAAAGGTAGCACAGTGTGGTGGTGACTTATCCAGTGCTTGTTAGAGTAACCTTGTCTTTTCTAACTTTTCTCTACTTTTCTCCTTCTTTCTCTTTGCCTCTCTTACCATTAGATAAAGAGATACCCATTTGTTTGGCACCAACATTTAATCTCGTTTGGTTTTAATCTGGTCTTTGGGAATATTTTGAACCTTCAAAGTTCTTTCCTTTTTATACTCAGAGATTTCCTTTTCTTTGCCCTTCTGGGTGTAAATCAGATAGTAACAAAGTGTCATAATGCTCTCCACGGTTCCGTGAGGCGCCACAATGTCACAATGGACTTTTGGTTCCATGAACTTTGGTACTGTCAGCAACAGTCTCCTTGGCTCCGCAGTGTCACAATGGACCCTTGGCTCCGTGAGGTTCAGTAGCGTAACACGGACGCCTTGATTGCATGAGGTTGTGCAGTGTCACAATGATCTCCTTGGTTCTGCGGCCCTGCTGTGTAACAATGGGCCCCTTCCTTTGCTGATGGCTCTGCGTCCTGCCTGCCTCTGCCTTGGCACACAAAGCCTTGGGCTGCTCCAGACTCCTTCTGGGGGACACGTTGCACCACTGCACTGCCCTGGGAGAGAAATTCCTTTCTCCTTGTGTCCAGCCTGGACCTGCCCAGCTGCCCTTGGCATTAATTCTTTCTTTTGCCAGCTGGTCTCTACTAGCTAGAAAGGATCCACCATGTCTGAAACCACCCTTCAAGCCCACCCAGGACTCTCCTCCACTGTCCTCAGTCTCCACTCCACTGAGCACAGAGCTCCTTTGTCCCTCTGTAGTGATCATGTGCTCGAGGCCACGGGCACCTGGACAAGAAGGTCGGTTCTTTTCTACAGGAAGGAAACCACAGAACCCCAGTGTTTTGAAGGCAGATGAGAGGCAGCCACCAGAGGCCAAGGCAAGGCAGACCTGTCTGTCCTTGCAGCTTCTGTCTGAAAGCAACCCTTGGACATACGGGGAGTTTTGGAGGTGGAATTCCATTTCAGCTGTGGGTGCCTGGACGGGAATGACACTTCTTCTCCCCAGGAAGGAAAGGGCAGAGCCCCAGTGTTTCAAAGGCTGATTAGTGGTGCCTCAAGGAGGCCAAGGCCAGCCAGACCTGTTTGTCTTGGCAGCTTTTGTCTTGGAGCAATCCTTGGCTAGATGCAATTTGGGGGGCCAAATCCCAGTTTTGTCCGTGGACATCTGGCCCAGAAGGACAGTTCTTTTCCATTGGCAGCAAAGTGAGGAGGCCCAGTGTTTCAAAGGCAGATGAGAGCTGGCCCTCAGGAAGCCAAGGGAAGCTGGACATTCCTGGCAGCTTTTGTCAGGGAGCTATTCCTTGGAGATATGGAATTTCAGAGGTGGATTCCCAATTTTGGCCATGGATGGCTGGACTTGAAAGATGGTTTTTTCCATGGGAAGAGAAGCACAGCCCCCGCGTGTTTTGAAGGCAGATGCGAGGTGGCCCCTAAGAGGCCAAGGCCAGCCTGAGCTGTCTGTCCTGGCAGGTTTCACATGGGAACAATCCTCGGATAGAATCCAATTTGGAGGTAGAATCCTAATTTCAGCCATGGGTCCCTGGAGGAGAAGGACAGTGCTTTCGCACAGAAAGGAAAGCAAGGAACTCCAGCGTTTCAGGGCCAGAGGAGAAGCACCCCTCAACATGCCAAGCTCAGCTGGACCAGGCAGGTGGCCCCCAGGAGGCCAAGCCAACCACACCTGTTCCACGCTCTTTGCAGCCTTGGGGCCCTGCAGCATCACCATTTTGTTCCCCTGAGGCCCAGCAATAGCACAGTGGTCTCCTTGGCTCTACAGCGGCACAAAGGCCCCTTGCTTCCACGAGGCCTGGCTGTGTCACAATGGTTTCCTTGGTTCCATGGGGCTGCAGAATAACACAATGGCCCACTGGTTCCATGAGGTCACAGAGGGTCACAAGGGTCTCCATGATTCCGTAAGGTGCTGCAGGGTCACAATGGCTCCTTGGTTCTATTGGGCTCCCCAGGATCACAATGGCCCCTTGGTTCCACAAGGCCTGGCTGTGGCACACTGGCCCTTTGCTTCCGTGAGACCTTGCAGTGTCACAATGGCCCCTTGCTTCTGTCAGGCCTGGCTGTGTCACAATGGCCCCTGGCTCCCATGAGGCCCTGTGATGTCACAATGGTCTCACTGGTTCCACGAGGCCCTGCAGTTCCACCATGGCCCTTCAGTGTCACAAGGCCTTGAAGTGTCATAATAGTCTCAGCGGGTTGCCCAGCTGCTTCACAATGGC
Organism: Coloeus monedula; assembly: GCF_965178545.1. Classification (NCBI taxonomy): domain Eukaryota; kingdom Metazoa; phylum Chordata; class Aves; order Passeriformes; family Corvidae; genus Coloeus; species Coloeus monedula. The sequence continues at coordinate 26,884 of NW_028120746.1, read as the reverse complement.
CTCCTTGGTTCCATGATGCCCCGTAGCGTAACAACGGTATCCTTGCTTGCACACAGTCAGAATGGCCCCGTGGCCTCCTGGAGCCCCACAGTGTCACTACGATCCCCTTGATTCCACGAGGCCCTGCCGTGCTACAATGACCCCTTGCTTATACAAGGCCCTGCTGTGTCACAATGGCCCCTTGCTTCTGAAGTGTGCAAGAGCCTAATACTAAGAGAAAGGCGCCAAAAAACGCTTCGCCATTATCACTGCTCAACACCTGAAAGGCTTCAAAAGTGCTTCGTCATGATGGCTGCTTATCATAATCACTTTTGAACGCCTGGAAACTATGTGCCGTACGGGCCGTGCATAGCCCGCCTTGAGGCCCATAAAAAGGAAGGCAAAACTGGTGCAAAATGTGGAGGCAAAAGCAAAAGGTAGAATCCCCGCCCTTTGCCTTTCCCCCCCCCACCACCATCGCCTGCCGTGAGGCACCCTGAGGCCTCCGGGAGCCGACGCCGCCCGCCTGGGGAGCACCCCCCAATCCTTCACCCCTGGACTGAAATCCCGAGGGAGTTGTGCAACCCCTAGCCCTGCTCCTTCGTCCCAGGCGGAGCCAGGTTCAGCTGCAAGCATCGAGCCTGCATCTCGGAGGATGGGCCGCCGCTTTCCAGCCAAACTGCTCTAGACTTCAGAAGAGGCAGATAAGACGCTTCAAACAGCAGGGGAAAAAAGGCAAAAACTTCTCCACTTCCCCCACCCTGTCTCAGCAGCAACAAAGGTAGCACAGTGTGGTGGTGACTTATCCAGTGCTTGTTAGAGTAACCTTGTCTTTTCTAACTTTTCTCTACTTTTCTCCTTCTTTCTCTTTGCCTCTCTTACCATTAGATAAAGAGATACCCATTTGTTTGGCACCAACATTTAATCTCGTTTGGTTTTAATCTGGTCTTTGGGAATATTTTGAACCTTCAAAGTTCTTTCCTTTTTATACTCAGAGATTTCCTTTTCTTTGCCCTTCTGGGTGTAAATCAGATAGTAACAAAGTGTCATAATGCTCTCCACGGTTCCGTGAGGCGCCACAATGTCACAATGGACTTTTGGTTCCATGAACTTTGGTACTGTCAGCAACAGTCTCCTTGGCTCCGCAGTGTCACAATGGACCCTTGGCTCCGTGAGGTTCAGTAGCGTAACACGGACGCCTTGATTGCATGAGGTTGTGCAGTGTCACAATGATCTCCTTGGTTCTGCGGCCCTGCTGTGTAACAATGGGCCCCTTCCTTTGCTGATGGCTCTGCGTCCTGCCTGCCTCTGCCTTGGCACACAAAGCCTTGGGCTGCTCCAGACTCCTTCTGGGGGACACGTTGCACCACTGCACTGCCCTGGGAGAGAAATTCCTTTCTCCTTGTGTCCAGCCTGGACCTGCCCAGCTGCCCTTGGCATTAATTCTTTCTTTTGCCAGCTGGTCTCTACTAGCTAGAAAGGATCCATCATGTCTGAAACCACCCTTCAAGCCCACCCAGGACTCTCCTCCACTGTCCTCAGTCTCCACTCCACTGAGCACAGAACTCCTTTGTCCCTCTGTAGTGATCATGTGCTCGAGGCCACGGGCACCTGGACAAGAAGGTCGGTTCTTTTCTACAGGAAGGAAACCACAGAACCCCAGTGTTTTGAAGGCAGATGAGAGGCAGCCACCAGAGGCCAAGGCAAGGCAGACCTGTCTGTCCTTGCAGCTTCTGTCTGAAAGCAACCCTTGGACATACGGGGAGTTTTGGAGGTGGAATTCCATTTCAGCTGTGGGTGCCTGGACGGGAATGACACTTCTTCTCCCCAGGAAGGAAAGGGCAGAGCCCCAGTGTTTCAAAGGCTGATTAGTGGTGCCTCAAGGAGGCCAAGGCCAGCCAGACCTGTTTGTCTTGGCAGCTTTTGTCTTGGAGCAATCCTTGGCTAGATGCAATTTGGGAGGCCAAATCCCAGTTTTGTCCGTGGACATCTGGCCCAGAAGGACAGTTCTTTTCCATTGGCAGCAAAGTGAGGAGGCCCAGTGTTTCAAAGGCAGATGAGAGCTGGCCCTCAGGAAGCCAAGGGAAGCTGGACATTCCTGGCAGCGCTATTGTGTGCTTGTTTCCATGAGCGCTGACAGTGCCCAGGAAAAAGCCAAGCGCTTGGCTGGCGCGGCCCGAGTCTTGTGCGAGCAGTGGGTGGGAGAGCTCGGCTGTGCATCCTGCCTCTCTGAGACATAAAGGAATGTGATCCTGCATGTAGCGGGAAAGGAGGAGGAATCGTTTTGCTGTTGGCTGTGCAGTTTCTAGGCTGCAAAGGAAAAGGCAATTCCAGCACGGCCTCTTCCTTTCGAACCTTTTCTGTGCCATCAGCTGCTCAGCATGTAAGTCACACCCTCTGAAATGCATCCAAATCCCCGAAGATATGCTTTTTCTCTCAAGCTCAGTGTACCATCTTACCCTCTCATTTTTGCATAGCCCAAACCCCCTTCCAAACATCCAGCAGCTGCTCTTCAAGAAAAAGTCCTAGACCAAAAAGCCACTGCTGGCTTCCGTAGCCCCTTTGCTGTCTAGGAACTAGAGGAAACAAGCTGGTGATACGCACTTTCTTTCTCAACTCCATCTAGCGCATCCTTCTCTCAAGGTGGCAGAGTCCTTGGCGCAAGTGAAGCATCTCCAGCTGCAGTTCAGACTGAGACATGTGCCAGGACAGGAAACATTTGCTGACCTTGCCTCTTCCCTGTGCAACATGATTCTCGCAGCCCAGTCACCTTCACACACCTTCGCTATCCCTGAGTCCAAGCACCTAAAGCTCCCACAGACAGACGTGTCAGGAAGGAAAACGTTCCAAAAGCACCCCCTTCTCTTGTCAGCATATACATTGTGCACAACACGCTGCGGCACTGAACCTTCCTTCTCAGATCGACATGCCATCACACTTTTCCCTCTTGCAGCTCGGTTGAAAAGGCCCACCAGCTGCTCCCGCAATAGCAAAAGGTTCTACAAGTGAAAGCCAGCTCTGGGCTGCAGCTTCTCCTTGCCGCATGTAAGCCACACCAAACTCACTGATGCACTCTGTCCTTCCTTTCTCAAACGAGTACACGGGGGCCATCAGGACACACCTGTGTCCCAGCAGCTGTGTGCCCAGCCAGCACCAGGAGCAGCGCTTGAGCTGCTCCCAAAGTTGCCCCGCCCCAATGACACAGCTGGACATGGGCTGAGGGGGGGCTGGATCAGGCTTTCTTGTCCACCTGCATGCCAGGAGTCAGCACAAAATCTACCTGCATTCTCTGCAGCATGCCATCCCGGAGCAGAGCCATTCCCGAAGGAAGCCGTGAGCCCGTGACAAGCCAGTGCCGCAGTGGGACCCTAGCAGCACCTGTGGAAGGCGGGAGAGAGGAGCCCACCTGGAGCAGGTTCCTGCCAGGATTAATCATCCCGTGGCTTCCCACCAGAGTCTCGTTGCTTCCAAAAGGCCCCAGAGTGTCACTGTGGCTCCTCGGTTCCACCAGGTTCCATAGCGTCACTGTGGTGCCCAGGCTTCCGTCAGCTTCCCTAGCATCCCCACGGTCTCCAGGGCTCCCCGAGCTTCTGTGCTGGTGTCACAGTGGAGCCAGGGTTCCGTGCAGGTCCCCAGCATCACAAAGGCTCTCCTGGGAGCCACGGGTCACAAAGCATCATGGAACCAAGCTCGAGAAACCATGCTTCTTGCGGAGGCGAGACCGCGGCGGGACGCCCGGGGGCGGGGAGGGCGAAGCCCCGCCCGGGGCCGCGGGCGGGCCGGGCGCATGGCCCGGCCTGGCATGGGGAGAGGGGAGGCCGCGGAAGGGGCGGACGGGGTGGAGCACTGAAGGGAGAGCGGGACAGGGGATGCGGGACACTGGGAGAAGGAGAGGAGGAGCAGGAGAAGGAACGCGGAGGGTCTGGAGAACCGCTGCTTTTGTGTTGCTCTTCTGCTGCTGCCGCTGCTGCCGCTGCTGCCGCCGCTGCCGCTGAAGCGCTGGGAGCGTTTGTCCGCGTGTCCGTGTGTCTGTTGCCCGGGTGTCCGTTTTTCCCCCGCGCGCCCCGCGGCCGAGCCCCGCGCGCCCCGGGCCAGCACGGGCCGCTCCGCTCCGGGGCCGAAGCGGAGTCACGGAGCATCTCTTCCTCCCGCAGCCGCGCCAAACGCACCGTCTTGTTTAGCTTCTTCTTCACCAGATTGTAACTCTTCCTTGCGGCAGTCTTGCAACTTGCCCCTGCTGCTCGCTCGCCCCGCGCCGCGGTCTCTTGCTTACGAGCAAGCAAAGCGCTGTCCGCACCTTTTGCCTGGAGCAGAGCAAAGTGCTGAATGAGGCGCCTGCCAGCGCCAGGCAGAGCCAGCCCCGTGGGAGGGCAGAGCAGGACGTGAGGAGGGAGACGTGCAGCCCCTGCGGGGCGCAGCGCTGCTCCCCGGCCGCTCGGCGTGGGCAGTGGGAGCGGCGGGGCCGTGCCCGGCGCGGTGCCCTCGTCGCCAGGGCTGTTGCTACTTTCTTGTCCGGTTCCAGGTGAAAATCGGAGGCTGCCGATAGGAGGATTCAAATAAAAGAATGGAAACACTCTTTTTGCCGAGTTCTGATGCCAGTCCAATAGAGCAGCTCAGCTCTCAGCTGTCTGCCTCCTCCCTGCCAATCCAGCACTTTCAGCCGGGAGCAAAGGCCCTCTCTGCAAAGAAACTGCAGGCTGGTTTCCTTCTCCTGCTGTTCATTGACACAGGTAGAAAAGCAGACTAGTTTGGATGCTGAGTCTGTCCAAACAGACAGTGAACTTTGCCATGTGAAGCCAAGACACGGAGTCTTGAGCCCTGCGACAGTGTCATGGGAATCACCTTTGTTGCTTCTGCTGTCTACTGTCACTGCTGAGGGTGCAGTCCCATGGGAGCACATGCCCTGTCTCTAGAAGCCAGAGCCGAGCAATGCACTGGGCTCTAAAATCTTCCATTGGCAGGCTTCTGGCGTCTCCAGCGTTGCTTTCAAAGCCAAACAGGGAGAAGGCAAACTGTGTGTAGCTAATGATACTGTAGAGTGTCTCAAACTTGCTAAGTCCTAGGTCTTCTAGGTAAGATCAGTTTGGAATGACTGTGGGGTAGAACTAGTGCAAGACAGAAAAGGGGAGCCTAGAAGGGAAGCAATTAATAGTATACGGGAACATCTTGGGCTGTTTCTTTCCGTTGCCATGTCACTCCTGGGAAGCTGTTTTGCTTTTGCAAGAATCTTGCCCACAGTGATGTCTGCTCTTTCCAAGACCCTTTCCTGGAGACCTTGCTCGAGCTCCTGTCACAAGATGTGCCATCACGTGCAGCTTCTCTTGGCTTGCCACACTGTGTGTGCAGCACGACTCTGGTCTGCAGCAAAGCAGGACCAAGGTTTTGAGAGCTTGACAACTTGTCCTTTCTCCTCCTGGTGGACTAGCGAGTTGTGCGGTGGGTAAGGTTTCCGTCCTTCCTGTTCTAGGCTAAGGAAACAGGAGGAGGGGGTAGCAGCAATTGTTAGGCTGGCTGAATGGAGAGAAAGAATCTCCGGAGCCTGCAGCCAGAAGTGGAGAGTTGTGGGCTAATCCTTCCAAGCTCTCAGTGGACATCTTGCAAGTGACCTGGAATGTGAGAATGGTCTGACAGAGGCAGTTGGTTTCTGAGTTCAGCGTAGATGCTTGCACATCTGGTGCGTTGGTGCGCAAATCAAGAGTACAATCGGTTCATGGGAAGCACCAGAAGAAGCTGGAGCTCTCCGAGCAGACGACTGGAAGAATCTGCAAAGGAGAAATGTGGGAAATGACTTGGTGTACCTTGCCTGGAAGAAGGGTAGTTTTTTTCTAATAATTCCTAATCCGTTCCCTTGGCTTCTGACTTTCTTAACAAGGCCGTTTGCATCCCCGATTCAGCACGAAGCGAGAGGCCCGGGCTCGCGGAAGTGCGCCAAAGATTCCTCCGCAGTGCCGCTCAGGTGGAAAGAGGAGCGGGGCGCCTGAGCAGCCTCCGGAGAAGCATCCCGCGAGGTGCGATTTGCGCCGTGCTGGGAGAGGAGGAGGGGGAGGAGGATGGGCCCTGCGTGGCAGCAGCAGCAAGTTTGGGCCGCAGGACATTGCGCCTGCGCCGCTGCCCCCCAATGGGCGGGCGTGTCCCCGGGGCTGCGGCCCTGGCAGCGCGTCCGCTGAGCTGCCCACGCTGCGGGAGCTCCCCGGGCTGGGCTGGCGTTCCCGCTGGGACTGGGCAGCAGGCTGTGCTCTCACTGTGGTCAGCAGCAGCGGGACGTACCTCTGGACAGCCACGTCTCCTGCTGCTGGGAAGAAGCAATGAAGCGAGTGCAGAAGTTCTGCTTCCTCTTTCTCCCGGTGGAGTTTTTCGTTTCATTCCACACTCCAGAGGCAATTTCTGTGCTGGCCTCTGTCAGCTGATTGTATTTCAAGAGCACCAGCAACAGGGCTGTGTTTGAGCGCTGTGAATGTGGCCTGTATGGCTTTCATTCTCCTCGCCTTAGTGCTCAGGGGTGGTGGGCATTGCAGTATCTGCTGATCCTTATGCCTGCGACAAAAAGACTGACTTCGCTGTCGTGAAAGCACCGTGGACAGCCCTGCTTGAAAGCGGCAGTTGCAGTTTGGCTGAAAAATGCAGGTGGCAGCCGGAAGGCGTGCCACAGCAGCCGTGGGGTCCCAATTCACAAGGCAGAGGCAACAGCAGCCTCCTGCCGGCGCATCACGGTGAATGAAAGGGTGCAGAAACCCGATCATTTCTTTCTCTGAACTTTGCTTCAGGAATGTACAGGCAGGCTCTGAGGAACCAGGGGTGTTTGTGGGGGACTGTTGTTGTGATCAAGAGATTCAATTGGAAAAAGAAGGTGTTATGCATTTTGAGTCTTGACTTCAGGGCTTAGTCAGAAAGACCCAGTAGAGTAAGAAAACACCGGGAACTTGCAACTGGGAGAACACAGAGCGTTTAGTTAGAAAGCAAGGACTATTCAGTCAAGGCAGGAGAGATGGAACAAAGTTTTTAAAAATGTAACAAGTAGCAGGTGCACAATAGTTTGCAGAAAGAAGTATTACACAAGCATTTATCTTTGGGAGAAAAGTCTGGTGTTGCTGTTAGGGAATTGATCACGACTATTATTGGTTAGCAAGTTTATGAACAATTTTACTATTGGCTATCCAGGCTCACACTATTCTAACCCGATGGTGAAAAGATTATAAAAGCTATTGACACTTTTAATAAACGCCTCTGGTTATAGCCCGACTGGCGACCGCATTTCTTTGATGCGTCGCACAAGCAACGTGACTGACACTTTCACTCTCCGCGCTCGTTCCGCAGCCACGGGTACAAAGACATTATGGGAACCCTTGTGCAGACAGAGCCTTCTATCCCTGTAGAAGGGAGCGCGGCGGGTGGGGGCCGTTGGCGGGCAGCGAGCCCCGGGCAGCAGGCGAGATCCGGCTCCGCACCTGCCGGGCCCTGCTAAGGCTCAATGCCGGCTCCTCTGCAACAGCAAAGACCTTCAGCCTTGTCACTGCCCAGAGGGGCAGTGCCGGCCCGGCCGCACAGCTCGTTTTCCCCACAGGTTGCAGGAGGTGAGAAGGCAACACTTGCAAACACTGACTGCGAGCCGCAGCGCCGGCTGCGCACCATTAACCTCAGCTCTGGGACCACTGTCTGCCCCAAGCTCCGGGGGATGCGGTGGGAGCCCTGCTGGGCTCCGCCCTGGGGCCATCCTCCAGTGCCAGCTGCAAACAGGGAGCATTTAGTTGCCACCAAGAGCCCAGCCACGCGTGGAGGGGAGCTGGTGCAGGTGCGGCCTGCGCTGCTGCCTGCTGTGCTCTGGGGCTGCTGCTCCCCGCAGAGGGAACTGCACTGGCGTGCCAGAGGAGACAAAGAAGCTTCAGCTTAAGCCGAACTGAGCTGGGTGGCTGGGCTGGCAGGAGTGGGGAGGGTCAAGGGCATTCACAGAGCTCATCCTGCTGCAAGGACGAGGAAAAGTGGCAGTGGGAAGCTAACAGTGAGGAGAGCTGAGGCCTGGAGGGCAGCTCTTGAATGACACTCAGGTCTCACCGGACCTCTGAGACATTGCTGCTCTTCTGCCAGTGACAGGATGAGTCCCTAAACCTGGGGCTCGCTCCTCCTCGTCGTGGTCAGGGGCATCAAGGAAGGCTACAGTGCGACGGAGACTGCCCTGAGCTGGCAACTCACTGGGGGAAAAGAGGGTGGGAGCACTTGTGAAGTAAAAGGCAGGTGGGGCAGAGAACTGTTCAGAGAAGGGCTGAGCTAAAGCTTGAGCAAGCTGAGAAATGTCATTTGGGGTCATCCCACATTGATTTCATTTCACAAGTTATTGAACAAGTTTATTTGGGGCGGGGGGGGGGTGTCATGTTTTCCCCTGGAGGCGGGCACTCTGCAGGCTTGAGCTGCGTTGCCAAAATGCTCGGGCACGTCTCTGCTGCAGCTCACACCGGTTCTTCTTTGGCTTCTTCCGGCCCGGTGCTGAGCCGCAGCAGAGCCCTGGCGGAGCCCAGAGCAGCCTCAGCATCCACAGAGCCCGGCTGCAAGGAGAGAAAGCAGAAACCGCCCGTCACTTGAAGGCTGCTGTCCCCCTTGTCCCAGCCGCCCGCGGTGCCCAGGCCGCGCTGGCCGTGCTCAGAGCGGTGCCCGAAGCCGCCCGTCCCTGCTGCCTCTGGCAGGAGAGCAGGATGGCAGGACACGTGCCACCGCCCGCAGCCAGCCGTGGCAGATCCGCCTCCTCAGCAGCTGCCCAGAGCGGGATGCTCCTGTGCTCGCTGCCATCTCCCAAAAGCCCTTATCCCAGCCGTGCCAAGAAGACGGGGACCCACCGCACGCCACCCGCCGCCGGAAGAAAAGCTGCTCCCAAGCCGTGTCCTCGGCCTTCTCCAAGGCCACGTGCCATCCACGCCGCAGCTGCTCCCAAGCGCTTCCCGATCCAGACTGGACACCACCTACAACGCTTCCTTGAAGAAAAACAAACAACAAATTAATGAAAAGGGATTACAGACAAAAAGGAGAAACAAGAAAAAAGGTCAAAAATCTTCTCTCTGTCGGGGGCCTGAGGAAGGCCCAACCTTCCCTACGTGCTGGGGAAAAACCCACCCACGGGCGAGGGAAGCCCACGCTTTCTCCCTTCCCCCCTGCACTGCCCCCCAACAGGCACGGCGAGCCCAAAGCAAACAAGGGGAGTGGAGCAGCCCGAGCCCTTCCTTTCCCGCAAAACAAAGCAGCCCGTGCACAGCTCCTGGAGTGCCACCTCTGCTCCTGCCATGGGGGCTTGTTTGTGTCGGGCTGGCTGCCCCAGCCCCAGCCCCAGCCCGGGGAACAGTGGGTGGTGGGGGCTGTTGGCAGGGCCAGGGGCCGACTCCCATTTCGTAAGCACCCCAGCCCATCCCGCCCGCCCCGCTGAAAAGCAGCTTGGCAGCCGGCTGAAGAATTAGTTGCATCCACCCCAGCAAAGGGGGGAGCCTTTGCTTCCCGGCCAGGCCGTGCAATGCCCAAATCTGGGAGCATCCCCCTGGGTGTGGACTCATCTGTAAATTCGCTGTGGAGCCTGGCTTTGAAGAAGGTGCCAGAATCGAAGCCCATCATCTTCAGCTTGCCGGTGGCCAGGTCGAGGAAGAGCTTGTCATCCTTGACGTCGTCCTCCACGTCTCCAGACGCAGCAGCCCCACCTGGTACAGCTTCTCCAGGGGCTCCTTCTTCCCTGCGGCTGAGAGCAGGCTGTCAGTGCCCCGCCCAGGGCCCCGGCTGTCAGTGAAGCAGGACAAGCAAAAGCAGCTTGCACGGCGGCCACCAGTGCTGGGAAGAGCAGCTCAGCTCCAGCACAAGGGCTGCGTGTTCCCATCTGACGACCCCTGCGCAGCGATACAGGCAGGGCAAAAAAGCCTGCGCTTCTTGGCTTCTTCTTGCCAAGGCACGTGTGGAGCTGTAACTTACTGGCTCCCTGGATCAAAGTGTGCCTGTGGCTCTCTCCCTTCTTCTATGGATGGTGAATATCCTGCAGCCAAGGATCACACGACAGGTCTTCTAATGAGGGCCTGTCCAAGGAGTGCAGGGACAGACACCATCTGATGAGTTCCTTGCAGTCTGCGGGGAGAAACCAGAAAGCGCCGGTCAGTTGCAGAAGGCTCCTGTCCGCTTTGCCCCACTATTGCCATGCCCAGGCCATGCCATGGGGGCTCCGAGCTGTGCCTGAACTTTCCCGTCCATCCTTTGTTTTGGAGGAGAGCAGGAGAGCGGGGCATGTGCCACCTCCTCGGCAGCTGCCAGAGCGGGATGCTCATGAGCCCGCTGCTGTCTCCCAGCACTGCTATTCCCCCCGTGCCGCAGAGATGAGCATCCACCTTGAGAGAGCCGTTGTGGGAGCGACAGCTGGCCCCAGCTGATGTTCCGGCCCTTCGGGAACGGGTGCTGCCCGCAGACCATCTGGTGCAGCACGATGCCCAGGGACCAGACGGTAGCTGCCTCGCCGTAGTACCAGCCAAAGTGGTTCCATTCCGGGGGGCTGTACGATGGTGTTCCTACGGAACAGAGAGGCAGTTCATTAGGGGGATGCTGCCTGCACCCGGAGCCTCGCCCCAGCATCCCTGGGCACGCGGGGGCTGCACCAGTGGCACGCGGCGTGACCCGCTGCCCTCTCGCCAGCGCCTGTGACTTGTGGACAAACTGGGGGTTGTAAAAGAAGCCACCGGTGTCGCAAGAGGGCAGCGGAAGCCCTGGCAAGGCCCGAGCATTCCACGCAAAGGGAAAACCCGCTCAGTGCCGGGGGGGGGGGGGGGGGGGGGGGGCGGGGGGAAACCATGCCTTCACTCTGCCTGCCTGCATTGCCCCCCAAAACATTCTGAAGCCAAGGCTAGCAAGGCGAGCTGAGCAGTCCAAGCCCTTTCTTCTCGCCTGCACACCAAACCGGCGGGTGCACAGCTTCTGGGCCCCCCGTCCCTGCTATCCCCACCCACGGGTGTGTTTTTGTCACGCTGGCTGCCCCAGCCCCAGCGCCAGTCCTGGGCAGAGTGGCTGGCGAAGGCTGCCAGCAGCGCTGGAAGATGGCCCCCCGGCCACCCACACTCAAAAGCAACTGGGCTGAACACTCGGTCGTGGCATCAAAAGGGAGAATCCCCGCTGCCACAGCCAGGTTGGGCCGCGAGATGCCGGCACCGGGAGCCTACCCCGGCGGGGACTCACCTGCAAAGCGGGTGTAGGCTGTGTCTTGCAGGTGGGTGCCGCAGCCAAAGTCGATCAATTTCGCCTGGCCGGTGGCCAGGTCAACCAGGATGTTCTCTGGTTTCAGGTCCCTGTGAAGGACCCCGCAGCTGGTGCAGTGCCGCACGGCCTCCAGGACCTGGCGGAACAGCTCCCGTGCCACCTCCTCTGACAGGAAGCCCCGCTCTCGAATAAAATGAAGCAGGTCCTGAGAGTGCTCCGGCCGCTCCATCACCAGCACCACGTTGTTGGGGAGCACGAGCCACTCGAGGAGCTGCACCACACCAGGGAAGCCGGTGGACACCTTGTCCAGCAGCACGATCTCGAGTGGTGCGCTGGTGCCGTTGGGCTGCGGGAGGAGCACGATGCCGTCAGTGGGGCTGGTGCCGTGCCAGGGCTCGCGAAGGCCCTCGCCCAGCCCGGAATGCTCTGCGCCCTCCGCTGCCCCCACGCCCGCTCTCCCCCGAGGCGTCCTGCCGCCTTCCACCCTCCCGGGCCTCGGCTTATCCCCGCCCGTCACGCCCCGGCTTCTCCCGCTGCCCACCACCCCCCTCCTGCCCCCGCTCACTCACCAACTCGCCCCAATGACGGATGCGGTTCCGTGGCACCCGTTTGATGGCCACCTGCAAGCCAAGGGGAGCAGCGGGTTGAGCTCGCCGCCCGCCCTGCCGAGCCCCATCCTCCTTCTCCTGCGCCCTCCTCCTCCTCCGCCCCCCTCCTCCTGCGCCCGCCGCCGGCCCCGCCACTCACCGGGGCGCCGTCCGAGAGCCGCGTCGCCGCGAAGACGCTGCCGAAGCCGCCGCGCCCCAGCAGCGAACCCACCCGGTAGCGCTCCGTCAGGCCCTGCTGCGCCTTCCCTGCCGGCGAGACGCGGCCGTCAGCGCTCGGCCCGGCTCCAGAAACGGCCCGCGGCCGCTCCTCAACCGCCCCGGGCCGGGTATCCCCAGATGTTGCCTCTTTCGAAGGGGACACCGGCGGCTCGGGGGCGGGGGCCGCGCTGCCGAGCGGAAGAGCTCGGACCGGGGAAGACGCCGCGGACGCGGCGGGAGCGGCCGCGCCGTCTGTGTCCTCGGCGGGTCCCGGGAGGAGCCGGGCCCGGGGCCGGAGTCGGAGGCGGGGCCGGGCCCGGGCCCGGGGCCGGAGTCGGGCCAGCCGGAGCCAGAGGCTGGCAATGCTGCCCAAGAGGCAGGCACTGATGCCCGCCCAGCAGCGCCACCGCCAGTACGGCAAGAGCCGGGCGGAGGCGAGACCGCGGCGGGACGCCCGGGGGCGGGGAGGGCGAAGCCCCGCCCGGGGCCGCGGGCGGGCCGGGCGCATGGCCCGGCCTGGCATGGGGAGAGGGGAGGCCGCGGAAGGGGCGGACGGGGTGGAGCACTGAAGGGAGAGCGGGACAGGGGATGCGGGACACTGGGAGAAGGAGAGGAGGAGCAGGAGAAGGAACGCGGAGGGTCTGGAGAACCGCTGCTTTTGTGTTGCTCTTCTGCTGCTGCCGCTGCTGCCGCTGCTGCTGCTGCCGCCGCTGCCGCTGAAGCGCTGGGAGCGTTTGTCCGCGTGTCCGTGTGTCTGTTGCCCGGGTGTCCGTTTTTCCCCCGCGCGCCCCGCGGCCGAGCCCCGCGCGCCCCGGGCCAGCACGGGCCGCTCCGCTCCGGGGCCGAAGCGGAGTCACGGAGCATCTCTTCCTCCCGCAGCCGCGCCAAACGCACCGTCTTGTTTAGCTTCTTCTTCACCAGATTGTAACTCTTCCTTGCGGCAGTCTTGCAACTTGCCCCTGCTGCTCGCTCGCCCCGCGCCGCGGTCTCTTGCTTACGAGCAAGCAAAGCGCTGTCCGCACCTTTTGCCTGGAGCAGAGCAAAGTGCTGAATGAGGCGCCTGCCAGCGCCAGGCAGAGCCAGCCCCGTGGGAGGGCAGAGCAGGACGTGAGGAGGGAGACGTGCAGCCCCTGCGGGGCGCAGCGCTGCTCCCCGGCCGCTCGGCGTGGGCAGTGGGAGCGGCGAGGCCGTGCCCGGCGCGGTGCCCTCGTCGCCAGGGCTGTTGCTACTTTCTTGTCCGGTTCCAGGTGAAAATCGGAGGCTGCCGATAGGAGGATTCAAATAAAAGAATGGAAACACTCTTTTTGCCGAGTTCTGATGCCAGTCCAATAGAGCAGCTCAGCTCTCAGCTGTCTGCCTCCTCCCTGCCAATCCAGCACTTTCAGCCGGGAGCAAAGGCCCTCTCTGCAAAGAAACTGCAGGCTGGTTTCCTTCTCCTGCTGTTCATTGACACAGGTAGAAAAGCAGACTAGTTTGGATGCTGAGTCTGTCCAAACAGACAGTGAACTTTGCCATGTGAAGCCAAGACACGGAGTCTTGAGCCCTGCGACAGTGTCATGGGAATCACCTTTGTTGCTTCTGCTGTCTACTGTCACTGCTGAGGGTGCAGTCCCATGGGAGCACATGCCCTGTCTCTAGAAGCCAGAGCCGAGCAATGCACTGGGCTCTAAAATCTTCCATTGGCAGGCTTCTGGCGTCTCCAGCGTTGCTTTCAAAGCCAAACAGGGAGAAGGCAAACTGTGTGTAGCTAATGATACTGTAGAGTGTCTCAAACTTGCTAAGTCCTAGGTCTTCTAGGTAAGATCAGTTTGGAATGACTGTGGGGTAGAACTAGTGCAAGACAGAAAAGGGGAGCCTAGAAGGGAAGCAATTAATAGTATACGGGAACATCTTGGGCTGTTTCTTTCCGTTGCCATGTCACTCCTGGGAAGCTGTTTTGCTTTTGCAAGAATCTTGCCCACAGTGATGTCTGCTCTTTCCAAGACCCTTTCCTGGAGACCTTGCTCGAGCTCCTGTCACAAGATGTGCCATCACGTGCAGCTTCTCTTGGCTTGCCACACTGTGTGTGCAGCACGACTCTGGTCTGCAGCAAAGCAGGACCAAGGTTTTGAGAGCTTGACAACTTGTCCTTTCTCCTCCTGGTGGACTAGCGAGTTGTGCGGTGGGTAAGGTTTCCGTCCTTCCTGTTCTAGGCTAAGGAAACAGGAGGAGGGGGTAGCAGCAATTGTTAGGCTGGCTGAATGGAGAGAAAGAATCTCCGGAGCCTGCAGCCAGAAGTGGAGAGCTGTGGGCTAATCCTTCCAAGCTCTCAGTGGACATCTTGCAAGTGACCTGGAATGTGAGAATGGTCTGACAGAGGCAGTTGGTTTCTGAGTTCAGCGTAGATGCTTGCACATCTGGTGCGTTGGTGCGCAAATCAAGAGTACAATCGGTTCATGGGAAGCACCAGAAGAAGCTGGAGCTCTCCGAGCAGACGACTGGAAGAATCTGCAAAGGAGAAATGTGGGAAATGACTTGGTGTACCTTGCCTGGAAGAAGGGTAGTTTTTTTCTAATAATTCCTAATCCGTTCCCTTGGCTTCTGACTTTCTTAACAAGGCCGTTTGCATCCCCGATTCAGCACGAAGCGAGAGGCCCGGGCTCGCGGAAGTGCGCCAAAGATTCCTCCGCAGTGCCGCTCAGGTGGAAAGAGGAGCGGGGCGCCTGAGCAGCCTCCGGAGAAGCATCCCGCGAGGTGCGATTTGCGCCGTGCTGGGAGAGGAGGAGGGGGAGGAGGATGGGCCCTGCGTGGCAGCAGCAGCAAGTTTGGGCCGCAGGACATTGCGCCTGCGCCGCTGCCCCCCAATGGGCGGGCGTGTCCCCGGGGCTGCGGCCCTGGCAGCGCGTCCGCTGAGCTGCCCACGCTGCGGGAGCTCCCCGGGCTGGGCTGGCGTTCCCGCTGGGACTGGGCAGCAGGCTGTGCTCTCACTGTGGTCAGCAGCAGCGGGACGTACCTCTGGACAGCCACGTCTCCTGCTGCTGGGAAGAAGCAATGAAGCGAGTGCAGAAGTTCTGCTTCCTCTTTCTCCCGGTGGAGTTTTTCGTTTCATTCCACACTCCAGAGGCAATTTCTGTGCTGGCCTCTGTCAGCTGATTGTATTTCAAGAGCACCAGCAACAGGGCTGTGTTTGAGCGCTGTGAATGTGGCCTGTATGGCTTTCATTCTCCTCGCCTTAGTGCTCAGGGGTGGTGGGCATTGCAGTATCTGCTGATCCTTATGCCTGCGACAAAAAGACTGACTTCGCTGTCGTGAAAGCACCGTGGACAGCCCTGCTTGAAAGCGGCAGTTGCAGTTTGGCTGAAAAATGCAGGTGGCAGCCGGAAGGCGTGCCACAGCAGCCGTGGGGTCCCAATTCACAAGGCAGAGGCAACAGCAGCCTCCTGCCGGCGCATCACGGTGAATGAAAGGGTGCAGAAACCCGATCATTTCTTTCTCTGAACTTTGCTTCAGGAATGTACAGGCAGGCTCTGAGGAACCAGGGGTGTTTGTGGGGGACTGTTGTTGTGATCAAGAGATTCAATTGGAAAAAGAAGGTGTTATGCATTTTGAGTCTTGACTTCAGGGCTTAGTCAGAAAGACCCAGTAGAGTAAGAAAACACCGGGAACTTGCAACTGGGAGAACACAGAGCGTTTAGTTAGAAAGCAAGGACTATTCAGTCAAGGCAGGAGAGATGGAACAAAGTTTTTAAAAATGTAACAAGTAGCAGGTGCACAATAGTTTGCAGAAAGAAGTATTACACAAGCATTTATCTTTGGGAGAAAAGTCTGGTGTTGCTGTTAGGGAATTGATCACGACTATTATTGGTTAGCAAGTTTATGAACAATTTTACTATTGGCTATCCAGGCTCACACTATTCTAACCCGATGGTGAAAAGATTATAAAAGCTATTGACACTATTAATAAACGCCTCTGGTTATAGCCCGACTGGCGACCGCATTTCTTTGATGCGTCGCACAAGCAACGTGACCGACACTTTCACTCTCCGCGCTCGTTCCGCAGCCACGGGTACAAAGACATTATGGGAACCCTTGTGCAGACAGAGCCTTCTATCCCTGTAGAAGGGAGCGCGGCGGGTGGGGGCCGTTGGCGGGCAGCGAGCCCCGGGCAGCAGGCGAGATCCGGCTCCGCACCTGCCGGGCCCTGCTAAGGCTCAATGCCGGCTCCTCTGCAACAGCAAAGACCTTCAGCCTTGTCACTGCCCAGAGGGGCAGTGCCGGCCCGGCCGCACAGCTCGTTTTCCCCACAGGTTGCAGGAGGTGAGAAGGCAACACTTGCAAACACTGACTGCGAGCCGCAGCGCCGGCTGCGCACCATTAACCTCAGCTCTGGGACCACTGTCTGCCCCAAGCTCCGGGGGATGCGGTGGGAGCCCTGCTGGGCTCCGCCCTGGGGCCATCCTCCAGTGCCAGCTGCAAACAGGGAGCATTTAGTTGCCACCAAGAGCCCAGCCACGCGTGGAGGGGAGCTGGTGCAGGTGCGGCCTGCGCTGCTGCCTGCTGTGCTCTGGGGCTGCTGCTCCCCGCAGAGGGAACTGCACTGGCGTGCCAGAGGAGACAAAGAAGCTTCAGCTTAAGCCGAACTGAGCTGGGTGGCTGGGCTGGCAGGAGTGGGGAGGGTCAAGGGCATTCACAGAGCTCATCCTGCTGCAAGGACGAGGAAAAGTGGCAGTGGGAAGCTAACAGTGAGGAGAGCTGAGGCCTGGAGGGCAGCTCTTGAATGACACTCAGGTCTCACCGGACCTCTGAGACATTGCTGCTCTTCTGCCAGTGACAGGATGAGTCCCTAAACCTGGGGCTCGCTCCTCCTCGTCGTGGTCAGGGGCATCAAGGAAGGCTACAGTGCGACGGAGACTGCCCTGAGCTGGCAACTCACTGGGGGAAAAGAGGGTGGGAGCACTTGTGAAGTAAAAGGCAGGTGGGGCAGAGAACTGTTCAGAGAAGGGCTGAGCTAAAGCTTGAGCAAGCTGAGAAATGTCATTTGGGGTCATCCCACATTGATTTCATTTCACAAGTTATTGAACAAGTTTATTTGGGGCGGGGGGGGGGTGTCATGTTTTCCCCTGGAGGCGTGCACTCTGCAGGCTTGAGCTGCGTTGCCAAAATGCTCGGGCACGTCTCTGCTGCAGCTCACACCGGTTCTTCTTTGGCTTCTTCCGGCCCGGTGCTGAGCCGCAGCAGAGCCCTGGCGGAGCCCAGAGCAGCCTCAGCATCCACAGAGCCCGGCTGCAAGGAGAGAAAGCAGAAACCGCCCGTCACTTGAAGGCTGCTGTCCCCCTTGTCCCAGCCGCCCGCGGTGCCCAGGCCGCGCTGGCCGTGCTCAGAGCGGTGCCCGAAGCCGCCCGTCCCTGCTGCCTCTGGCAGGAGAGCAGGATGGCAGGACACGTGCCACCGCCCGCAGCCAGCCGTGGCAGATCCGCCTCCTCAGCAGCTGCCCAGAGCGGGATGCTCCTGTGCTCGCTGCCATCTCCCAAAAGCCCTTATCCCAGCCGTGCCAAGAAGACGGGGACCCACCGCACGCCACCCGCCGCCGGAAGAAAAGCTGCTCCCAAGCCGTGTCCTCGGCCTTCTCCAAGGCCACGTGCCATCCACGCCGCAGCTGCTCCCAAGCGCTTCCCGATCCAGACTGGACACCACCTACAACGCTTCCTTGAAGAAAAACAAACAACAAATTAATGAAAAGGGATTACAGACAAAAAGGAGAAACAAGAAAAAAGGTCAAAAATCTTCTCTCTGTCGGGGGCCTGAGGAAGGCCCAACCTTCCCTACGTGCTGGGGAAAAACCCACCCACGGGCGAGGGAAGCCCACGCTTTCTCCCTTCCCCCCTGCACTGCCCCCCAACAGGCACGGCGAGCCCAAAGCAAACAAGGGGAGTGGAGCAGCCCGAGCCCTTCCTTTCCCGCAAAACAAAGCAGCCCGTGCACAGCTCCTGGAGTGCCACCTCTGCTCCTGCCATGGGGGCTTGTTTGTGTCGGGCTGGCTGCCCCAGCCCCAGCCCCAGCCCGGGGAACAGTGGGTGGTGGGGGCTGTTGGCAGGGCCAGGGGCCGACTCCCATTTCGTAAGCACCCCAGCCCATCCCGCCCGCCCCGCTGAAAAGCAGCTTGGCAGCCGGCTGAAGAATTAGTTGCATCCACCCCAGCAAAGGGGGGAGCCTTTGCTTCCCGGCCAGGCCGTGCAATGCCCAAATCTGGGAGCATCCCCCTGGGTGTGGACTCATCTGTAAATTCGCTGTGGAGCCTGGCTTTGAAGAAGGTGCCAGAATCGAAGCCCATCATCTTCAGCTTGCCGGTGGCCAGGTCGAGGAAGAGCTTGTCATCCTTGACGTCGTCCTCCACGTCTCCAGACGCAGCAGCCCCACCTGGTACAGCTTCTCCAGGGGCTCCTTCTTCCCTGCGGCTGAGAGCAGGCTGTCAGTGCCCCGCCCAGGGCCCCGGCTGTCAGTGAAGCAGGACAAGCAAAAGCAGCTTGCACGGCGGCCACCAGTGCTGGGAAGAGCAGCTCAGCTCCAGCACAAGGGCTGCGTGTTCCCATCTGACGACCCCTGCGCAGCGATACAGGCAGGGCAAAAAAGCCTGCGCTTCTTGGCTTCTTCTTGCCAAGGCACGTGTGGAGCTGTAACTTACCGGCTCCCTGGATCAAAGTGTGCCTGTGGCTCTCTCCCTTCTTCTATGGATGGTGAATATCCTGCAGCCAAGGATCACACGACAGGTCTTCTAATGAGGGCCTGTCCAAGGAGTGCAGGGACAGACACCATCTGATGAGTTCCTTGCAGTCTGCGGGGAGAAACCAGAAAGCGCCGGTCAGTTGCAGAAGGCTCCTGTCCGCTTTGCCCCACTATTGCCATGCCCAGGCCATGCCATGGGGGCTCCGAGCTGTGCCTGAACTTTCCCGTCCATCCTTTGTTTTGGAGGAGAGCAGGAGAGCGGGGCATGTGCCACCTCCTCGGCAGCTGCCAGAGCGGGATGCTCATGAGCCCGCTGCTGTCTCCCAGCACTGCTATTCCCCCCGTGCCGCAGAGATGAGCATCCACCTTGAGAGAGCCGTTGTGGGAGCGACAGCTGGCCCCAGCTGATGTTCCGGCCCTTCGGGAACGGGTGCTGCCCGCAGACCATCTGGTGCAGCACGATGCCCAGGGACCAGACGGTAGCTGCCTCGCCGTAGTACCAGCCAAAGTGGTTCCATTCCGGGGGGCTGTACGATGGTGTTCCTACGGAACAGAGAGGCAGTTCATTAGGGGGATGCTGCCTGCACCCGGAGCCTCGCCCCAGCATCCCTGGGCACGCGGGGGCCGCACCAGTGGCACGCGGCGTGACCCGCTGCCCTCTCGCCAGCGCCTGTGACTTGTGGACAAACTGGGGGTTGTAAAAGAAGCCACCGGTGTCGCAAGAGGGCAGCGGAAGCCCTGGCAAGGCCCGAGCATTCCACGCAAAGGGAAAACCCGCTCAGTGCCGGGGGGGGGGGGGGGGGGGGGGCGGGGGGAAACCATGCCTTCACTCTGCCTGCCTGCATTGCCCCCCAAAACATTCTGAAGCCAAGGCTAGCAAGGCGAGCTGAGCAGTCCAAGCCCTTTCTTCTCGCCTGCACACCAAACCGGCGGGTGCACAGCTTCTGGGCCCCCCGTCCCTGCTATCCCCACCCACGGGTGTGTTTTTGTCACGCTGGCTGCCCCAGCCCCAGCGCCAGTCCTGGGCAGAGTGGCTGGCGAAGGCTGCCAGCAGCGCTGGAAGATGGCCCCCCGGCCACCCACACTCAAAAGCAACTGGGCTGAACACTCGGTCGTGGCATCAAAAGGGAGAATCCCCGCTGCCACAGCCAGGTTGGGCCGCGAGATGCCGGCACCGGGAGCCTACCCCGGCGGGGACTCACCTGCAAAGCGGGTGTAGGCTGTGTCTTGCAGGTGGGTGCCGCAGCCAAAGTCGATCAATTTCGCCTGGCCGGTGGCCAGGTCAACCAGGATGTTCTCTGGTTTCAGGTCCCTGTGAAGGACCCCGCAGCTGGTGCAGTGCCGCACGGCCTCCAGGACCTGGCGGAACAGCTCCCGTGCCACCTCCTCTGACAGGAAGCCCCGCTCTCGAATAAAATGAAGCAGGTCCTGAGAGTGCTCCGGCCGCTCCATCACCAGCACCACGTTGTTGGGGAGCACGAGCCACTCGAGGAGCTGCACCACACCAGGGAAGCCGGTGGACACCTTGTCCAGCAGCACGATCTCGAGTGGTGCGCTGGTGCCGTTGGGCTGCGGGAGGAGCACGATGCCGTCAGTGGGGCTGGTGCCGTGCCAGGGCTCGCGAAGGCCCTCGCCCAGCCCGGAATGCTCTGCGCCCTCCGCTGCCCCCACGCCCGCTCTCCCCCGAGGCGTCCTGCCGCCTTCCACCCTCCCGGGCCTCGGCTTATCCCCGCCCGTCACGCCCCGGCTTCTCCCGCTGCCCACCACCCCCCTCCTGCCCCCGCTCACTCACCAACTCGCCCCAATGACGGATGCGGTTCCGTGGCACCCGTTTGATGGCCACCTGCAAGCCAAGGGGAGCAGCGGGTTGAGCTCGCCGCCCGCCCTGCCGAGCCCCATCCTCCTTCTCCTGCGCCCTCCTCCTCCTCCGCCCCCCTCCTCCTGCGCCCGCCGCCGGCCCCGCCACTCACCGGGGCGCCGTCCGAGAGCCGCGTCGCCGCGAAGACGCTGCCGAAGCCGCCGCGCCCCAGCAGCGAACCCACCCGGTAGCGCTCCGTCAGGCCCTGCTGCGCCTTCCCTGCCGGCGAGACGCGGCCGTCAGCGCTCGGCCCGGCTCCAGAAACGGCCCGCGGCCGCTCCTCAACCGCCCCGGGCCGGGTATCCCCAGATGTTGCCTCTTTCGAAGGGGACACCGGCGGCTCGGGGGCGGGGGCCGCGCTGCCGAGCGGAAGAGCTCGGACCGGGGAAGACGCCGCGGACGCGGCGGGAGCGGCCGCGCCGTCTGTGTCCTCGGCGGGTCCCGGGAGGAGCCGGGCCCGGGGCCGGAGTCGGAGGCGGGGCCGGGCCCGGGCCCGGGGCCGGAGTCGGGCCAGCCGGAGCCAGAGGCTGGCAATGCTGCCCAAGAGGCAGGCACTGATGCCCGCCCAGCAGCGCCACCGCCAGTACGGCAAGAGCCGGGCGGAGGCGAGACCGCGGCGGGACGCCCGGGGGCGGGGAGGGCGAAGCCCCGCCCGGGGCCGCGGGCGGGCCGGGCGCATGGCCCGGCCTGGCATGGGGAGAGGGGAGGCCGCGGAAGGGGCGGACGGGGTGGAGCACTGAAGGGAGAGCGGGACAGGGGATGCGGGACACTGGGAGAAGGAGAGGAGGAGCAGGAGAAGGAACGCGGAGGGTCTGGAGAACCGCTGCTTTTGTGTTGCTCTTCTGCTGCTGCCGCTGCTGCCGCTGCTGCTGCTGCCGCCGCTGCCGCTGAAGCGCTGGGAGCGTTTGTCCGCGTGTCCGTGTGTCTGTTGCCCGGGTGTCCGTTTTTCCCCCGCGCGCCCCGCGGCCGAGCCCCGCGCGCCCCGGGCCAGCACGGGCCGCTCCGCTCCGGGGCCGAAGCGGAGTCACGGAGCATCTCTTCCTCCCGCAGCCGCGCCAAACGCACCGTCTTGTTTAGCTTCTTCTTCACCAGATTGTAACTCTTCCTTGCGGCAGTCTTGCAACTTGCCCCTGCTGCTCGCTCGCCCCGCGCCGCGGTCTCTTGCTTACGAGCAAGCAAAGCGCTGTCCGCACCTTTTGCCTGGAGCAGAGCAAAGTGCTGAATGAGGCGCCTGCCAGCGCCAGGCAGAGCCAGCCCCGTGGGAGGGCAGAGCAGGACGTGAGGAGGGAGACGTGCAGCCCCTGCGGGGCGCAGCGCTGCTCCCCGGCCGCTCGGCGTGGGCAGTGGGAGCGGCGGGGCCGTGCCCGGCGCGGTGCCCTCGTCGCCAGGGCTGTTGCTACTTTCTTGTCCGGTTCCAGGTGAAAATCGGAGGCTGCCGATAGGAGGATTCAAATAAAAGAATGGAAACACTCTTTTTGCCGAGTTCTGATGCCAGTCCAATAGAGCAGCTCAGCTCTCAGCTGTCTGCCTCCTCCCTGCCAATCCAGCACTTTCAGCCGGGAGCAAAGGCCCTCTCTGCAAAGAAACTGCAGGCTGGTTTCCTTCTCCTGCTGTTCATTGACACAGGTAGAAAAGCAGACTAGTTTGGATGCTGAGTCTGTCCAAACAGACAGTGAACTTTGCCATGTGAAGCCAAGACACGGAGTCTTGAGCCCTGCGACAGTGTCATGGGAATCACCTTTGTTGCTTCTGCTGTCTACTGTCACTGCTGAGGGTGCAGTCCCATGGGAGCACATGCCCTGTCTCTAGAAGCCAGAGCCGAGCAATGCACTGGGCTCTAAAATCTTCCATTGGCAGGCTTCTGGCGTCTCCAGCGTTGCTTTCAAAGCCAAACAGGGAGAAGGCAAACTGTGTGTAGCTAATGATACTGTAGAGTGTCTCAAACTTGCTAAGTCCTAGGTCTTCTAGGTAAGATCAGTTTGGAATGACTGTGGGGTAGAACTAGTGCAAGACAGAAAAGGGGAGCCTAGAAGGGAAGCAATTAATAGTATACGGGAACATCTTGGGCTGTTTCTTTCCGTTGCCATGTCACTCCTGGGAAGCTGTTTTGCTTTTGCAAGAATCTTGCCCACAGTGATGTCTGCTCTTTCCAAGACCCTTTCCTGGAGACCTTGCTCGAGCTCCTGTCACAAGATGTGCCATCACGTGCAGCTTCTCTTGGCTTGCCACACTGTGTGTGCAGCACGACTCTGGTCTGCAGCAAAGCAGGACCAAGGTTTTGAGAGCTTGACAACTTGTCCTTTCTCCTCCTGGTGGACTAGCGAGTTGTGCGGTGGGTAAGGTTTCCGTCCTTCCTGTTCTAGGCTAAGGAAACAGGAGGAGGGGGTAGCAGCAATTGTTAGGCTGGCTGAATGGAGAGAAAGAATCTCCGGAGCCTGCAGCCAGAAGTGGAGAGCTGTGGGCTAATCCTTCCAAGCTCTCAGTGGACATCTTGCAAGTGACCTGGAATGTGAGAATGGTCTGACAGAGGCAGTTGGTTTCTGAGTTCAGCGTAGATGCTTGCACATCTGGTGCGTTGGTGCGCAAATCAAGAGTACAATCGGTTCATGGGAAGCACCAGAAGAAGCTGGAGCTCTCCGAGCAGACGACTGGAAGAATCTGCAAAGGAGAAATGTGGGAAATGACTTGGTGTACCTTGCCTGGAAGAAGGGTAGTTTTTTTCTAATAATTCCTAATCCGTTCCCTTGGCTTCTGACTTTCTTAACAAGGCCGTTTGCATCCCCGATTCAGCACGAAGCGAGAGGCCCGGGCTCGCGGAAGTGCGCCAAAGATTCCTCCGCAGTGCCGCTCAGGTGGAAAGAGGAGCGGGGCGCCTGAGCAGCCTCCGGAGAAGCATCCCGCGAGGTGCGATTTGCGCCGTGCTGGGAGAGGAGGAGGGGGAGGAGGATGGGCCCTGCGTGGCAGCAGCAGCAAGTTTGGGCCGCAGGACATTGCGCCTGCGCCGCTGCCCCCCAATGGGCGGGCGTGTCCCCGGGGCTGCGGCCCTGGCAGCGCGTCCGCTGAGCTGCCCACGCTGCGGGAGCTCCCCGGGCTGGGCTGGCGTTCCCGCTGGGACTGGGCAGCAGGCTGTGCTCTCACTGTGGTCAGCAGCAGCGGGACGTACCTCTGGACAGCCACGTCTCCTGCTGCTGGGAAGAAGCAATGAAGCGAGTGCAGAAGTTCTGCTTCCTCTTTCTCCCGGTGGAGTTTTTCGTTTCATTCCACACTCCAGAGGCAATTTCTGTGCTGGCCTCTGTCAGCTGATTGTATTTCAAGAGCACCAGCAACAGGGCTGTGTTTGAGCGCTGTGAATGTGGCCTGTATGGCTTTCATTCTCCTCGCCTTAGTGCTCAGGGGTGGTGGGCATTGCAGTATCTGCTGATCCTTATGCCTGCGACAAAAAGACTGACTTCGCTGTCGTGAAAGCACCGTGGACAGCCCTGCTTGAAAGCGGCAGTTGCAGTTTGGCTGAAAAATGCAGGTGGCAGCCGGAAGGCGTGCCACAGCAGCCGTGGGGTCCCAATTCACAAGGCAGAGGCAACAGCAGCCTCCTGCCGGCGCATCACGGTGAATGAAAGGGTGCAGAAACCTGATCATTTCTTTCTCTGAACTTTGCTTCAGGAATGTACAGGCAGGCTCTGAGGAACCAGGGGTGTTTGTGGGGGACTGTTGTTGTGATCAAGAGATTCAATTGGAAAAAGAAGGTGTTATGCATTTTGAGTCTTGACTTCAGGGCTTAGTCAGAAAGACCCAGTAGAGTAAGAAAACACCGGGAACTTGCAACTGGGAGAACACAGAGCGTTTAGTTAGAAAGCAAGGACTATTCAGTCAAGGCAGGAGAGATGGAACAAAGTTTTTAAAAATGTAACAAGTAGCAGGTGCACAATAGTTTGCAGAAAGAAGTATTACACAAGCATTTATCTTTGGGAGAAAAGTCTGGTGTTGCTGTTAGGGAATTGATCACGACTATTATTGGTTAGCAAGTTTATGAACAATTTTACTATTGGCTATCCAGGCTCACACTATTCTAACCCGATGGTGAAAAGATTATAAAAGCTATTGACACTATTAATAAACGCCTCTGGTTATAGCCCGACTGGCGACCGCATTTCTTTGATGCGTCGCACAAGCAACGTGACCGACACTTTCACTCTCCGCGCTCGTTCCGCAGCCACGGGTACAAAGACATTATGGGAACCCTTGTGCAGACAGAGCCTTCTATCCCTGTAGAAGGGAGCGCGGCGGGTGGGGGCCGTTGGCGGGCAGCGAGCCCCGGGCAGCAGGCGAGATCCGGCTCCGCACCTGCCGGGCCCTGCTAAGGCTCAATGCCGGCTCCTCTGCAACAGCAAAGACCTTCAGCCTTGTCACTGCCCAGAGGGGCAGTGCCGGCCCGGCCGCACAGCTCGTTTTCCCCACAGGTTGCAGGAGGTGAGAAGGCAACACTTGCAAACACTGACTGCGAGCCACAGCGCCGGCTGCGCACCATTAACCTCAGCTCTGGGACCACTGTCTGCCCCAAGCTCCGGGGGATGCGGTGGGAGCCCTGCTGGGCTCCGCCCTGGGGCCATCCTCCAGTGCCAGCTGCAAACAGGGAGCATTTAGTTGCCACCAAGAGCCCAGCCACGCGTGGAGGGGAGCTGGTGCAGGTGCGGCCTGCGCTGCTGCCTGCTGTGCTCTGGGGCTGCTGCTCCCCGCAGAGGGAACTGCACTGGCGTGCCAGAGGAGACAAAGAAGCTTCAGCTTAAGCCGAACTGAGCTGGGTGGCTGGGCTGGCAGGAGTGGGGAGGGTCAAGGGCATTCACAGAGCTCATCCTGCTGCAAGGACGAGGAAAAGTGGCAGTGGGAAGCTAACAGTGAGGAGAGCTGAGGCCTGGAGGGCAGCTCTTGAATGGCACTCAGGTCTCACCGGACCTCTGAGACATTGCTGCTCTTCTGCCAGTGACAGGATGAGTCCCTAAACCTGGGGCTCGCTCCTCCTCGTCGTGGTCAGGGGCATCAAGGAAGGCTACAGTGCGACGGAGACTGCCCTGAGCTGGCAACTCACTGGGGGAAAAGAGGGTGGGAGCACTTGTGAAGTAAAAGGCAGGTGGGGCAGAGAACTGTTCAGAGAAGGGCTGAGCTAAAGCTTGAGCAAGCTGAGAAATGTCATTTGGGGTCATCCCACATTGATTTCATTTCACAAGTTATTGAACAAGTTTATTTGGGGCGGGGGGGGGGTGTCATGTTTTCCCCTGGAGGCGTGCACTCTGCAGGCTTGAGCTGCGTTGCCAAAATGCTCGGGCACGTCTCTGCTGCAGCTCACACCGGTTCTTCTTTGGCTTCTTCCGGCCCGGTGCTGAGCCGCAGCAGAGCCCTGGCGGAGCCCAGAGCAGCCTCAGCATCCACAGAGCCCGGCTGCAAGGAGAGAAAGCAGAAACCGCCCGTCACTTGAAGGCTGCTGTCCCCCTTGTCCCAGCCGCCCGCGGTGCCCAGGCCGCGCTGGCCGTGCTCAGAGCGGTGCCCGAAGCCGCCCGTCCCTGCTGCCTCTGGCAGGAGAGCAGGATGGCAGGACACGTGCCACCGCCCGCAGCCAGCCGTGGCAGATCCGCCTCCTCAGCAGCTGCCCAGAGCGGGATGCTCCTGTGCTCGCTGCCATCTCCCAAAAGCCCTTATCCCAGCCGTGCCAAGAAGACGGGGACCCACCGCACGCCACCCGCCGCCGGAAGAAAAGCTGCTCCCAAGCCGTGTCCTCGGCCTTCTCCAAGGCCACGTGCCATCCACGCCGCAGCTGCTCCCAAGCGCTTCCCGATCCAGACTGGACACCACCTACAACGCTTCCTTGAAGAAAAACAAACAACAAATTAATGAAAAGGGATTACAGACAAAAAGGAGAAACAAGAAAAAAGGTCAAAAATCTTCTCTCTGTCGGGGGCCTGAGGAAGGCCCAACCTTCCCTACGTGCTGGGGAAAAACCCACCCACGGGCGAGGGAAGCCCACGCTTTCTCCCTTCCCCCCTGCACTGCCCCCCAACAGGCACGGCGAGCCCAAAGCAAACAAGGGGAGTGGAGCAGCCCGAGCCCTTCCTTTCCCGCAAAACAAAGCAGCCCGTGCACAGCTCCTGGAGTGCCACCTCTGCTCCTGCCATGGGGGCTTGTTTGTGTCGGGCTGGCTGCCCCAGCCCCAGCCCCAGCCCGGGGAACAGTGGGTGGTGGGGGCTGTTGGCAGGGCCAGGGGCCGACTCCCATTTCGTAAGCACCCCAGCCCATCCCGCCCGCCCCGCTGAAAAGCAGCTTGGCAGCCGGCTGAAGAATTAGTTGC